>NC_036840.1:23631117-23636787 GCF_002910315.2 Salvelinus sp. IW2-2015 | reverse complement strand
AGAGACGCAGCATTTGAGCAGGAGGGCTAGTTAGTGTCAGGGTTCTTCGCAGCGCATGGATTCGCTCTTGGCTGGGTCCGTAGTAAACAGAAGTGGAGCTGCATTTCCGATGGCAACATCATCATTTACATGACAGGGAGACATCAGAATCTAAGATAGCGTTCGTCCAAATTGGGTGTGAAAATATGTGTGTTCTATTATGGGTGATCTGGCACTCAGATTTTAGGTTTCGCCCTACTTCTTAATCAGACAAGTTCTGCGCTGTCACGCCCAGAATGCCAGAGTAAAGCGTTTCCGCTCTCCGCACCCTTCAAGGGAGATAGACGCGGGCAACAGCTCTTGGAACAACCCCTTTGAAATGCGTGCGGCTCAACACCTCGACAGCCTACAACCATACAAATGCTCGAGACTAGAATCTGATGAGTTAACTAACTGCTATCCTGCTGTCTATGATTGACAGTGGTTAGCTTTTAGTTTTCAGGACTTGTGTGTGGTCGATTGTTGCGTGTGAGGGGTGTGGTAGCTGTCGGTGTGTGTGTGCTAGATTGATGGGATTGATCGAGTTGCTCGAATGTTGTTGCGTGTGGTGTGTGGTTAGTGTGTGTGTGTGTGTGGTGGTGTGTGTTGGTTGTGTGTGTTGTGTGTGTGTGTGTGTGTGGTGTGTGTGTGTGGGTGATGTAGGGTTCTGAAATGTAACTCGTTCATAATGGTGGATGTTATCCAAATATATCACCAAGTCAAAAAAAGGAATCGGTTAACGTTGCATGTCATGGATCCCACCAGTCGCTTCGTTTATGATGAGAATTCTAGTCAAGGGTCAACAGTGCTAACTATACGATATGAGAACAAAGCAGAGATGTTGGTCTGATGAATGTTATACATAGACATTCTCACTGTACGTTTGCAAACTAGTAATCTGAGCGCCACTCGCTTGGCACCCTATGTATCATGGATCGCACGCCTTCATACTAAGAGGTTGGGGACATAAGGAAGCACTGTTATTGTTACCCTAGAACAGAAGGGGGGGTGTACAAATATCAGAGTAGTACACACTTTTGTAGGTCGTAAAATACAGCGTGGGATATTTGTGGGCTGTTACTTACAAGAGCTTTGTCATATTAGTAGATGTAATTTCCTTGGGACACTGGGTAACTACCTTGGTCTGGACTGCTTGTGGTCGCGGGAGCTTGCTCACCAGGATTTTTGCCAGCTTCTTGGCTGGGAATGTTACGTGGCCGTCAGGGGGGCAACTGTGGATCCTAGTAACAGACTTGGTGACGCGGCCTAGCCTTACATTCATACAGCATGCTATGGTATGACCCGCAGTGGAACTATGTTCTATTCATGCTGGTGAGGGATGGGATGATTGTAGCATCTTATAGAAGCCAACTCAACGCAGACACGCGACCCTGACTCGGATTTGTCTCGAGACACGTACCCAACTGCGTCGAGAGCTTTGCTGATTTGTGCGCTGCAATGGATGAGATATTTCTTAGGAGAGTGCGCAGGGTCTCTATGAGGACACCGGCAGTGGGATCCTGCATATCTTCACTGAGACAGCACAGCAGTGACTGCACTCATTGGAGGTGGTTTGCAAGGGGAGTATGGCGGGGCAGGCGCACAGAGGAGGGATGAGATAAGGGCGAGGTAAATGGAGGATGTGGGGGAGTTGAGATCGAATTGGGCTGGGGGGGAAGGGTTCAGTGTCGCGGGATGACCTGCAATGACAACAAGCTCAGTCGCGGTTGGATATAGGCGTGGAAGGGGACGGGGAGCGCCCGGCACTAGAGAAGGAGCGCCGAAGGAGACTCACGCATGAACGGACCGGTGAGGGCAGAGCCGATAGAGAAGGAGGGAGGGATAGAGAATGGCCAAGGAGTATGGGTAAGATCCCGGGCAGAAGGACGGGATAGGACTCTCGAAAGAGGCGAGAGGGATGGGATTATCCGAGTGAGGAGGGATGCGGTGACTAGGGACGATAACTCAAATCACGGGAACGCCATCAGAGCCTTGTGGAGGGACTAAGAAGCAAGGAGGGATGGATAGAGGAGGAGGGAAGAGCGCACACGTTACAGAGTCAGGGAGGAGCAATTGTGTATAGGCGAATGTCTGTCTGGAGTGTGCACGAGGCGATACGGGGTGAGGGGAAGTGGATGGGAGTGGGCACTAATCGAGCAGCGATGTATGTGGGCGAGGGACCTAGAGAAGGGGGAGGGAGAAGGGGATGGGGTGGAGGAGAAGCGCACGTGGCTTACAGACAGGGGGTCCTACAAGCTCAGTCCAGCTCTCTCAGCCTATTGCGGATAATCTGAGCACTGATGGAGCAGCCTATTGGGACAGTCTGAGCACTGATGGAGGGATTGCGCGTTCCTGGTGTAACTCGGGCAGTTGTTGTTGCCAACCTGTACCTGTCCGCAGGTGGGATGTTTGGATGTACCGATCCTGGCAGGTGTTGTTACACGTGTCTGCCACTGCGAGGACGATCAGCTGTCCGTCCTGTCTCCCTGTAATCGCTGTCTTAGGCGTCTCACAGTACGGACATTGCAATTTATTGCCCTGGCCACATCTGCAGTCCTCATGCCTCCTTGCAGCATGCCTAAGGCACGTTCACGCAGATGAGCAGGGAGCCTGGGCATCTTTCTTTTGGTGTTTTTCAGAGTCAGTAGAAAGGCCTCTTTAGTATCCAAACTGTGTGACCTTAATTGCCTTAAAGCTGTTAGTGTCTTAACTACCGTTCCACAGGTGCATGTTCATTAATTTGTTTATGGTTCATTGACAAGCATGGGAAACAGTGTTTAAACCCTTTACAATGAAGATCTGTGAAGTTATTTGGATTTTTACGAATTATCTATGAAAGACAGGGTCCTGAATAAGGGACGTTTCTTTTTTTGCTGAGTTTATGTCATGGCCACAACGCAACAAGGTGTTATGGTGTGGTGTGCATTTTCCTGCCATGGTTTAGGTCCACTTGTAGAATCTATGCCAAGGCGCATTGAAGCTTTTCTGGTAGCTRGCGGTGGCCCAACACCCTATTAAGTTTCAAGTGTTATTAGTTGTATGTATGGGATACGCATGGTATACGTCGTCCAACAAAATGCTTACTTGCAGGTTCCTTCRCAACAATGTACTTAATCCAGAAATTTCTCCAAGTTTCACCATCATTTTCAAGTCATMTTGATGCTTTGTTATCGTCAACCCTGTTAGAGGCCCAACAGTAACCTTATCAGTTTGATATTATATGTGAGTTTATTTGTACAAGGATACCTGATCAATTACATCATTTTGGATTTATCTCAAACGTGATTTTAAATAGTTAGGCAGTGACGTACTAGTAAGGATAAATTATCTTACTTCATAGGATTTTATTGCCRGAGATGAGAAAAMGTGTTTTTCCGTAGGCTAAACACATCCTCCATGCAAATCAATGGTGAATGAAGAGATATTATAAAGTGAATTTCTTAAAAAGTTTGCATGTCCAAAAAGCACCCGTTTTGTGGAACAACCCACAGGCAGCTCAATTCTCCTCTTTTTTTCACTAATTAGATAATTAGATATCAGATCAGCTCTGAAAAATATCTGATGTGAAAGGATTTGATATTGGAAAAAAGATCAGAATTGGGCTGCCTGTATAAGTGTAGCCTTATGCTGTAGGTCCATAAAGCTTTAACTGATGACTTTGAGAGAGAGAATGTGATGGAGGACAGGGACTCGGTGAAAGATCTGTAAAACAAACGCAGCTCTTTTTGTAAACAGGCTCTGTGTGTGTGTGTGTGTGTGTGTGTGTGTGTGTGTGTGTGTGTGTGTGTGTGTGTGTGTGTGTGTGTGTGTGTGTGTGTGTGTGTTGGTTCATGAGTGTGTGTAGGGCGACTTGAAATACGAGCAGCCGTGAAACTGCCAGTAGCGTCAGGCACAGCCTAACTGCTCATCATTAACACTCCTCCATCCACTCCTTGTCCCCCCCCATAAAACGAGGATAGACTTTTACAGCTTCATATAAAGTAGCCATTACACACAGAGTAGAAACCCTTTGTTAAATGTGCTCTAATTCCTCTTCCTGGGGGCTGCCCAGAGGCCTACCATACAAGGGCGCAGTGGCAACACACGTACTCAGAAGGCAAAGACAGAGACACTTTTATGGCATCCCCTCACCCCAACCCAGGCACGACCAGGGACCCTCTGCACACATCAACAACGGTCGCCCACAAAGCATCGTTACCCATCGCTCCACAAAGGCCGCGGCCCTTGCAGAGCAAGGGAACCACTACTTCAAGGTTTCAGAGCAAGTGACGTCACCGCTGAAAGGCTGCTAGCGCGGCACCACCGCAACCTAGCTAGCCATTTCACATCGGTTAATTCACCCCCTTTCGACCTCCTCCTTTTCCGCAGCTCAGAAAACTTTGGGGGGCAAATAATATCACTGGCGCCAGTTGGGGAAACCCTGCACTAGACACACACACACACACACACACACACACACACACACACACAACACACACACACACACACACACACACACACACACACACACACACACCACACACACACACACATGCCATGCATACGCAAGCTTCACATGTGCGGTGTATGCCCTTTCTGACTTTTTTTTTGTATGACCTCTTTTTTGTCTGAGGGCCTCGGACTCTATCCCTCTCTGTCTCTCTCTCTCACTCTCACTCTCTCTGTCTCTCTCTCTTCTCCTCTCTCCTCTCCCCTCTCTCCTCTCCCTTAGCATTGACCCCATCTCTCAGTAGGTGTTGTGTTAGTGTCAGGGTGTCAGGGTGTTTTGTGGTCTGTCCAGCGTTAGGTCCTGCAGGGAGAGGTGATGAAGAGGGGGCACACGCTCTGTCTGAGGCCCAGGGGCAGGGGTCAGAATGGGGATGGGACGGGACGGGACGGGGGTTCAGGAAGTCTGCAGCTGTACTCTGGAACAAGGGCCTCTCTCTCTTTCTCCTTTCTCTCTCTCTCTCTCTCTCTCTTTTCTCCCTTTCTCTCAATCTCTCATACACTCTTTCCCTCACTTTCAGCTATCAGTCCAAACCAGGACCCATATGAGTGAACACAGCTCCACTGCCTGAACTGCGAACCCCCACCATCACCCACCTCACCCCCTGTCCATTCCTGACACCTGGTTCTGTCTACTCTTAAAACAGCAATGTTCCTCAGCGGAGGAAGTGTGTGTGTGTGTGTGTATGTGTGTCTGTATGATGTGTATGTATGTGATTGAACCGTAAGTGTTGGACGATGTAATATAGTCCTCTAGCGTCCCTCTTGTTGTTAACACTGTCTAATGTATTAGAGGGCTACAGCTGCTTGCTGTTGTGTTCTCTGTTCTGTAGCAGGAGTGATTAGTGGAAAGGCCTGTGAACGCCACTGGCCACCAGGTAAACCTTGTCATTATAGCTACTGTGTGAGTGAGTGAGTGAGTGAGTGAGTGAGTGGAGTGAGTGAGTGAGTGAGTAGAGGGAGGAGAGAGAGAGAGTGAGAGAGAGATGAGAGAGAGAGAGAGGAGAGAGAGAGAGAGAGAGATAGAGAGAGAGAGAGAGAGAGAGAGAGAGAGAGAGAGAGAGAGAGAGAGAGAGAGAGAGAGAGAGAGAGAGAGAGAGAGAGACGAGAGAGGAGAGAGAGAGAAGTATGAGCTGCGAGGGAAGGAAGCTAAGGAGGAGATGAGGA
>NC_036840.1:23616638-23628323 GCF_002910315.2 Salvelinus sp. IW2-2015 | reverse complement strand
GAGAGAGAAGGGAGAGACAGAGAGAGGAGAGAGACGAGAGGATGAGAGAAGAGAGGAAGAGAGAGAAGACGAATGAGAGAAGAGAGAGAGAGAGAGAGAGAGAGAGAGAGAGAGAGAGAGAGAGAGAGAGAGGGTTGTTCCTGTTCCTCAGCGACTTGGTAAACACATGGCTCAAATTACGCTCCTACACTCCACACCTCTTACACTCCTTCTCTCCTTTACAGGCCTCTTACACTCTCTCTCTCCTTCCTCCATGAAGGGGAGAGGGAGTGTAAGAGGTGTGTAGTGGAGGAGTGGAGGAGCGTAATTCGAGCCTTGTGTTTACCATGCTGCTGAGGAACGCCAAGGTCCAGGAACAATATGTTCAAATCCTTCCTCAAGCAAACGTATGGATCACAGGTAAACCTGTCATTATAGCTACTGTGTGAGTGAGCGAGTGAGTGAGTGAGTGAGTGAGTGAGTGAGTGAGTGAGTGAGTGATTATTTTATTGCTGTTATTTTGGTGGGTGTTTGCTTTGTTTTCTTGGACTAACTTGGCTTCTTCGAAGCTGGAAACAAAAAAGGGGTTTTCCAAAAGGGTTCTACCTGGAACCAGAAAGGTTCCTCCTGTAACCAAAAAGGGTTCATCAAAGGGCTCTCCTATAGGGACAGCCGCAGAACCCTTTCAGGTTCTAGATAGCATCTTTTTTTTTTTGTGTGTATAGTCTGCATCTCCAAAGCCCTGGRCGAAGGTAGTGCACTACATATGGAATAGGGTTCTATTTGGGACGCAACCATAATGTGCAAGAAAATCCACCAGAGGTATGTAGCAATTTGGGTAAACTCAGATTTCTATGGGGATGAGATGCAGTAAGCAGCTAAACAGGGAAGGAAAGACAGACGTTGGACGATCCAGAGAGAGATCTGGGGAGGGGMTTTTCCATGAGAGTCTCCCCCCAGACCGATGCTCTGTTCCTMGCCAGATGGGCCGCTGTATCCCCCCCTCAGACATCTGGGCAGCTGGACACCAGTCCTCATATCAGTGATTCGTTACAGCTCTATGGTTTTCTGGGACTTAGGCTATAGCCTCGGAATTCCACAAGACCTTTGTATGATTAGGGAATGCTGTGCGTGTGTGCTGTTGTCATGGAAACCGGTGGTGGAAGGCCACAGGTGTTACGGTTAATAACTTAAGGGTGACTGAAAAAGATGACAGAGGTTAATCAGGCGATTGTGTGTGTGTGTGTGTGTGTGTGTGTGTTGTGTGTGTGTGTGTGTGTGTGTGTGTGTGGTGTGTGTGTGTGTTGGTGTGTGTGTGTGTGTGTGTGTGGTGTGTGTGTGTGTGTGTGGTTGTGTGTGTGTGTGTGTGTGTGTGTGTGTTATGTGTTAATGTGCCCTATGACCCTAGGAGTGCTGGATACTCAAACTAAATCTGTCCACGGTATCAGTTGCCTTTTTTGATATGAACTCCTCTGGTGACCTCGAGACAATATGTCACATTGAGGTGTATAATATATTATCATGTAGCTACAGTAGCTTGGTCTTTGTGAATTTATGTTTTAAGTTTTAACCTCCGGCTAACTGGACATTTTCAGTGTCGGTTTGCGGTCTTAAACACGCATGTGAAGTCATGTTATTGTTAAGAATAGAAAGTGTCCTTGCATGTGAACGTTGTTTTCTCGTTTAAGAACACAGGGATTAAAATAAATAAAAAAACATCCGACAGAATCACAACAAGAGGCCTTGTCTGGCCACAAGTGGTGTGTCTGCGGTCCAGAGTTAGAGACCGTTCAGATGTGTGTTTGACTTGGTCTGTCTCAATTGTTAGCCTTTAGAAGAGAACAGGCGTGCAGTAGGCTTTAGGCTACAGCGTACACCCATTTACAAAGGAGGACCACAGGGATTGCATCTGCACATCAGTACAGTAGAGATMAAGCTTAAGATAGGTTTCCTATTTTATCCGGACTTAAAAGGATAGCTATGGCAATTTTCAGAGAACAAACAAAATGATTTATGCAGTATGTTCCCCTTTTGTTCCCCACATGGGAAGAGAAAGATGAACCAACAGTCTATGGGAAAGCACTAGTGGGCTTTTCGCTGGGGGGGGATTTGTTAGACTCAGCGAATCTGTCAGTCAGAGATAGAAATGATTCTGTCTGTCGTGTGGGAACAGAGATGTGCAGATGTGCTGGGTATTCTTCTGGATTCACTTTCAGGGTTTCCGTTTGTCTGTTTCGATCCCACTAATCGAAGACAGGCTCGCGACGGTCTCCAGAGATAAAGAAGATTTTCGTGTGATAGCGACTTCTTTGGCTCCTTTAGAGACCTCTTTGGCTCCTTTAGAGACCTCTTTGGCTCCTGTGGTTGGTTCACGAGCCAGTCGAAATGACTCACTTCGTCGTTTTATGAGGAAGAAATGAGGGAGACGAAGCTGTCTGGTACTGTATGTTACTGTGCTAAAAGTGATGGACAATTACTGTAAGTCCTGCCGACATCTTTGGCCAAAGCTGCATCTTACCACCGTGTCCCCGTGCGCTTGAGGATTGACGTCTCGCACACATTTTCATTAACATTGACCCCGAAACCTATGCCCTTTCCTCRTTCTGTGGGGATATCATTCGGGTTTCAGACGTTTAAATGGTAGGCTGAAGTATGACAGCAAAGCTCTGAGCTTTCAACTAATACTATCATCTGAATCCTCATCTCCATCAGGGTTAAACACACACAACACTCTCTCTCACTCAGCCTGACCAAACTGATTTAGTGAGCGTGCTTTATTTCAGGCAGCYGAGAGAGCGAGGTCACAGACCCTGAGAAAGAGAGGGACTCACTCTGTAATTGTCTTCCTCCTCATCCATTCTGGGGTTTCCGGGAGGAAGAGGGTTTGAAGCTCATTACCCAGGAGTTATGTGACACGCAGCTGGCTAGTAGAGCAGCGGCTCTCCTTCTCCTGCTCCACATCGTTTTCTACTTCAATTAGTCCCTGGTGTTGGTCCATTCTGCTCCACTCCGTGAGGGTATTTTAGCCTGGGCCTGGGCGCACTCTCTCCGATGTACAGATCATCTTGACTGGACCCGTGAGGGCCCACTTCCTGCCCAAATGATGGATATAGATAGGAGTCAGACAGTGAATTTGTCACTTGGAGATGTAAAGCACTCTCTTTGTGGGTCATTGCAGCCTGAAGCAGATGTGTTGCATGGTTCTTGCTATTGATATACTTTTAGGGTTTTCGTCAGTCTTTCCCAGTCTCAAATCCACTATCAGTTGGTCTTCTTGGCTAAGGTCAGATCATGGTATTTATGGACATAACTCATGAAAGGACGGAGACCCATTCAGTTCATCCGATACACACATAGGATCGTGTATCACTGGTACGCTTTGCTGCTACACATTTAGGAAGTTCACAACATTCTCTTTCCAACACCGTCGTTCATTTCGATGTTCTCAGAGTTATTAGTCTACTTTTCTCTCATTCTTCTTCTCCCTCTGTCCATCCCTCCTTCTCTATCCATCCCTCCTTCTCTATCCCTCCCTCCTTCTCTATCCATCCCTCCTTCTCTATCCATCCCTCCTTCTCTATCCCTCCCTCCTTCTCTATCCCTCCCTCCTTCTCTATCCATCCCTCCTTCTCTATCCATCCCTCCTCTTTCCCTCCCTCTCCCTCGCTCCCAGTACACAGTGTGTGTCTCAGTGAGAAGCAGGTCTGGTTCCTCTGAACTCTCGCCCTGTAGAGATGATTCCAGGGCCCAAATCCACAAAGCGTCTCAGAGTTGGAGTGCTGATCTAAGATCAGGTCCTTCTGTCTGTTCTTCATAATTTAACAGATCCTAGATTAGCTCTCCTGCGTTAAGATGCTGTATGAATACGAGCCCAAGTCTGTTACTAACCCCAGTGCCCCCCTGAGCCAGCCGACCAGCCAGTCCAGACCAAGTTTCCAGTCCAGGAATTAAAAATAAACTTTAAAACAGTATTTCCACTGTTTCACTACAAGTGAAATATTATACACATATAAATAACTGGGCTTCCTGTAAACTTTAAATGAAGGCTGTAAAAGTAAATGAAGGCTGTAAAAGGGGTTCCAGGAGCCTCAAAGTGAACGATGAGAAGACATTCAGACATTCTGCTGCTTGCTTATGTAAGGCCTGTCTGACCTCTGATTTCAAAGAAGGTGGATATCATGGAGTGTGTATGGGCTACTTCAGTTATCACACACACACACACACACAACACACACACACACACACACACACACACACACACACACACACACACACACACACACACACACACACACACACACACACACACACACACACACACACACACACACACACACACACACACACACACACACACACACACCACACACACACCACACACACACACACACACACACACACACACACACACACACAGATCCAATAGCAGCAGAGCAGTTAGTTAACCACATAGTCCACACATTTGATGTGGGTGAGAGCGAGGGGGTTGTTCCAGGCTGTGCCCGGCTGCTGATCGGGCGACTGGTTAATGGCACTTGGCTGACGCTGGTGTGTTTAGGTGGGGAATGAGTGTGTGTTGGCATGGAGGATCCATTCCCGGGCGATGCCCAGGGCCTAACACCAGGGCATAAGAGAGAGAGAGAGAGATTGGGAGAGAGAGAGAGGGAGAAAGAGGGGGAGGGAGAGAAAGATGGGAGACAAAGAGAGAGAATGAGAGAGGGGGAGGGAAAGGGAAAGAAAGTGTGGAGGAGAGAAACAAACAGAGAGAGAGAGAGAGAGAGAGAGAGAGAGACACACTGCAGCTGCTGGTATCTTGGCACTAAAAGAACCCTGGAAAGTCACACCTCCTGCTGAGTGTTGGGGAGTTATTTACTTTTTAACACCACATAGTCAGATCAACACCGTGGATTCTTTATAACACTCACTGTACTGTATTTTCTGGTTACAAGCTACCTCAGTGTTTTCTGTCATTTGCCCATACCTAGACTTAGACAGTCTACCTAGACAGTCTAGCTCTCTTGATAACTGTGTACTGTATACAGTGCCTTCGGTCGGAAAGTGTTCAGATCCCATGACTTTTTCCACATTTTGTTACGTTACAGCCTTATTCTAAAATATATATATATATTTAAATATAATCCTCAGCAATCTACACACAATACCCCACAATGACAAATAGAAAACCAGATTTAGACATTTTTGAAAATGTATTACAAATAAAAAACCTTATTTACATAAGTATTCAGACCTTTTGCCATGAGACTCGAAATTGAGCTCAGGTGCATCCTGTTTCCATTGATCATCCATGAGATGTTTCTACAACTTGATTGGAGTCCACTTGTGGTAAACTCAATTGATTGGACATTTTTTGGAAAAGCACACACCTGTCTATAATGTCCCACAGTTGACACTTGACAGTGCATGACAGTGCATGGCACAGTGATCTAAGGCACTGCATCTCAGTCACTACAGACACCCTGGTTCGAATCCAGAATGTATCACAACTGGCCTTGATTGGGAGTCCCATAGGGCGGCGCACAATTGGCCCAGCGTCGTCCGGGTTTGGCCGGTGTAGGCCGTCATTATAAATAAGAATTTGTTCTTGACTGACTTGCCTAGTTAAATAAAGGTTAAATCTTTGTTTGTTTTTTTACCAAGCCATGAGGTCAAAGGAATTGTCCGTAGAGCTCCGAGACAGGATTGTGTCGAGGCACAAATTTCTGCAGCATCGAAGGTCCCAAAGAACACAGTGCCCTCCATCATTATTAAATGGAAGAAGTTTGGAACCACCAAGACTCTTCCTAGAGCTGGCCGCCCGGCCAAACTGAGCAATCGGGGGAGAAGGGTCTTGGTCAGGGAGGTGACCAAGAACCCGATGGTCATTCTGACAGAGCTCCAGAGTTCCTCTGTGAAGATGTGAGGACCTTCCAGAAGGACAACCATCTCTGCAGCACTCCACCAATCAGGCCTTTATGGTAGAGTGGCCAGACGGAAATGCCACTCCTCAGTAAAAGGCAAATGACAGCCTGCTTTGGAGTTTGCCAAAAGGCACCTAAAGACTCTCAGACCATGAGAAACAAGATTCTCTGATCTGATAAAACCAAGATTGGAACACTTTGGCCTGAATGCCAAGAGGAACCTGGCACCATCCTGGCACCATCCTACAGTGAATCAGTGGTGGTTGGCAGCATCATGCTGTGGGGATGTTTTTCAGCGGCAGGGACTGGAAGACTAGTCAGGATCGAGGGAAAGATGAACGGAGCAAAGTACAGAGAAATCTTTGATGAAAACCTACTCTAAAGCACTCAGGACCCAAGACTGGGGCGAATGTTCACCTTCCAATAGGACCTCGACCCTAAGCACACAGCCAAGACAACACATCGACCTGGCCAAGGCTTCGACTCTGTCAATCACCGCATTCTTATTGGCAGACTCTACAGCCTTGGTTTTCAAATGCACTGCCTCGCCTGGTTCACCAACTACTTCAGATTAGAGTTCAGTTTGTCAAATCAGAGGGCCGGTTGTCCGGACCTCTGGTTGTCTCTATGGGGGTGCCACAGGGTTCAATTCTTGGGCCGACTCTCTTCTCTGTATACATCAATTATGTCGCTCTTGCTGCTGGTGAGTCTCTGATCCACCTCTACGCAGACGACACCATTCTGTATACTTCTGGCCCTTCTTTGGACACTGTGTTAACAAACCTCCAGAGGAGCTTCAATGCCATACAACTCACCTTCTGTGGCCTCCAACTGCTCTTAAAGGCAAGTAAAACTAAATGCATGCTCTTCAACCGATTTCTGCCCGCACTCGCCCGCCCGTCTAGCATCACTACTCTGGACGGTTCTGACCTAGAATATGTGAACAACTACAAATACCTAGGTGTCTGGTTAGACTGTAAACTCTCCTTCCAGACTCACATTAAGCATCTCCAATCCAAAATTAAATCTAGAATCYACTTCCTATTTCGCAACAAAGCATCRTTCACTCATTCTGCCAAACATACCCTCGTAAAACTGACTATCCTACCGATCCTTGACTTTGGCGATGTCATTTACAAAATAGACTCCAACACTCTACTCAGCAAATTGGATGTAGTCTATCACAGTGCCATGCGTTTTGTCACCAAGCKCCATATACTACCCACCACTGCGACCTGTATGCTCTCGTTGGCTGGCCCTCGCTTCATATTTGTCGCKAAACCCACTGGCTCCAGGTCATCTATAAGTCTTTGCTAGGTAAAGCCCCGCCTTATCTCAGCTCACTGGTCACCATAGCAGCACCCACCCGTATCACGCACTCCAGCAGGTATATTTCACTGGTCATCCCCAAAGCCAACTCCTCCTTTGGCTGCCTTTCCTTCCAGTTCGCTGCTACCAATGACTGGAACGAATTGCAAAAATCACTGAAGCTGGAGTCTTATATCTCSCTCACTAACTTTAAGAATCAGCTGTCAGAGCAGCTTACCGATCATTGCACCTGTACACAGCCCATCTGTAAATAGCCCACCCAACTACCTCATCCCCATATAGATATTTTTTGTTGTTGCTCTTTTGCACCCCAGTATCTCTACTTGCACATTCATCTTCTGCACATCTATCACTCCAGTGTTTAATTAATGAATTGTAATTATTTCGCCACTATGSCCTATTTATTGCCTTACCTCCCTAATCTTATTACAATTGCACACACTGTATATAGATTTTTCTATTGTGTTATTGACTGTACGTTTGTTTATCCCATGTGTAACTGTGTTGTTTGTGTCACACTGCTTTGCTTTATCTTGGCCAGGTTGCAGTTGTAAATGAGAAGTTGTTCTCAACTAGCCTATATATATATATTTTTTTTTAAACATGATTGACTTCTGGACAAGTCTCTGAATGTCCTTGAGTAGCCCAGCCAGAGCCCGGACTTAAACCCGATCGAACATCTCTGGAGAGACCTGAAAATAGCTGTGCAGCAACGCTCCCCATCCAACCTGACAGAGCTTGAGAGGATCTGCAGAGAACAATGGGAGAAACTCCCCAAATACAGGTGTGGCAAGCTTGTAGTGTCATACCAAAGAAGACTCGAGGCTGTAATCGCTGCCAAAGGTGCTTCAACAAAGTACTGAATAAAGGCTCTGAATGCTTATGTAAATGTGATATTTCAGTTTATATATTTTTTATACACCCTTTTTTTCCCCAATTTCCTGGTATCTAATTGGTAGTTACAGTCTTGTCCTATTGGTGCTATTCCCATACGGAGAGAGGCGAAGGTCAGTTGCTATGCGTCCTCCGAAACATGACCCAGCCAAGCCACAGTGCTTCTTGACACAATGCCCGCTTAACCCGGATGCCAGTAACACCAAGGTGTCGGATGGAAACACTGTACACCTGGCGACCGTGTCAGCATGCATGCACCCGGCCCGCCACAGGAGTCGCTTGAGCGACGACGCTGGGCCAATTGTGCGCCGCCCCATTGGTTTTCTGGTCGCGGCCGGCTGCGACAGAGCTTGGACTCAAACCAGGATCTCTAGTGGCACGGCTAGCACTGAGATGCAGTGTCTTAGACCACTGTACCACTCGGGAGGCCACAGTTGATTTATTTTTAATAAATTAGCAAACATTTCTAAAATCCTGTTTTTGCTTTGTTGTTATGGGGTGTTGTGTGTAGATTGATGAGGGGAAAAAAACTATTTAACAATTTTTGAATAAGGCTACCAAAATGTAACCTACTGTACCAAAATGTGGAAAAAGTCAAGGGGTCTGAATACTTTCCGAAGGCACTGTATATAGCAAAATGTTATTGTTAAATCCATGCAGTGTGCCATTGGTTTGATTAGTGTTGATTGAGTATAGAAAGTAGCCCATTCCATTACAGTGAGAGATCACGATTGTTTCTCTTAGTCTGATCAATTGACTTACTTTATGAAGAGTTAACTGGTCTGTAACACAAGGGATGCATTGAGATGGCCGTCCTTTTCTGTGAGGATGATTTATTGTGTACAGTACAGATGTAGTATCTTAATTTGAACCAGTTTGCTACAGCAGGAATATAATCCTGCACCAACTGGAAATGTGAATTATTATGTGGATTGTAATTAATGGCCATTTTTGTAGGGGTTGATATATTTTTTGTAAGGGAAAATCAAGTCGGAAATTTCAAAGTGGAAATTACCAACTTCAGAAGCCTTTTTAAACATCAAATGCAGTAAAACATGTATTCTGCAACAGGGTGATCAAATTAAGATCCTACATCTATAGATGGAGGAATGTTTGAAAACAAGCTCACTAGCTCAATAACCAGACAGCTTCCTGACTTGGCTGATCAGCCTCAGATGCTTCTAACACAAAGCAGAACTGCTAAGTCAACAGGACTATAATACAGCTCAGAGATCTCGACATTTGCTCATGGATAGATTTTTGTGTTTGCGTATGTATACAGTGTTTACGTGTGTGTGATCAGTCCTTTGACATGCAACTCATCACTTTTCTAGGTGTGTTTAGTCTATCACCAAGTGTTTTGTCTCTGTCTCCTCTTTACAGCGTGCCCACCTGGAACCTACAAACCGGAGGGCACTCCAGGAGGCCTGAGTACCTGCCTGCTGTGTCCTGACCAGCACCACACCTCCCAACCCGGCAGCACAGCACCCAGCGACTGTGTCTGCAAGCAGGGTTACAGGTCCCGAGGGAAGACCTGCGAAGGTAACGCTGTACAGACTGTCCATGCTACACACACTTATGCTGCYTCCKAAATGGCACCCTATTCCCTTTAGAGTGCTACTTTTAACCAGAGGCCCTATGGGGGGGATGGAGTGCCATTTGGGACGCAGCCTTAATTAGTCAGAAACACAAGGCAGATTTCCCAGACACAAAGTAGGCCTAGTTCTGGACTAAAAAGCATATTCAATGGAGAATGCTCTAATAGCTTTTTAGTCCAGAATTAGGCTTAATCTGCATCTGGGAAACCGGCACACATGTACTGTATAAACACACATGTTCACCCTCAAACACACTTAGTATGCTTCTTGAAGTGCGTACAGTAGTTACAACCGACCCCTAAGAATGTGTCAACAGCGTGCTGTGTCAGTCTTTCCCCTCTTCCTGCAGCTGAGAGAGGTCACTTCCCAAATAGCACCCTATCCCCTACAATCTACATAGTGCACTACTTTTGACCAGAGTCGATCTAAATTTGTCAGTGCAGTGAGTGAATCTTATCTCATCGAATGTTTTTCACTTTTGACCCTTTTCTCTTCCCCTCCATCTCTCCYTCCTCTCCATCCCCAGAGGTGTACTGCCCGGAGCTGTCTCCTCCAGGGAATGGTTTCTTCATCCACAATGTGTGTAATAACCAGTTCAATGCGGCCTGCGGGGTGCGATGCCAGCCTGGCTACGATCGACAGGGTAGTGGCATCCGACTGTGCCAGCCAAACGGGACATGGTCAGGCTCTCCGCCCAGCTGCAGAGGTGAGAGGGTCGTATCAATCAATTCCCTGGTTCTCTCGAAATCCCAGTAGGAGCATTCCTGGAATCAGGAAGAAATAAGCAGGAAATCCAGTATCCTTCAACCAGGATTTCTGGAAAATCAGGCAATTTAGTGAAAGTTTCTGAAACGTTGCAACCCTAAATAGAACACAGACACAAGACACATACACAGTAACGAAGTATGCACACACACACACACACACACACAACACCACACACACACACCACACACACACACACACACACACACACACACACACAACACACACACCACACACACACACACACAACAACACACACACACACATACACACACACACACACACACACACACACAAACACACGCAGTAACTTAATGCATGCACACACGTACACACCCAATATTTCCTTCTGTCCCAATATGTGTCTGCTATACCGATATGTGTCTGCTATACGATATGGTCTGCTATACCGATATGTATCTGCTGTACCGATATGTGTCTGCTGTACCGATATGTATCTGCTAATACCGATATGTGTCTGCTGTACCGATATGTGTCTGCTAATACCGATATGTGTCTGCTGTACCGATATGTGTCTGCTATACCATATGTGTCTGCTGTACCGATATGTGTCTGCTATCCGATTGTGCTGCTATACCGAATATGTGTCTGCTGTACGATATGTGTCTGCTGTACCGATATGTGTCTGCTGATACGATATGTGTCTGCTGTACCGATATGTATCTGCTATACCGATATGTGTCTGCTGTACCGATATGTGTCTGCTATACCGATATGTATCTGCTGTACCGATATGTGTCTGCTGTACCGATATGTGTCTGCTGTACTGATATGTGTCTGCTATACGATATGTGTCTCTGTACCGATATGTGTCTGCTGTAACCGTTAATATGTGTCTGCTATACCGATATGTGTCTGCATACCGATATGTGTCTGCTATACCAATATGTATCTGCTATACGATATATGTCTGCATACCGATATGTGTCTGCTATACCGATATGTGTCTGCTAACCTATATGTGTCTGCTATATGCCGATATATGTCTGCTATACCGATATGTGTCTGCTATAACCGAATATGTGTCTGCTGTACCGATATGTGTCTGCTGTACCGATATGTGTCTGCTGTACCGATATGTGTCTGCTATACGCGTTGTGTTGCTATACACGATATGTGTCTGCTGTAACCGATATGTGTCTGCTGTACCGATATGTTTGCTTTAGTGGGGTCCTGCTGTA
>NC_036840.1:23604350-23615262 GCF_002910315.2 Salvelinus sp. IW2-2015 | reverse complement strand
CCCTTATTTTACCAGGTAAGTTGACTGAGAACACATTCTCAGTTACATCAATGACCTTGGGAATAGTTACAGGGGAGAGGAGGGGGTGAATGAGCCAATTGGAAACTGGGGATTAGGTGGACCAGATTGGGAGTTTAGTCAGGACACCGGGGTTAACACCCCTACTCTTATGATAAGTGCCATGGGCGAACACAAAACGTATTCATAGACCACTGTTCCTGATTATTACCCTACACGCACGCACGACGCACGCACACGCACGCACGCACGCACGCACGACGAGAGACGACTGCTCCAGAAGGTTTTTATTCAACACATGTGTCTTTTATAATTCATTATTCAACAATGGGAACTTCTTCAAAGAGGTTCTGAATCTCCATCTGACGTTCCAACGCATTCACAAACATTTATGGGACACATCGGCCTATCAGGAAGACATGCACGCAGGCACGCACGCACGCACACACGCACACACACACACACACACACACACACACACACACACACACACACACACACACACACACACACACACACACACACACACACACACACACACACACACACACACACACACACACACACACACACACACACACGAATCCACAGACATTAATGTTGGTAAGGTTAAGTTGGAACATGTGTGTGGAGTATCTGGCTGGTGTGTCAACATTTTGACTGTAAGATTAAGATCATGTGTGTTCGGATTGAATTATGGGTAAACGTTTACTGGGATCACTACTGTGTGCCAGCAGCTGCAGAGAGAGAGAGAGAGGGAGAGAGAGTGTGTATGTGTGCATAGATGCCTGCCTGCTTGCRTGCGTGTGTGTGCGTGTGTCTGCATGCATGTCTGTGTGTGTCTCTCTACCTGTCTGTCAGTCTGTCTTGTTCCACTGTGGGACTCCCAGCCAGTTCAACTATTAGAGAGAGGGTCTCCTGAAAGACTGTGTATCAGTGATGATGAAAACCGGCACACTGAACACACTCTGTTAGACATCATGCTAACTAGGACCAGCCTTTCATGATCATTGCAGTAGAGCAAATGATAGGTCCCATGAAATATTCAGTTAATGTTTTAGACACATGAAGTATTCTTTAGGAATGGAGCCTTCTTCAATCCTCTTTGTATCTGCCTCTTTTTTCCTACCAGTCTGTCTCTCTCTCTCTCTCTCTCTCTCTCTCTCTCTCTCTCTCTCTCTCTCTCTCTCTCTCTCTCTCTCGATCTCTCGCACGCTCTCCTCTCCTCCTTCTCTTAGTTTAACCAGATATTTTCATTGCAGTTAGACTGGCAGTCTCGAAGTCCTGTGTCCTATTCTGTTTCTCTGTGTACCGCAGTGCGCTCCTGTCCCACCCTCTCCCCGCCCCAGCATGGACACATGAACTGCAGCACGGGTGTCGCCTCCTACAGGGCAGCGTGTGAGGTGCGCTGTGCCAAGGGCTACAAGCTGGAGGGAGATGCCAGGCTCAGTTGTCAGGCCGACTCGCAGTGGAGCGGGATCCAACCACGGTGTGTGGGTAAGCCTGCAGGAACCTACTACCCCGCTCTCCCACTGAAACCTCATTCTACCCCGCTCTCCCTCGTCACACCCTTGGTGTCTTCATCTCATACTCCCATCTTTATAGTGTCAGTGAACAACCTTGACTCCAGCCTCCCCAGTCTGACAGAGTTCAGTGTGTCTGTGTTGTGATTCCTCCGTTGTTCCTCTGACAATTCATTATTAGGTGAAAGGTCAGAGAAAGATGCATGTACTGGGGTGTTGGTGTACAATACTGTACGCTCACACACACTTGAAACAGAACACAGTGGTTAAACATATGGTGTGGATTTGCTTGCAGCCGCGCTACATCATTTAGAGAAAGATATATCTGCCTGCTATAACAAAAAGTTGACACAGGCACACACCACACACACACACAACCACACACACACACACAACACAACACACACACACACAACACCCAACAACACACACACACACACACACACACACACACACACACACACACCACTACACACACAACACACACCACACACACACACACACACACACACACAACACACACACAACGTGCACGCACACACACTCACCACACAGAGGACCACCACAGGTCAGGCACACAAACACATCAACAAATGGGCAGAACGGTAGTGTTTTTACCCACAAACCTCCGGCATTCGCTTTGGCCTCCAATGATTCACCGTCTCTCTGTATTCTCTCTCTCTAGCTATTTAGACAACATGGCACTCAATTTCGTTTCTGTTGATCGACTCCAATCTCCCGATGAAGTTCTGATTGAGTTACAGTTTTGTTTGTGTAGCAGTGTAATGTGATCAACTTTGGCTGCTTTGCTAAAAGGGGCTGGATATATTTTCTTTTAATCCGATGAAGTCTCCACTGTTATTTTGAGAGGAGAGTGTTTCTCCTATTGCTCTTCCCTCCTCTCTTCCCCTCTCCTCTCTTCCTCCCTCTTTCCTCTCTTCCTCCTCTCCTCGCCTCCTTCTCCCTCTCCTTCTCCTCTCTTCCTCCTCTCCTTTCCCTCTTCCTCCTCTCCTTTCCTCTTCCTCCTCTCCTCACCTCTTTCTTCCTCTCCTCTCCTCTCCTCTCTTCCTCCTCCTCCTTTCCTCTCTCCCCCTCTCCTCTCTTCTCCTCGTCCTTCGCCTCTCTTCTCCCTCCTCTCCCTTTCCTCTCTTCCTCCTCTCCTTTCCTCTCCTTCCTCCTCTCCTTCCTCCTATCCTCCTCTCTCTCTTCTCTCTCTCCTTCTCCTTCCTCCAAATCTGACTCGCATCCTAGAAGCCAAAAGACTAGAAGAATGATCTGGGGACAGTTTCTGGGGGAAGCCACTCACAAGCACTATGTCCAGGAATGCATTAAACCCCTTGTCTGTAATAGCTGTGCGGTCTTATATTATATTTCCGAGGACATTCTCTTTCGTAGTGAAACTGATTTACTGCTTTCAGACATTGGTTTATGCATGACGACTGAGCGAGCCTTGTTTAAAGGCAGAGATTCAATCTCTCTGTAGGGTGAAAAACACGGAAACAGGTTGATGTGCTCCAAGATTATCTCTTCTTTTCCTTCCCCAGTTGCCATTACTGAAGTCTTTGTGTTTCTCTTGCTTCATGTAGTTAAAGTCAATGCAGTCAGTTTTATTGTGAACTGTCAAAAAGATGTCTTCTCAGTCAGGGCATGGAATTTTCCCTGACTATGTGACCTGATGACATGCTTGCTTCACTATAGTATATCTCATCTTCTGTCTCATCTTCTCTCTCTCTCTCACTCTCTCTCTCTCTCTCTCTCTCCACTCCTCTCTCTCTCCTTTTTCATCTCTCTCTCTCTTCTCTTCTCTCTCCTCTCTCTCTTCTCTCTCTCTCTCTCTCTCTCTCTCTCTCTCTCTTCCTCTCCTCTCTCTCTATATATATATATATATATATATATATATATATAATATATACACACCACAACCGTTCAAAAGTTTGTGGTCACTTAGAAATGTCCTTGTTTTTGAAGAAAAGCACACTTATTGTCCATTAAAGTAACATCAAATAGGTACTCACGTGTAGACATGTTATGTTGTAAATGACTATTGTAGCTGGAAATGGACGATTTTTAATGGATATCTACATAGTCGTACAGAGGCCATTATCAGCAAACCATCACTCCTGTGTTCAATGGCAACGTTGTGGTTAAGAAATCGTTTAATTTTAAATCCATTTTATCAATTTTAAAAGGCTAATTGATCATTAGAAAACCCTTTTGCAATTATGTTAGTACAGCTGAAAACTGTTGTACTGATTAAAGAAGCAATAAAACTGGCCTTCTTAGACTAGTTGAGAGCCTGGAGCATCAGCATTTGTGGGTTTGATTACAGGCTCAAAATGGCCAGAAACAAAGAACTTTCTTCTGAAACTCGTCAGTCTATTCTTGTTCTGAGAAATGAAAGCTATTCCATGCGAGAAATTGCCAAGAAACTGAAGATCTCATACAACGTTGTGTACTACTCCCTTCACAGAACAGCGCAAACTGGCCCTAACCAGAATAGAAAGAGACAGTCCATCATTACTTTAAGACATGAAGTTCAGTCAATATGGAACATTTCAAGAAAGTTTCTTCAAGTGCAGTCGCTAAAGCTGGCTCTCAGGAGGAACGCCACAGGAAAGGAAGACCCAGAGTTACCTCTGCTACAGAGGATAAGTTCATTAGAGTTAACTGCACCTCAGAAACTGCAGCCCAAATAAATGCTTCACAGAGTTCAAGTATCAGACACATCTCAACTTCAACTGTTCAGAGGAGACTGCGTGAATCAGGCCTTCATGACATAATTTATGCAAAGAAACCATACTAATCTGTCCAGTGGAAATCTGGTATATCAAATATGAAGTATATTTTGATTTGTAACACTTATTCAGTCACTACATGTGTCATAGTTTTGATGTCTTCCGTATTATTCTATAATGTAGAAAATAGTCCAAATAAAGAAAAACCATTGTATGAGTAGGTGTGTCCAAACTTTTGACTGGTACTGTACTGTATATGTCTCTCTCGCCTCAGAGGTGCGTTGTCCCCCCATGGTGACTTTGAGGAACGTCCTGCTGTCGCCCCCTGCCTGTGGACAGAGGAAAGTGAAGCCTGGCACCTTGTGCCGCCTTGCCTGTCGCCACGGTTACCGTCTCCAGGGAGACCTGGAAGCACGCTGTCTCTCCTCCGGGGACTGGAGCGCTAACGTCCATAAAGCCACCTGCACAGGTAAAAAAAAAAGTAGGATACTGTGTGTGTGTGTGTGTGTGTGTGTGTCTGCTCATGAGACAGTTTTCCATGCACCCCTTCTGCACCTTCCGTGCATTTCTTTCCACGTGAACCTTCTGCTGACTGCTTTAGTAGTCCCTAATACAGAGGAGAACCAATCCCTGTGTTTGAGGGTTGGGGGAACAACGCTGTAATTGCATACAGCTTCTCCAGATGCTTTGCAGGTGAAAGAGGTGGCTGTAGAATGAGTACTGTTTCGGGCTTTATATCCACACACATGCACGCTTGGACACGCACGCATGCACGCATGCACACACACGCACCCGCACCCGCACGCATGCTCACACACACACACACACGCATCCCTCATGGCCTCCAATAGAAAGCAGGCTGATTAAGGATGTGTCATTAAAAAGTGGAAGATATGTCATAAAGATAAAAGGAGTGGAGAGAGGGATGGGGGATGTCATTGAGATCCATGGGATGGCTGAGGCCAAGGTGGGTCTGCTCTGGTTCTCTTCTCACTGGCACATCTGAGAGGGAGGGAGGGAGGGAGTAGAAAGCAGGCTGATTAAGGATGTGTCATTAAAAAGTGGAAGATATGTCATAAAGATAAAAGGAGTGGAGAGAGGGATGGGGGATGTCATTGAGATCCATGGGATGGCTGAGGCCAAGGTGGGTCTGCTCTGGTTCTCTTCTCCCCTTATTTTACCAGGTAAGTTACTGAGAACAACATTCTCAGTTACATCAATGACCTTGGGAATAGTTACAGGGGAGGAAGGAGGGGGTGAATGAAGCCAATTGGAAACGGGGATTAGGTGGACAGATTGGGGTTTAGTCAGGAAACACCGGGGTTAACACCCCTACTCTTATGATAAGTGCCCATGGGCGAACCACAAAACGTATTCATAGACCACTGTTCTGATTATTACCACTAACAGCGCACGCACGCACGCAACAGCACCACGCACGCACGCACGCACGCACGCACGCACGCACCCGCACGCACACCACGACACACACACACACACACACACACACACACACACACACACACACACAACACAACACACACACACACACACACACACCACAGAGATGCTCCATGAAGGTTTTTATTCACACATGTGTCTTTTATAATTCATTATTCAACAATGGGAAACTTCTTCAAAAGAGGTCTGAATCCATCTGACGGTCCAAGCATTCACAAACATTTAGTGGGAACACAAATCGGCCCCCTTAAATCAGGAAGACAGTGCACGCAGGCACAGCACGCACAACGCCACACACACGACACACACACCACACACACACACACACACACACACACACACACACACACACACACACACACACACATCACACACACACACACACAACACAACACACACACACACACACACCACACACGAATCCACAGACATTATGTTGTAAGGAAAGTTGGAACTATCGTGTTGAGTATCTGCTGGTGTGTCAACAATTGACTGTAATTAAGATCAATGTTGTTCGGATTGAGTATGGTAAACGTTTACTGGAATCAACTAACTGTGTTGGCAAGCAGCTGCAGAGAAGAGAGAGAGGAAGAGAGAGTGTGTATTGTGCATAGATGCTGCCTGCTTGCCTGCGTGTGTGGTGCGTGTGAGCAAATCCATGTCTGTGTGTGTCCTCCTCTACCTGTCTGTCAGTCTGTCCTTGTCCCACTGTGGGATCCCAGCCAGTTCAACTATTAGAGAGAGGGTCTCCTGAAAGACTGTGTAATCCAGTGATGATGAAAACCGCACACTGAACCACACTGTTAGACATCATGCTAACTAGACCAGCCTTTCATGAGATCATATGCAGCTAGAGCAAAATGAGGTCCCATGAAATATTCAGTGTAATGTTTTAGACACATGAATATTCTTTAGAATGGAGCCTTCTTCAAATCCTCTTGTATCTGCCTCTTTTTCCCTACCAGTCTGTCTCTCTCTCTCTCTCTCTCTCTCTCCTCTCTCTCTCTCTCTCCTCCTCTCTTCTCTCTCTCTGCGATTCTCGCACGCCTCTTCCCTTCCTCCTTAGTTTAACCAGATATTTTTTCATTGCAGTTAGACTGGCAAGTCTCGAAGTCCTGTGTCCTATTCTGTTTTCTCTGTGTACCGCAGTGCGCTCCTGTCCCACCGCTCTCCCGCCCCGAGCATGGACACATGAACTGCAAGCACGGGTGTCGCCTCCCTACAGCAGCGTGTTGAGGTTGCGCTGTGCAAGGCTACAAGCTGGAGGGAGATGCCAGGCTCAGTTGGTCAGGCCGACTCGCAGTGGAGCGGGATCAACCAACGGTGTGGTGGTAAGCCTGCAGGAACTACTACCCACCGCTCTCAACTGAAACCTCATTCTACCCCGCTCTCCCTCGTCACCCCTTGGTGTCTCATCTCATAACATCCCATGCTTTATAGTGTCAGTGAACAACCTTCGGATCCAGCCTCCCCAGATCTGACAGAGTTCAGTGTGCTGTGTTGTGATTCCTCCGTTGTTCCTCTGACAAATTCAATTATTAGGTGAAGGGTCAGAAGAAAGATGCATGTACTGGGGTTTTGGTGTAGAAATACTGTACGCGTCACCACACTTGAACAGAACACAGTGGTTAAACATATGAGGATTTGCTTCAGGCCGCCGCTACATCATTTAGAGAAAGACTATATTCTCTGCTATAACAAAAAGTTGACACAGGCACACACACACACACACACACAACACACACACACACACACAACACAACACACAACACACACAACACCCAACAACACACACACCACACACACACACACACACCACACACACACACACACACTACACACACAACACACACCACACACACACACACACACACACACACAACACACACACACGTGCACGCACACACACTCACCACAAGAGGACCACCACAGGTCAGCACACAAACACACACAAATGGGGCAGAACGGTAGTGTTTTACCACAAACCCTCCGGCCATCGCTTTGGCCTCCAAGTTCCCACCCGCCGTCTCTCTGTATCCTCTCTCTCTCTAGCTATTTAGACAAAGGCACTCAATTTCGTTTCTGGTTGATCGACTCAATCTCCCGGATGAAGTTCGATTGAGTTACAGTTTTGTTTGTGTAGCAGTGTAATGTGATCAACTTTGGCTGCTTGCTAAAAGGGGCTGGATATATTTTCTTTAATCCGAATGAAGTCTCCCTGTTATTTTGAGAAGGAGAGTGTTTCTTCCTATTGCTCTTCCCTCCTCTCTTCCCCTCTCCTCTCTTCCTCCCTCTTTCCTCTCTTCCTCCTCTCCTCGCCTCCTTCTCCCTCTCCTTCCCTCTCTTCCTCCTCTCCTTATCCCTCTTCCTCCCTCCTTTCCTCTTCCTCCTCTCCTCACCTCTTTCTCCTGCTCCTCTCCTCTCCTCTCTTCCTCCTCCTACCTTTCCTCTCTCCCCCTCTCCTCCTTCTCCTCTCCTCGCCTCTCTTTCCCTCCTCTCCCATTTCCTCTCTTCCTCCTCTCCTTTCCTCTCTTCCTCCTCTCCTTTCCTCTATATTCCTCCTCTCTCTCTTCCATACCTCTCTCCTTCTCCTCTCCTCCAAATCTGACTCGCATCCTAGAAGCCAAAAGACTAGAAGAATGATCTGGGGACAGTTTCCTGGGGAAGCCAACTCACAAGCACTATGTCCAAGCAATGCATTAAACCCCTTGTCTGTATAGCTGTGCGGTCTTAATATTAATCCCGAGGACATTCTCCCCATACATCTACGCTAGTGAAACTGATTTTATGCTTTCAGACTTGGTTTATGCATGACGACTGAGCGAGCCTTGTTTAAGAGAGAATTCAAATCTCTCTGTAAGGGTGAAAAACACGGAAACAGGTTGAATGTGCTCCAAGATTATCTCTTCTTTTCCTTCCCCAGTTCCAATTAACTGAAGATACTTTGTGTTTCTCTGCTTCATGTAGTTAAAGTCAATGCAGTCAGTTTTAGAGTGAACTGTCAAAAAGATGTCCTTCTCAGTAGGGCATGGAATTTCTGACTATGTGACCTGATATCTTGCTTCACTATAGTATATCTCATCTTCTGTCCCTCATCTTCTCTCTCTTCTCACTCTCTCTCTCTCTCTCTCTCTCACACTCTCCAACTCTCTCTCTCCTTCTCATCTCTCTCTCTCCTCTCTCTTCTCCTCTCTCTCTCTTCTCTCTCTCTCTCTCTCTCCTCCTTCTCTCTCTCTCTTCCTCTCTCTCTCTCTCTATACTATATATATATATATATATATATAGTATATAATATATACACACCACAACCTTCAAAAGTTGTGGTCACTTAGAAATGTCCCTTGTTTTTGACAAGAAAACCACTTATTGTCCATTAAAGTAACATCAAATTGAAGGAATCACACGTGTAGACATGTTATGTTGTAAATGACTATTGTACTGGAATGGGACGATTTTTATGGATATCTAGCATAAGTCGTACAGAGGCCCATTATCACAACCATCAACTCCTGTGTCACAATGGCAGTTGGTTAGGGTAAATCCATGTTTATCAATTTTAAAAGCTAATTGACAGAAAACCCTTTGCAATTATGTTTATACAAGCTGAAAACTGTTTACTATTAAAGACACAATAAAACTGGCCTCTTTACTAGTCTAGATGGGCATCGATTGGGTTTGATTAACAGCTCAAAATTGGCCAGAACACAATGAACTTTCTTCTAAAACTCGGTCATCTATTCTGTCTGAGAAATGAAAGCTATTTCCCATGCGAGAAAGCCAAGAAACATGAAGATACTCATACAACTTGTTGTACTACTCCCTTCACAAACACGCGCAAAACTGGCCCTAACCAGAATAGAAAGAGACAGTCCATCATATTCTAAACAGAGTTCACAATATGGAACATTTCAAGAAAGTTTCTTCAAGTGCAGTCGCTAAGCTGGCTCTCAGGAGGAACGCCACAGGAAAGGAAGACCCAGATTACCTCTGCTACAGAGGATAAGTTCATTAGAGTTAACTGCACCTCAGAAACTGCAGCCAAATAAATGCTTCACAGAGTTCAACGTATCAGACACATCTCACTTCAACTGTTCAGAGGAGACTGCGTGAATCAGGCCTTCACATAATTTGATGCAAAGAAACCATGACAAAACTTGTCCAGTGGAAATCTGGTATATCAAATATGAAGTATATTTTGATTTGTAACACTATTCAGTCACTACATTGTCATATTTTTGATGTCTTCCGTATATTCTATAATGTAGAAAATAGTCCAAATAAAGAAAAACCATTGTATGAGTAGGTGTGTCCAAACTTTTGACTGGTACTGTACTGTATATGTCTCTTCCGCCTCAGAGGTGCGTTGTCCCCCATGGTGACTCTGAGGAACGTCCTGCTGTCGCCCCTGCCTGTGGACAGAGGAAAGTGAAGCCTGGCACCTTGTGCCCGCCTTGCCTGTCGCCACGGTTACCGTCTCCAGGGAGACCTGGAACACGCTGTCTCTCCTCCGGACTGGAGCGCTAACGTCCATAAAGCCCCTGCACAGGTAAAAAAAAAAGTAGGATACTGTGTGTGTGTTGTGTGTGTGTGTGCTGCTCATGAGACAGTTTCCATGCACCCCTTCTGCACCTTCCGTGCATTTCTTTCCACGTGAACCTTCTGCTGACTGCTTAGTAGTCCCTAATACAGAGGAGAACCAATCCCTGTGTTTGAGGGTTGGGGGAACAACGCTGTAATTGCATACAGCTTCTCCAGATGCTTGCAGGTGAAAGAGGGCTGTAGAATGAGTACTGTTTCGGGCTTATATCCACACATGCACGCTTGGACACGCACGCATGCATCGCATGCACACACACGCACCCGCACCCGCACGCATGCTCACACACACACACACACGCATCCCTCATGGCCTCCAATAGAAAGCAGGCTGATTAAGGATGTGTCATTAAAAAGTGGAAGATATGTCATAAAGATAAAAGGAGTGGAAGAGAGGGATGGGGATGTCATTGAGATCATGGATGGTGAGGCCAAGGTGGGTCTGCTCTGGTTCTCTTCTCACTGGCACATCTGGGAGAGGAGGAGGGAGGAGGAGGGAGGGAGGGAGGAGGGAGGAGGAGGGAGGAGGGAGGGAGGGAGAAAAAGAGATAAGAGTAAGA
The DNA here is from genome assembly GCF_002910315.2 of Salvelinus sp. IW2-2015. Lineage (NCBI taxonomy): Eukaryota > Metazoa > Chordata > Actinopteri > Salmoniformes > Salmonidae > Salvelinus > Salvelinus sp. IW2-2015. The sequence goes on along the minus strand of NC_036840.1, from coordinate 23,604,369 downwards.
GAGAAGAGAATAGAAGAGA
>NC_036840.1:23591780-23604325 GCF_002910315.2 Salvelinus sp. IW2-2015 | reverse complement strand
AGAGAAGAGAAGAAAGGAGAGAAGAGTAGAGAGCTGACCTGGTTCCAGCCTCTCTCATAATACCTATGACACAAACAGTAAAATATTTCCCTTCCAATAAAGGGAAAACCCTGGCAGATCTGATCAGAAGTCTGTGTGTAAGTTTAATAGAGACGGATACTTCACTAGATGGGTCATGTCCAGCTGTGAACTTCCACACAAAAGGTAGTCCAGCTCTGTTCTCAATGACCTACCTGGCTTAGTAAAGGTTAGAAGGAATCAGGTGTTTGACACAACTAGCTGTGTGGAACTGGTGGTCAGTACAAAGGGTTAGCATTGCACTAGTATGTAAGGGATGGAACAGAGATAGCGACAGCTGTAATAGACTGATATGGCTATGAGGTGATGTCGATAATAAAGATGGACATATAATTGGCTATGAAGTCGATGTGTTAGACTACAGTACAATTAATTCAAAACGGAGGGGGCTCTGACGTGCTGTGTTAGAGAGATCAGAGGTTATATGTGACAGCACTGTCACTCCCTCAGTGATAACAAGTAGCAGGGCCACATATGACAATGTGTGATGTAGAAGGTTGCATCCCCAATGGCACCCTACTCCCTACACAGTGCACTACCCTGGTCAAAAGTAGTGCACTATGTAGGGAATTGGGTACCATTTGGGATGAAGACAAAGGCTCTTCCTCGGTTTGTTGCTTTAGTTCATGTCCCTCTTGTAAGTGTACCCACTGGGCACAGACGTCAGTTCAACGTTTGGTTGAGTTTTCAAATAAAGTGAATCCAACGTGAAATCAACAGAACATTTCACCATGTCATTGGATTTAGATTAAAAGTTGGGTGAAAAAAATACAAAATGCCCGTAAGTTGATGACTTTTTTCAAATCAAATCAGTTTTCCATGTTGATTCAACGTCATCACAGATTTTTTTGTTGAAATTACGTGGAAACCGTTGATTCAACATTCTTAGAAGAGTTGGAGTTAATTCCATCTAATTTCCTGTCAATTGAGGAGTTGAATGGCAATCATATGGAGTGCCATCATGTCAAGCTAAACTGACTGGAATTGAAACAGAATAAAATTGATTTCGGATTTTACAGTGATTTATTGTTGTTGTTTATTTTCTCACCCTCTTAATCCATCCTCTCCGTCCACTCGAATACTTAAGACTGTCATTTATTGGTTGTTTATTTTCTGAACCTCTCCATCTCTGCCTTTCATCTGTCGTTTTGTTTTCTCACTCCATCCAGACTCAGAGCCCCCTTGGGTCCAGTGCCCCAGAGACGTGGTGGCAAAGACGGACGAGAGGCGTGGCACTGCCAACATCAGCTGGAACGTGCCTGCTGCTACTGACAACTCTGGGCAGGAGGTGAGGAGAGGGCTGTCTCTTTACTCCTCCAGGGGATGCTAGTGTTTGCATACGTACCTGTCCTGAGGTAAAAGGTTGCCACGAGCAGCACCGCAGATATTGAGAAGAGCGAGATGCAAGACTTCTCTCTCACACAGTCACACACTGTATCTGTGCATGGGTTTGCTTCACACTGTTACAGCCTGGTTGCCAGGGGACCAAAACAGGGGAGAAGTGGAGCCTCGCGCTTCAACCCTCTTAGTTGTTACGGAAATTTACCCACCATGCTGTTTGCTTTCTGCATCTCAACTCAGCAAAAAAAAGAAACGTCCTCTCACTGTCAACTGCGTTTATTTTCAGCAAACTTAACATGTGTAAATATTTGTATGAACATAACGAGATTCAACAACTGAGACATAAACTGAACAAGTTCCACAGACATGTGACTAACAGAAATTGAATAATGTGTCCCTGAACAAAGGGGGATCAAAATCAAAAGTAACAGTCAGTATCTGGTGTGGCCACCAGCTGCATTAAGTAATGCAGTGCATCTCCTCCTCATGGACTGCACCAGATTTGCCAGATTGAGAWKCGGGCTCTTCTCTGGCCATGGCAGAACATTGACATTCCTGTCTTGCAGGAAATTACGCACAGAACGAGCAGTATGGCTGGTGGCATTGTCATGCTGGAGGGTCATGTCAGGATGACCTGCAATGACAACAAGCTCAGTCCGATGATGCTGTGACACACTGCCCTAGACCATGACGTACCCTTCACTTCCAAATCGATCCCGCTCCAGAGTACAGGCCTGGGTGTAACGCTCAGTCCTTCGACAATAAACGCAAATCCGACCACCACCCCTGGTGAGACAAAACCGCGACTCGTCAGTGAAAAGCACTTTTTCCCAGTCCTGTCTGGTCCAGCGACGGTGGGTTTGTGCCCATAGACGACGTTGTTGCCGGTGATGTCTGGTGAGGACCTGCCTTACAACAGGCCTACAAGCCCTCAGTCCAGCCTCTCTCAGCCTATTGCGGATAATCTGAGCACTGATGGAGCAGCCTATTGCGGYCAATCTGAGCACTGATGGAGGGATTGTGCATTCCTGGTGTAACTCGGGCAGTTGTTGTTGTCATCCTGTACCTGTCCCGCAGGTGGGATGTTCGGAAGTACCGATCCTGWGCAGGTGTTGTTACACGTGGTCTGCCACTGCGAGGACGATCAGCTGTCCATCCTGTCTCCCTGTAGTGTTGTCTTAGGCGTCTCACAGTACGTACATTGCAATTTATTGCCCTGGCTACATTTGCAGTCCTCATGCCTTCTTTCAGCATGCCTAAGGCACATTCACGCAGATGAGCAGGGAGCCTGGGCATCTTTCTTTTGGTGTTTTTCAGAGTCAGTAGAAAGGCCTCCTTAGTGTCCTAAGTTTTCATAACTGTGACTTTAATTGCCTACCGTTTGTAAGCTGTTAGTGTCTTCACGACCATTCCTTGACAACCATGTTCATTAATTGTTTATGGTTAATTGAACAAGCATGGGAAACAGTGTTTAAACCCTTTACAATGAAGATCTGTGAAGTTATTTGGATTTTTATGAATGATCTTTGAAAGACAGGATCCTGAAAAAGTGAACAGCTTTTCACAAAGAGTCACAAGGTGAAAAACATCAACCCAGTCCTAAACCCCAAAGAGCAAACAGTAGCACAGTGTCAAAGAACAAGCAAKAACTCCCAAGGAAGGAAGAATACTGCAGAGGAACTAAACCTGTCAGGGTTTATTGAGTAGTCGAATGGTAACGGTGTTCTTTTGACCACTGACCCCTACCAAATACAATGCTATTTCTCTGTAAACAAATTAACAACAGACTTTCAGCATGCTTGTACAGAAGGGCATTCAACATGTACTGCACTGACACAAATGCCTGATGATTGGTTGAAAGAAATTGATAATAAGAAGATTGTGGGAGCTGTACTGTTATATTTCAGTGCAGCCTTTGAGATCATTGATCATAACCTGTTGTTGAGAAAACTTATGTGTTATAGCTTTTGAACCTCTGCCAAATCMTAGATTCAGAGCTATCTATCTAAAAGAACTCAGAGGGTTTTCTTTAATGGAAGGTTCTCTAATGTCAAACATGTCAAATGTGGTGTTCCGCAGGGCAGCTCTCTAGGCCCTCTACGCTTWAATTTTTACCAATGACCTGCCACTGGCATTAAACAAAGTATGTGTGTCTATGTATGCTGATGATTCAGCTATATACTCCTCAGAAACCACAGCTAATGAAGTCACTGAAACCCTTAACAAAGAGTTGCAGTCTGTTTTGGAATGGGTGGCCAGTAATAAACTGGACCTGAACATCTATTAAACTTAGAGCATTGTATTTGGTACAAATCATTCCCTAAGTTCTAGACCTGAATCTGGTAATAAATGGTGTGGCTGTTGAACAAGTTGAAGAGACTAAATTACTTGGTGTTACTTTAGACTGTAAACTCTCATGGTCAAAACATATAGATTCAATGGTTGTAAAGATGGGGAGAGGTCTGTCCGTAATAAAGAGATGCTCAGCTTTTTTGACACCACACTCCATAAAGCAAGTCCTGCAGGRTCTAGCTTTATCTTATCTTGATTATTGTCCAGTCATATGGTCAAGTGCTGCAAAGAAAGGCCTAGTTAAGCTGCAGCTGAACCAGAACGGAGCGACACGTCTTGCTCTTCATTGTAACCAAAGGGTTTATATTAATACTATGCATGCCAGTCTCTCTTGGCTAAGAGTTAAGGAAAGACTGACTGCCTCACTTCTTGTTTTTATAAGAAACATTAATGTGTTGGAAAGTCTAAATTGTTTGCATAGTCAGCTTACACACAGCACTGACACACACACTTACCCCACCAGACATGCCACCAGGGGTCTTTCACAGAACAAATTCAAGGAAAGATATAGTATTATACAGAGCCATTTTATATAACGAAAGCGATCAGCAAACCTGGCTTCAAAAAACAAACAACGCCTCTCCCGCATATAACCTACTTGTTGTGTGTATTTACTGGCATGTACAGTATCAGTCAAAAGAGTGTGCAAAGCTGTCATCAATAATCTAAAATCTAAAATATATTTTGATTTGTTTAACACTTTTTTGGTTACTACATGATTCCATATGTGCAATTTCATAGTTTTGATGTCTTCACTATTATTCTACAATGTAGAAAATTGAAAAAAATAAAGAAAAACCCTTGAATGAGTAGGTGTGTCCAAACTTTTGACTGGTACTGTATGTGTAACTGATAGATGCACACACACACACTCAATGTTAATTTTTTTCAATGTATGTCAATTGTAAAGTCTTTTGTCTGTAATGTCTTTTTAGTTTTGTGTCAGACCCCAGTAGAACTAGCTGTTGCCATTGGCGTCGGGCTAATGGGGATCCTAATCAATCAAAATTCAAATACCTCTGACCTCTGACCTCTGCCCTCTAGGTCCTGGTCCAGGTGAAACCTGTGTACACCCCTCCCCAGCTGTTCCCTATAGGAGAGGAGAGGATCACCTATGCAGCTACAGACCGTGCTGGGAACCAGGCTAACTGTACCTTCACTGTCACTGTCATAGGTGAGGTCAGATCACAACCAAAAATCAACCACATCACATCCACCTCATATCCACATCACAACCAACCATCAGATCACAACCACATATTAGAACCACATCCCAACCCCATCATAAAACAACACAACAAAACAAAACCAATGTGAAACATGTAGTTGAGATTGTGGCCCTGATTTTTCCTGACCACATGACCTGACACATGACCCAGGAAAAGGAAAAACTCCAGGCCCTAGTTATAGCCTACAGGCCGTAGTTATACTGTAGCTTTTAATTAGCGGCCAGAGTTTTCTCTGTTCAGGTTAGGTTTTCAGGAAATACTTGTGGTAGTTCCTATTTCCAATGACTCAGTTGGTTCTTGAGACTCCAGAGTTGTGGGTTCGATTCCCTCAGGGCCGCACATACAGTATTAAACACGTGTTTACTGTAAGTCACTTTGGATAAAAGCGTCTGGCTAAATAACTCGTCTACACAGTAGTCACAGGTGCCAAGCAAACTCAAGTGCACAACGTGTGAAAATTAAGGGTGTCCAGTGTCACACACTTGATACCCTCAGAACTCAAGGGGGAAAAGCACTGCGGTAAGCTGTGAACATTTCCATGTGCTATTATGAAGAAATGCAGTGGGTTTTTTATTACACACACGTGTTTAACTGGTGCCCTTGAAAACAYCGCATACCACTAAGACTATATAACGTAGCATACTTTAACATAGGGTTACATTGTATTGTTATCCTATTTTAGGAATATTACTACTGCTAATATGTTAGTAGTTCTAATTTAACATAGCTACAATGCTAAAGACTAAATAAAAATCCAACGTTCAGGTGGACATTAAATGTTCTTCTTTACCTCTTCTAAATGTGTTGTGCATACTTGGTTGTCATGGTCAAGCTTTGTTCCCTCCCAAACAACGGTGATGGTGTTCCTTCCTAGATACGGAGCCCCCTGTGATTGACAGGTGCAGGTCGCCACCCACTTTCCAGGCCACAGACATGCAGACGGCCGTCGTTTGGGAGGTGCCGCAGTTTTCCGACAACTCAGGTATGCGGTATCCCAGACTGCACCTCTTCCGCTCCCTCTCTCTCTTTCTCTCTTTCTCTCTCTCTCACTCCAGAGGGGACTAATGGTTAAACAGGGTCTTTTCCGTCGGGTGACTGGAAAAAGGAGACAGAGAGACAGTGGGAAATAATGTGTGTGTGTGTTTGTGTGTCTGAGTATGTGCATGTGTYTGTGTGTGGGTGACAATATAATGGTGGGAACCAGACAGACAAGGGTGTGGTACAGACAGTATGTTAATGTCATTGCCATGCTTTTATTTCAGCCACACCCATTGCTGACAGGTGTAAAAATCGAGCGCACAGCCATGCAATCATAGACAAACATTGGCATTCTTCACCATCTGGCAGTCCAATGGACGAATCTGGGTTTGGCGGATGCTACCTGACCCAATGCATAGTGCCAACTGTAAAGTTTGGTGGAGGAGGAATAATGGTCTGGGGCTGTTTTTCATGGTTCGGGCCCCTTAGTTCCAGTGAAGGGAAATCTTAACACTGCAGCATACTATGACATTCTAGATGATTCTGTGCTTCCTTCTTTGTGGCAACAGTTTGGGGAAGGCCCTTTCTTGTTTCAGCATGACAATGCCCCCGTGCACAAAGCGAGTTCCATACAGAAATGGTTTGTCGAGATCGGTGTGGAAGAACTTGACTGGCCTGCACAGAGCCCAGACCTCAATTGAACACATTTGGGATGAATTGCGAGCCAGGCCTAATCGCCCAACATCAGTGCCCGACCTCACTAATGCTCTTGTGTCTGAATGGAAGCAAGTCCCCGCAGCAATGTTCCAACATCTATTGGAAAGCCTTCCCAGAAGAGTGGAGGCTGTTATAGCAGCAAAAGGGGGACCAACTCCATATTAATGCCTATGATTTTGGAATGAGGTGTTCGTCGAGCAAGGCCACGGCATCATAGAGAACACACACACACACACACACACATACACACACACATCATAGAGTGATGTTAATAGTGGACCTCTCCCCCTGGCTAGCTCACAGACAGACAGAACTTACCCAAACATCAGCCCTGTGAACAGATACTACACCATCACTACACCATGACTCTCTGTATATCTGTATATCACTCTTTATATCACTGTCCTGCTGGGAGCTTACACACACACGTGCACGTACACACCTAGCATAGACACGTAGTATATACACGCATGAACGCACACACATACTCAGACTTATACTCAGACACATACAGTACACACACACACTAACCTTCCTGCCAAGGTCCACACACGATATGCCATCAACAAGCAAACAGAAATAACCACGTTGTGGTTTTCAACCAAGGCGGCGAGACGACGTCACTCGGACGTTACTCCAACGTCAGCATGTTTTGTTTTTCCATCAGGCCCACGCCCTGATTCCCAACACCCCCCCCAACCCCCCGCTTCACACACACGCACTTGTCCCTGGTGCTGCTTGGGTTCTATTTAATTAAAGACTGGCTGGGGAGACACGGCCAGGACACCACTCAGCCAGACTTGTCATCCTGGCTGGAATGAGAATGTCTCTCTTCTCTACTGTCTGTGGTGAGAGGGTGTGTGTGGTGTGTGGTGTGTGTGTGTGGTGTGGTGTGTGTGTGTGTGTGTGTGTTGTGTGTGTGTGTGATGTGTGTGTGGTGTGTGTGTCTGTGTGTGTGTGTTGTGTGTGTGTGTGTGTGTGGTTGTGTGTGTTGTGTGTGGTGTGTGTGTGTTGTGTGTGTGGTGTGTGTGTGTGGTGGCGTGCTGCGTGCGTGCGGCGTGCGTGCGTGTCTGTGTGTGTGTGTGTGTGTGTGTGGTGTGTGTGTGTGTGTGTGTGTGTGTGTGTGTGTGTGTGTGTGTGTGTGTGTGTGGTTGTGCTGTGTTGTGTGTTGTGGTTGCTGTGCGTGTGCGGTGCGTGTGTGTGTGACACATTTGATGGCTTATAAGTTTCAGTAAATACACCCAATACTTGTTGTTGTGGGGGGACGGCCAGGGGGAGGTGCTCATTTTGGAAGTGGGCTGCTCATTTGACGGCTACATGGAGCAGGCTTTTGCCGAGAAGCTGATTAAATACAAGTCCCTCGTGGTGCGCTTGGACAACCTCGGGTGCAGGTGCAAGCTGGTGGGGCTGATATTTGGCAGTCTTGGCCACGTACACAGGCTTGCAGTGCGTGGCCTCCAGATTGCGGGCCTGACAAAAACTAAGGCAAAGGAATTGGCTAGGCACTGCTCTGTTTCAGCTGTCGTGGGCAGCCTAGCTGTTTGGGGAAGGAGGTGCTCTCTGTACCCTCGAGTGCGATGCACTTGAAACGTCTGGATACTTTTTTTGTACATTTGATTGGTGGATTCAAATAAAGTATTTAAAGTGTGTGAGTGTCCATGGGAGAGGAATATAATAGGACAGCTTGTGGCGATCCCTCTTCTCTCTCTCTCTCTCTCTCTCTTTATCTCTCTCCCTCTTTCCAACTCTCTCTCTTCTCTTTATCTCTCCAACCTATCCATCCCTCCAGCTGGTAGCAATTACCCCCAGGCTGCCCAGATGATGATTATTATTCCGGTGCCATGTGATGCCCAGAGAGAGACTAGCCAGACGTTTTCATGTGTCAACATGCCCTGCTTTATTATAACTTATATGGTTTACCAGGACTAGACTGACTCATTTAGGAGTAGAGTGACGTTGCCCCTAGACGTTGATCTTGGGTCAGTATGACATTTTCCTCACTGATGGTTAAGGTTATGATTGGGGGGAAGCTGATCCTAGATCTGTACTTAGGGGAAACTTCACCCCACAGTTACTCACTCTGCTATGTATACTAACTGGCAACCCAACACTGCCCTCTGATGGTCTGTTTCAGAAGTGCAATTCACTTTTGGGGAAATATACTGTATAGACCTTGAACACTGCTGAACAGTAACTCAGAATAATGATTTTGGACTTGGGAAGGTTGCATTCAACCAATGATTTAAATCCTTGCTCTAAGAAATTATTAGAAAGTACACTGTTTGTAGTTTGTCATTGCTTTAAAGCATCAATCAGCAGTTGAAACAATAACAAATAATAATCCCCGCCCCTGTTTTGTCAAAAACCTTAGGGATGGCGCTGGAGAAATGAAACCACTCTCAAATTCATACAGTAGACAGAGCGATGGATGCAAGGACCGACCATCCATGATATCAAAATTAGAGTTTTAACCATGTTTTGAGGCTATATAGTGTTTGTTTACATTTACTTGGTTTACCAACATTGGAGTAAAATATATTTTGTGTTCTGATGGGGTACGAAAGTTGAACTAAGCTCATGAGGCATTTATACGTTCATTTTTTGAATTTATGAGTCCAAAGATGTAAGTAGCAACTGGCACATGGACAGGTCTGTAATATAATTTTGGCTTCTGTACAGTATGTAAGTGTTGGTTATTGTTGCTGTTGTGTTGTGTACCCTTCCCAGGTGGGCGTCTGAGTGTGTCCACCACCCACACACCCGGCTCTCTCTTCTCTGTGGGAGAGACGGTGGTGAGCTACACAGCTGCCGACCAGGCAGGCAACAATCGCACCTGTGACCTCACCATCACTGTACAAGGTAACAGGAAGTAGAGTTTACTAGAGTTAAACAGAGTTTCCTAGAGTTTACTAGATTAGTGTATTCTGTATCTTTGCTGTATTTTGGCTTTACAAGGACTRAGATCTTCATTAGACTTCTTGGGAAACTAAAGGGATATTTAAATATTCATGTTTTATGTCATATTCATTTTGTAACACAATGAGAGATTTGCTATTTTGTGATAGATCTCAAATCACTTGTTTGGTACTGTACTGCTCCTTTGCTATCCACAGTTCTTCCTTCCTCCTTCTTGTTCCACATTACTCATCAATGTAGAGACAGGGTGCCCACCCAACAAATAGAAGTTTGTTCTTGTTTATTTTTTAAATTCAATATAATTAAGCCAGCCCCATGACTACACTACCCATAAAACCCTGTGTGTCTTTATTATTTCCCAGGGTCTACTTGTGAGCAACCATTTGCACCAGTGAACGGGGGGTTCGCCTGTTCTGATGAAGAGGACGGGGTCAACTGTACTCTGTACTGTAACGCTGGATACAGCTTCGCACAGCAGACTGTCCACAGCTACTTCTGTGCCAACAATGGAGTGTGGGAGCCGCCACACTCGCCCGACAGACCCGACTGCTCCTGTGAGTGACCTTAGTCATAGGTGCATGCCAAATGGAACCCTATTCACTATATACAGTAGTGTACTACTTTGGGCTCGGGTCTTTGGGCTCTTGTCTCTGGTCTTTGGGCTCTGGTCTTTGGGCTCTTGTCTCTGGTCTTTGGGCTCTGGTCTTTGGGCTCTGGTCTTTGGGCTCTGATTTTGGGCTCTGGGTTGGGTTGAGATTTCATTTGGGATACAGAGCTTTCATCCATATTTCTTTTCTATTTTTTCCCTCTTCTCTTTTCTCCTCTTATGTTAGTTACAGATTATGGTGTAGCATACATAATACGCATGATTGAAATTTTGACTGTGTGTGTCTGGTGTGCGATGCATGGCGCGTTGGTTGGTGTATGGTGTGTGTGTGTGCGCGTCGTCCTGTCGTATGCTAGTGAAGCCGTATTGCACCTGGCTAAGCTTTGAAGATTGCTGTTCAAGCCTCTCGTGTGATGAACTGGACCTGGTCAGTCCTTCCTGGGAGTTCAACACTAACTAAGAGACATGGTGAGAAACAAATCAAATAACCAGGAGTAAACAACGCCACCCATCAACACACAGCAAACACACACCAACACACAACACACACCCACACCACAGAAACAACACAACACAGCACAACACCACACACACACCCAACACACACCACACAAACGTATATGTTTTATTTTTCTCGTCGAATTGTATCCTCTAGCTCCCGCATCTGCAGTCGACGATGATGTTGCTGCAAGTTAGAGGTGATTATCGCCAGGCCACTGTCTGGAGTACGACTAGCGATATGAGAATAGGATTCGCCATCGGAAGACTTGCATATGGATATTGGAACAGGAGTTTTCCCTGAGACTAACACGTGATCATGTGACCTTGTTATAGGTTTTTCCCTGGAGATTTCTGTACAAACGTATTGGTCCAAACTATAAGAATGTAATTACAGCAGTAGGGCCTTGAGATGTAATGTACTTTCCTAATAATTTCTTCGAAGCGCCCTCTCCCTTCTTCTACCTTTCTATCTCCCTCTTCCTCTCTCCCGTCTCTCATCTCCCTCATCATCTCCAAGGCGCCAGGAGGTGGAGCAGTAACTTGGACCGCAGAGAGGTAAGGACTATGCCGCTACTTGACTCGGGCTTTGCTACGGAGAGCCGCGAACCCCTATGCAGCCAGGAGGTAGTGCCCAGGACGGGAACTACTCCCACTACTCGCAGCAAAAAGGACCGTAAGACCGCACCAGAGACACAAGATAACAGATATTCTTCAACATCACAGTAGGCTGGTGGCACGGTCAACATAAACAAGAATGAACTTATGCACTTGAATGTTGTTTGTTGTTGTGGTTTCGAGTCCCGTGTCCTTTTGAGCTGTGTCCTTCTCCCAGCAGCATCCCGAGCCCTCCGTCAGGAAGACTCCAGTGGGGTCGCAAGTCAGAAGCGCCTGCTGCGGATCCTGGAGCAGCTGACCAATCGCCTGAAGCGGACGCTGGCCAAGAAGCAGCTGTCATCCTATCACGTGTCGTCTGAGATGATCGTGGTGGCTGACCCCAAGTCCCTGGAGAGCAAGAGGGCCTCTCTGTTCTGCCGACCTGGGTCTGTACTGAAGGGGAGGATGTGTGGTGAGCAGTGGGCCATGAGATACACACCGTACACTATGTCTACGCAGCGTGGTCTGAACAAATGAATGAACGAATGAACAAATGAACGAATGGATGAATGAATGAAGGTTTGGCCTTACACTATTCTATGTGTTGTTGTGTGTTCCAGTCCAGTGTCCGGTAGGGACATGCTAACTATTCTCTGGTTGTGTGTGGTTATATGTGGTCATGTGTAAATATGTGTGGTTATAGTGTGTGTTGTTGTGTGCTCTAGTCCAGTGTCCGGTAGGGACCTGCTAACTATTCTCTGGTTGTGTCTGGTTATATGTGGTCATGTGTAAATATGTGTGGTTATAGTGTGTGTTGTTGTTGGTTCCAGTCCAGTGTCCAGTGGGGACCTACTACTCCCTGGAGTACGCAGAGTGTGAGAGTTGCTGGCTGGGTTCCTACCAGGACCAGGAGGGTCAGATGGAGTGTAAGACCTGTCCCGATGGATCCTCCACAGCCTACCTCCACGCACGCAACCAGGACGAGTGCAAAGGTAAAACACTGTCCCCTGGACAAGGTTAAACACATGGACAAGGTACTCAGGTGGACTCATACATTGGTAATACTGTACATAGGGCCATGTGAACTGACCAGAAAAACTCTGGGTCCCAGTAACTAGTTGGATCTGAACAGGAAAACTCCTGGTCCCAGTAACTAGCTGGATCTGACCAGGACAACTCCTGGTCCCAGTGACTAGTTGGATCTGACCAGAAAAACTCTGGGTCCCAGTAAC
>NC_036840.1:23460561-23587610 GCF_002910315.2 Salvelinus sp. IW2-2015 | reverse complement strand
CCGTCTCATCTTCTGCCTGCGCCTCCATACATCCCTCCTTCTCCCCTCCCTCCCGTTCTTTTTCTCCCTGCCTCCCTAGCAAACGACCTCCTTCCGCTACCTTCGCATACCTGTTCCTCCCTCGCCTCCCTCCCTCCTTCTCCCTGCGCTCCCTCAACTCCTCTCCTCCCTGCCCTCCCTCCCATCCCTCCCTCCTTCCCCGACCTCCCTCTCCTCTCTCTCACTGCGCCTTCTGCCTACATCACCCCTTCCCGCTCCTTCTCCCCTCTCCGTCGCCCTCGGCTTCTACTCTGCACTTCGCCGGGTCCCTAACATGCCCTCCTTTTCGCCTCGTCGCCCTCTTCCTGTGCTCTCTTCACTCGCCTGCGCTAACATCAACTCCTGTCCCTCCTTCACCCTCCCTTCACTCTTTCTCTTCTCCTCCTCTCGCCTACATCCCTCCCGCTTCCAGCTCCCCTCACGTGCTGGTTACTCTCTCGCTCCCTACAATCACTCCCTTCGCGTAGCTGTACTGCCCTCCCTCCTTGGAGACAGCATGCGCCTCTCCTTTCTTCACGTCCCTCCCTTATATCAGCTCACTTCGCCATCCGCTGTCCCCCTCCGCTCCACTCTTTGCTCTCTTGACCTCCCTACATCACTTCCCCGTGATTCCCCTAGCGCTCCCCCTTCGCTGTCCCTCTCGCTCTTTGCGTCACACTCCTCCCTAACATCACTGCCTTCCTTTTCCTTCCCCTCCTGGTCCGCTCCGCTCTCACTCACCTTATCTAGGAAGATATAGAGACGGCAAACGGCTCCACATGCTCAGATTCCATCTCGCTGCTTGCCACTCCGCTGGTTGACACGGCTGGATGGGTCTCGGTATCGGACCAAGACGCAGGAGCAACTGGCTCATTGGAAATTCCCGAACATCCAGGCTAGGGTAGTTACCTGCAGGCGGGGCTACGACTCGCACGGTGTCTTCCAGCAGCACGTTCAAGCAGTAGTAGATCCTCGCAGGCTTTGCATGCTCTGAAACATACCTCATGGAAAACACATACAAGATATAACAATGAATACTAATTAATGAGGTTCATTGAGTTTATAATCACTTTCAATATTATTTTAGGATGTAACACCACCGTGGGTGGTATTGAACAATGTTCATGGAAGGAATAGAGTTTGAGGATGACAGTAGTTTTAGGACTTCAGGAGTGTTTCCATGGTCAGATCCAGCTAGTTTAACTGGGAACCGAGGAGTTTTCTTGTTGTCAGAGAAAACTAGTTACGGGGACCTAGCAGTTTTTTACTGGGCAGATAGCAACTAGTTTCTGGAGGGACTCCAGAGTTTTTCCTGGTCAGATCCAACTAAGTCCACTGGGACCTAGGGAGTTGGTCCTGGCTTCAGATCCAGCTAAGTTACTGGGGACCGAGGGAGTATTTTTTGAGTCAGATCCAACTAGTCCACTTGGGATCAGGAGTTGGTCCCGTGGTCCAGATACGCTAGCTTACTTACTGGGACCAGGAGCTTTTCCTGTTCAGATCCCCTAAGTTACTGGGACCGCCAGAGTTGTTTCCTGCGGTCAGATCCAACTAAGGTCACTGGGACCAAGGAGTGTACTGGTCAGAATCCAGCTAGTTACTGGGTTACCAAGGAGTCTTCCTGTATACAGATCCAACTAGTTGGCTACTGGGTGACCAGAGATTTTTCTGGTCAGTTCACAATGGCCCTAATGCCTACACAGTATTACCAATGTCATGTAGAGTCCACCTGAGTACCTTGTCAGTTGTGTTTAACCCCTGTCCCAGGGGCACAGTGTTTTTTTAGCGCTTTGCACTCGTGCCTGGTTGCGTGCGTGGAGGTAGGCTGTGGGAGGATCCATGGGACAGGTCTTTACACTTTCCATCTGAACCCTTCCTGGTCGCTGGTAGGAACCAGCCAGCAACTCTCACATGAATCTGGCGTTAACTCGCAGGGAGTTAGTAGGTCCCCCTGCGAGTCACTGGACTGGTAGACGCAACAACAACACACATTATCAGGGCGTACGCACTAACAATATTTACAATCACTGACCACATATAACCAGACTCAACACGGAGAGACATTAGTGTAGTCAGGGTCCCTACCTGGCGATCACTGGGATCTAGAGCACATACAACAATACACCTATAAACCACACATATTACAGCAATGACAAATATAACGCCACAGCACGCAAGAGAATACGTTTAGCAGTCCCGTACGGGACACTGGACTGGAACACTACAAACAAGCATAAATAGTGTAAGGCCAAGACTTCATTATGTCATTTCCCATTCGTGTCATTTGTTCATGTTGCATCGTCGGTCATTTTGTTTGCAGACACAGCTGGCGTAGACAGTAGTGTAAGGGGTGTATCTATGGCCATCTGGCTCACTCACACCAGTCTCCTCCCCTCAGTACAGCCCAGGTCGGCAGAAACAGAGAGGCCTCTCGTGCTCTCCAGGGAGCTTGGGGTCCAGCCAACCACGGATACATCTCAGACGACAGACGTGATAGGAATGACAGCTGCTTCTTGGCAGCGTCCGCTTGCAGGCGATATGTCCAGCTGCTCCAGGATCCGCAGCATGGCGGCTTCTGATTGGCTAGCCTCCACTGAACGTCGTTCCTGGACGAGGCTTGCGGAATGCTGCTGTGGGAATAGGACAGCAGCTCAAAGGAGGGGACCGGATCCGAAACAACAACAACAAACAAAGAACATTCAAGTGCATAAAGTTCATCTTTGTTTATGTTGACCGTAGCCACCACTCAACCTCCGTGATGTTGGAAGAATATTTGTATCTTGTGGGTCTTGGTGGTGGTCTGTACGGTGCAGCTACTTTTGTGCGGTAGTGGGAGGTTCCCGTCCTGGGCACTACCATCCTGGCTGCATAGGGGTTTCGGGGGCTGTCGTTGAGAGAGGGAGGGAGGGGGAAGGAGTGATGTAGGGAGGGAGGAGAGAGAGTCACACTCGGACCCTGTGAAGAGGGGAGGGGAAACACAGACATGACTGCATTTACATTCAGACTGAACTCACCGACCTAGCATAAAAATGTGATTACTGTGCTTACTTCCATACTTTCATTAGTGACACTAGCCCTCCCTCCCTCTCCCCCTCCAGTTCCATGTTTGGCAGGTCATTTCTCTCGCACAGGACTGGTCCCCTGCTACCCCTGTCCCAGAGACTACTACCAGCCAGACCACGGCCGCTCCTATTGCCTCTCCTGCCCATTCTACGGCACCACAACAGTCACCGGGGCCACCGCCATACAGCACTGCTCCAGTGAGTTACTGTTACACTACACTGCCTAGGTCTCAAATCCCACAATATTCCCCATACAGTGCACAAAATGACACACTATTCTCTATGTAGTGCACAAAATCACACACTATTCTCTATGTAGTGCACAAAATCACACACTATTCCCTATGTAGTGCACTAAATCACACCCTATTCCTTATATATGCAGCCAAATAATTTCCAATAAAGTTTGAACTGAACTATAGTGTACTTCATGGCACCCTATTTCCCTATAGTATTCCCCCATAGGACTACTGACATATGGCTTTGGTTAAAATGACACTAGATGGGTACCAGGGTATAATTTAAGACCATAGACATACATCATTGTTTGAGACTGAGCCACTGAATGGAAAAGGGTTTGCAAAAAGGATCAGGAAAGAATGGAAATGATTTCGTCATGTGACTACTGAATGGAAATAACCTAGGAATTAAAAGCCTTAAGGGTGCGAACAAACGGTGGCTGGTAGACTTGGCCAACCAGACTAAATGAGCTTTGTTAGTGTCTGCCAGTTTGGTGGCGAGTGGAAACTCTCTCTCTCCTTTCTTCTCTGATTCTCTCTCTCTCTTTCTTTTCTCTGTCTCTCTCTCTTTCCTTTTTCTCTCTTTCTCTCTTTATTTCTCTTTCTCTCCCCTTCCTTCCTTCCTTCCTTCCTTCCCTTCCTTCCTTCCTTCCCCTTTCCCTTTCCTTCCTTCCACTTCCTTCCTTCCTTCCTTCCTCTTCCTTCCTTCCTTCCTCCTTCCTTCCTTCCTTCCGTTCCTTCCTTCTTCCTTCCTTCCTTCCTTCATCTTTCCCTTCTCTTCCTCTTTCCTTCTTCTTCTCCTCTTCCTTTCCTCCTTTTCATTAACTCCTTCCCTCCCTTCCTCCCCTCTTCTCTCTCCCCCTCTCATCCCTCGCCTCCTCTCTCCCTCCATCTCCATCCAGTCAGTTGGCTCTAGTTTCCTGCCCAAGGAGGAGAGTGTGACATCAGCCCCAGAGGTGGTGGTTTCACAGGGCTATCAGGCTAGTAGCCAGGTGAGACTGACTGACCCATGTCCTCAAGAGACTCCTTAAGGGGTTTACAGCAGATCGGTTGACTTGACTGCACTATGGTTATGAGTTATGATCTGACCTGAGTTTCAAATACTTGAAATACTTTCTGTGCCTGTATGGCTGCGTTTACACAGGCAGCCCAATTCGGATCTTTTGCCCAATTATTGGCAAGAGATCTGATCAGATTGGTCAAAATGCACTGGCAGCCTTTGAGCTTGCCTTAATCAACCAACGGAAAGGACCCTAAACTGAAAACCCCACCCACCTGTTGCACTCCAGGCAGACTCAAGCAAATGCTCAAAGTATTTCATATGTTTTTTCAAGTATTTGAACCCAGGTCTGGTCATGGTTATTGAATATGGAGTGTAAGAATACATTTCTCTCCTAGTCCTGAAATTCTCACACTCCATATTCATAAACATAACTCCTAACCACATTACTGTTCCTCTCCCCAGGTCTTCCATGAGTGTTTCTTGAACCCGTGTCAGAACAGGGGGACGTGTGAGGAGGTGGGGGCGGGTTACATCTGCACCTGTCTACCTGGTTTCACAGGTAAACTACACCCATGAATGCATTCTTCATCTATTCAAACGTCTCGTCATGTGTACGCTTTCGGTCATGTTCATCAGAGCAATAAAAAAGTTGTCTCGTCATAAAGCTGTGAACATGTATTTCTACCTGCAGGGGCGAAGTGTGAGAGTGACATAGATGAGTGTGACTCGGCACCGTGTCAGAATGGGGGTCTGTGTAAGGACGGGATGGGAGACTTTGTCTGCCAGTGCAGACCAGGCTTCGTAGGTATGGGGACGTCATGAATGTCTGGTACCCAGTTTCCACTCCCTTCCACTTCATTCCTGTTCATTTTCTTATCTCTCCTAGACATTTAGTAGCCTGGGTCCCAGTCTGTTTTCTGTAGAAACCTCAGTCCTATCAGTCCTCGCCAAACATGACTACGACATAGGACTTGGCTAAAGCAGGAGCAGACTGTCACCTAGGCATTTAGTGCTGGTCATTTGCAACCGACCTGATGACGGACTGTAGTTTCTTTCTGCCGATGTCGTTTCTCTGCCCCAGGCTCTCTGTGTGAGGCGGAGGTGAACGAGTGTAGCTCCTCCCCCTGTTTGAACGAAGGAGTGTGTGTGGACGAGGTCAACCAGTACACCTGCAGCTGTGCTGATGGCTTCACAGGTGGGATCCCTCTGCCTCGTTACCAGGCCCCTTGGGCCCTTCAGTTACCTTTATTCATAACGAGCAAAGGCCACATTTCATGCAACTACCGCAAAGGCAAAACCAGCAAAACCAAAACTTTTTGCAACGTCAATGAAAAGCCAGCCTAAGTTTATGCAGCAAACGTTCAATGACGACAATGCAATTCATTGGGATCTCCTGTATTCGTGCAAAAGGCGTTATGATCAACAACATGATCTTCTTCTAGGGTCTCATTGTGAGCTGGAGATAGACGAGTGTCTGTCCAGCCCGTGTCTGAACGGGGGTGTGTGTGATGACCTGGAGGGGGGGTACTCCTGCACCTGCCTCCCYGGCTACTCTGGGGACCGCTGTGAGGTCAACGTGGACGAGTGTAACAGCGCCCCCTGTCAGAACGGAGGGACATGTCGGGATGCCGTCAACAACTTCAGGTAATTAAAACCCTTTGCGGAAAGAGGCCTTCGGACCTTCGGGACTTCCTGGTTAAATAAAGGTTATATCAAAAATATAATAAAATATGACTGACTGCCGTCAACCAAGTTGCCATATCTTACTTCACCTACCAACATACTCATCTGCATGTTGATGTTTTAAATGGATAAACAAATATTTAAATCTAGACACTTTGTTGAACTTTTAATAGTGAAAGATAGTAAAGGCTAGCGTGCAAGAAACAACATCTGTAATTGTTTTAATCAAATATGACACATTAGGATGAAATTGGTTAAATATTGCGTATAATGTGCATAATGTATTGCACAGGTATGTATGACGTACTGGTCTCTATCTGTGTCCAGGTGCCAGTGTGTGGAGGGCTACCGGGGCAGGCTGTGTCAGGTAGATGTGGATGAGTGTCAAGCTAACCCCTGTATCAACGGGGCCACGTGTGTGGACGGAGTGGACTCCTACACCTGCCGCTGCCCTCCTGGGTTCAACGGAACCAGGTGTGAGACAGGTATAGATGAGAGAGAGAGAGAGAGAGAGAGAGAGAGAGAGAGAGAGAGAGAGAGAGAGAGAGAGAGGGAGAGAGAGAGAGAGAGAGAGAGAGAGAGGGAGAGAGGGAGAGAGGGAGAGAGGGAGAGAGAGAGAGAGAGAGAGAGGGGGAGAGGGAGAGGGAGAGGGAGAGGGAGAGCTTCATCTTCATTTCCGGCCTTAACATTTTCTCTCTTTCAGAGATGTCAACATCCTTCAACCTGGACTTCGAGGTGTCAGGTATCCATGGTTACGTGATGATGGACGGCATGATGCCGGCACTGACGGAGATCACGTGTACTTTCTGGATGAGGTCTTCGGACACCACCAACTACGGCACGCCCATATCCTACGCCGTGGAGGGAAGTGACAACGCATTCCTGCTCATAGACTACAATGGGTCAGTGCTGCCACAGACACACACACACAGACACACACACAACTTTCCCTTTCCCGTAAATGTTAAGGCTGTCATAAGACACTAGCCACAGCTATACTATTCTCGGGGTCCTCACAAAACACAATACAAAACAATATTATTTTCTGTCTCTCTCCTTTTCTCTGCTGCCTCCCCCTGCCTCCGTCTCTCTCTCTCTCTCTCCCTCCCTTTTCCCCAGGTGGGTCTTGTACGTCAACGGTAAGGAGCGTATCACAGACTGCCCGGCGGTCAACACGGGTCAGTGGCACCACATCGGCGTGTCATGGCGGAGCTGGGACGGGGACTGGAGGGTCTACATCAATGGCAACCCCTCGGACGGAGGGAAAGGCCTGTCAGTGGGCACCACCATCCCAGGTGTAGTGCTGTCCTCAGCCTGCTCATAGCTATTATCTGAGTGTCATAGTATCATGATGTACTGTATTCATACTTCCATGCATATGATGTCATTTCCTACATCCCAAGTGTAGCGCTATTGTTAGCCTGCTCAAAATAAAGTATCAGTTTATTGTCAATCTATATATCATCATAGCACCACAGCTAACCATCCCAGGTGTAGTGCTATTTTCAGCAGTGCCTTAGCCTGATCTTGTATCTGCTTATTGTGTACTTATGTCCTAGTAGCCTGCTTATAGTTTCTAAGTTTTGCATATCAAAAAGTAGAATGATGCTATTTTGCAGGTCTTAATGAAATAATAGCAGTGAGGTTAGGTTTTAAGGCACATGTCACAGAACCCGAAGAAACCAAGAGAGGTGGTTAACCTTTGACCCTTGACCTCTACCCTCCAGGTGGAGGGGCGTTGGTGCTGGGCCAGGACCAGGACCAGAGGGGCGAGGGCTTCAACCCCGTGGAGTCCTTCGTAGGGTCCCTCAGCCAGCTCCACATCTGGGACCGGGTTCTCGACCCACAGCAAGTAAATCCCACTGACGCACAAATCCAGCTGTCCTAGCTACTGCTCTACAACCTGAACTACAGACTCACATATTAGAACTGTAGCTAGCATATCACTATCTAAAACATAACGACCAGCTTAGTGTACTAAGTCTGTTTCTGCTTCAGAACAACTTGTTTTTCATTMTCACGCTAACCGTGTTTGACACACAAAATAGTAGTCTCAAGCAGAAGAAGACTGTTGTCCAGGCTACAGTACATAAACTGGCATCTCTGGGTGGCAAAAGTTTGAAATGTCTGTGTAACATGTACAAAAAACTTCTGTGGCAGAAAGTGACCTCCATATTTCTCTGGGTCCATAGATCAAAATACTAGCCAACACCTGCCCGGGGAACAACATCAGAGGCAATGTCCTGGCGTGGCCTGACTTCCTCAATGGAGTGGTGGGGAGAGTCAAGACTAACCGCGACTGCATATTCTGTGCTGGTGAGGGACAGATCTAGGATCAGCTTACTCTGGCAAAGTCCTGACCTTAACCATTAGGGGGATAAACACATGTCTAGTGGAAACGTTAACCCTCTCCGTTCTCCTCCTCAATTACATTTGTTTGTGTGTCAGACTGCCCCCTGCTAGAAAATGCTGTGCCTCACCTGCGTGCGTCCAGTCCAGCTGTCAGCCCCGGCTCTCAGACGCAGCTGTTCTGTGATCCCGGCTTCTACCTGGTGGGGGAGCCGCTGCTTCAGTGTCAGAACAAGGGAGAGTGGAGTCACGCCCTGCCCCGCTGTGAACGTGAGGGACCATCAGTTAGACATACACAGACCCTAACACTATATTCACGCATACATGCATCCATGTACCTCGACACACACGCGCGCATGCGTGCGTACACGCACGCACGCAGGCAAGCACACACACACATGCACACACACAGACAGGCATTAGGCATTAGAAAGCAGAGTTTGCATTTGAGTCAGCTAAATACATAAGCATGACCTCAGTAATAGAGGATAGCCATCAGAAAGCATTCAAACGCCAAAACCATTGAGCCTATCTGCCAATTATTTGAATGACTATTTSAATGGCAAAGTGGGCAAACTCAGACATGAAATAGCAAACAACAAACGGTGAGCTATCATATTCATGTATAAAATACCTAATAATGAAAGAAAAACATTGTCATTTTGAATTCTATAGAGTTGGTGTAAAAGAGGTGGACAAATTATTGTTGTCCATCAATAATAAGAAACCACCTGGTATTGACAAATTAGATAGAAAGCTACTGAGGATGGTAGCAGACTATATTGCCACTCCTGTTTGTCATATCTTTAATCTAAGCCTCGGCAAAATTGTTTGTCCTCAGACCTGGAGGGAAGCTAAAGTAATTCCGCTACCCAAGAATGGTAAAGCACCCTTTACTGGTTCTAACAGCCGACCAATCAGCTTGCTGCCGGTTCTTAGCAAACTGTTGGGGGGAAAAATGGGGTTTGACCAGACACAATGCTTTTTCTCTGTGAACAATTTAACACCAGACTTTCAGCACTCTTATAGAGAAGGGCACTTAACATGTAC
Source organism: Salvelinus sp. IW2-2015 (assembly GCF_002910315.2). Taxonomy (NCBI): domain Eukaryota; kingdom Metazoa; phylum Chordata; class Actinopteri; order Salmoniformes; family Salmonidae; genus Salvelinus; species Salvelinus sp. IW2-2015. Next base: position 23,578,206 of record NC_036840.1, on the reverse strand, counting down.
TGCGCTGACACAAATAACTGATGATTGGCTAAAATAAATTGATGATAAGAAGATTGTGGGAGCTGTATTGTTAGACTGTAGTGCAGCCTTTGATGTTATTGACCATAATCTGTTAGTGGAAAAAATGTATATGTTGTGGCTTTACATCTTCTACCATATCATGGTCTGAGAGATACTGTATCTATCCATAGACCCTAAACAAAGAGTTGCAGTCCGTTTTGGAATGGGTGGCTAATAATAAACTAGTCCTGAACATCTCTAAAACTAAGAGCATTGTATTTGGCACAAATCATTCCCTAAGTTCGAGACTTCAGCTGAATCTGGTAATGAACGGTGTGTCTGTTGAGCAAGTAGAGGAAATTAATATTCTTGGTGTCACCTTAGACAGTAAATGATCATGGCCAAGGCATATTGATTCAATTATTGTAAAGATGGGGAGAGGTCTGTTTGTGATAAGGAGATGCTCAGCATTCTTTACACCATAATCGACCAAACAAGACCTGCAGGCTCTAGTTTGATCTACTCTTGACTACTGCCCGGTGATATAGTAAAGTGTTGCAAAGAAAGACCTAGAAAATCTGCAGCCGGCCCTGTTAGAACAGCACATCTTTCCCTTCAATGTACACAGATGACTAATGTCAACCGTGTACATGTCGGTCTCTCTTAGCTCAAAGTAGAAGAGAGATTGACAGCAAAAATAGTATTTTTGGGGTGAGAAATATTAACGTGTTTAAAATGTACAAATTGTCTGTATAATCAACTTACATATAGCTCTGACAGACATACTTACCCCACCAGACATGCCACCAGGGGTCTCTTCACAGACCCCAGGTCCAGAACAAATTCAAGAAAGCTTACAGTATTATATAGAGCCATGATTGCATTGAACTCCCTTCCATTTCATATAGCGCAAGTGAACAGCAAACCTTGTTTAAAAAATAAATGAATAAAGCAACACCTCACAGAGCAATGCCTCTGACATGTATGTGTAACTGATACACACACACACACACACACACTATTATTCTTTAGTTCTATTGTTTATGTTTTTATTTGTGTTCATTTGTGTGTCTTTCGTTGTACTTGTTTTTATTTGATATACATGTGTCTGTAATGTCTATGTTAATGTTTTAAATGTATGTCAACTGTAAAGTCTTTTTGTCTGTAATGTCTTTTTCGTTATGTGTCGGACCCCAGGAAGACTAGCTGTCGCCACTGGCGTCGGCTAATGGGGATCCTAATAAAAATCATAAAATCATGACCTGTGTACTGTCTATCTATAGGAGTGACATATGGGTTAATACCTACCATCTTCATTATCGTAACCATAGTAGTAACGTAGTCATTGAACACATTCACAAAACCTAACCTGTGTATATTTACCTGTTTACCTACATAGGAGTGACGTGTGGTCTCCCTCGGCCCCTGGAGCATGGTCTATTCCAGGGTTCCGACTACCACGCAGGCAGCACTGTGGTGTACCAGTGTAACCCTGGCTTTTACCTGCTGGGGGACGCCAAGGTTCTCTGTACCAACAGTGGGAAGTGGGGAGGAAACCCACCAGCCTGCCTGGGTAAGACTGAAACTCAGACACGGGATGAATATACATTATGAACCGTCTCAATTCGTTAGCCTCAATTTGTCGGAGCATGGACTCCACAAGGTGTCGAAAGAGTTCCACAGGGATGCTGACCCATGTTGACTCCAACGCTTCCCACAGTTGTGTCAAGTTGACTGGCTGTCTTTTTGGGTGGTGGACCATTCTTGATACACACGGGAAACTGTTGAGTGTGAAAAACCCAGCAGCGTTACAGTTCTTGACGAACTCAAACCGGTGCGCATGGCACCTACTACCATACCCCCTTCATAGGCACTGAAATCTTTTGTCTTGCCCATTTACCCTCCATGTCTCAGTTGTCTCAAGGCTTAAAAATGATTCTTTAACCTGTGTTCGCCCCTTCATCTACACTGATTGAAGTGGATATAACAAGTGACCTCTATAAGGGTTCATAGCTTTCACCTGGATTCACCTGGTCAGTGTACACTACCGTTCAAAAGTTTGGGGTCCCTTAGAAATGTCCTTGTTTTTGAAATAAAACCATTAAAATAACATCAAATTAATCAGAAATACAGTGTAGTCATTGTTAATGTTGTTACTTACCATTGTAGCTGGAAACAACAGATTTTAATGGAATATCTACATAGGCGTACAGAGGCCCATTATCGGCATCCATCACTCCTGTGTTCCAATGGCATGTTGTGTTAGCTAATCCAAGTTTATCATTTTAAAAGGCTAATTGATCATTAGAAAACCCTTTTGCAATTATGTTAGCACAGCTGAAAACTGTTGTACTGATTAAAGAAGCAATAAAACTGGCCTTCTTAGACTAGTTGAGTATCTGGAGCATCAGCATTTGTGGGTTCGATTACAGGCTCAAAATGGCTAGAAACAAAGACCTTTCTTCTGAAACCCGTCAGTCTATTCTTGTTCTGAGAAATGAAGGCTATTCCATGCGAGAAATTGCCAAGAAACTGAAGATCTCATACAACTCTGTGTACTATCCCTTCACAGAACAGTGCAAACGGTCTCTAACCAGAATAGAAAGAGGAGTGGGAGGCCCCGGTGCACAACTAAGCAAGAGGACAAGCCATTTCCAGCTACAATACTCATTAACAATGTCTACACTGTATTTCTGATCAATTTGATGTTATTTTAATGGACAAAAAATGTGCTTTTCTTTCAAAAACAAGGACATTTATAAGTGACCCCAAACTTTTTAATGGTAGTGTATGTCATGGAAAGATGTTCCTAATGTTTTGTTTAACTACCGTATTTAGTGTATGTTAATAAATACATGTTTTCAAACAGTGCAGTGTGTAATGATGGTGTGTGTACGTACAGATGTGGATGAGTGTGCTTTGGGCTCAGACTGCGATGAACACGCCAGCTGTCAGAACACAGATGGCTCTTATACCTGCACCTGTATCCACCCCTACACCGGAGACGGGAAGAACTGCACAGGTAACACACACACAAACACACACACACGTACTGTAGCATACTGTAGGCCCGGACCCTACCACCGGAGCCCAAGGTTTTCCCCGGTCAGGTCCTGTGGTCAGGAAAATCTCAGGGCCTCAGCAATGACACTTCTTAGTTATATCACAAGCTACAAAACGCATTATCAATGTATAGCAATGCCTCTCATGCCTTATCATCAAACAACTAGAGTTTACCAAAATGTTTGAATTCATGAATATCTTTTGGCGCTTCAAGGTGCAGTATGTAGCTACAGTACCAAACCTTTGTAGTTTTTTTCCTCTGTATTTATGTTATCAATCTAGAGCCAGTAAAGTGTGAGAACCCGGGGGCACCAGAGTTCGGTTACCGGGAAGGCAGTAACTTCTTGATGGGAAGTGAGGTTGTGTTCAGCTGCAAGGAGGGTTACGAACTGATTGGCTCATCGCATGTCCAATGCCTGGAGACAGGAAGCTGGAATGGTGTTTTCCCATATTGTAGAGGTACAGAAAACGTCAACATACAGAGCGTGCAAAGCTGTCATCAAGGCAAAGGATGGCTACTTTGAAGAATCTAAAATCTAAAATATATTTTTAATTGTTTAACACTTTTTTGGTTACTACATGATTCCATATGTGTTATTTCATAGTTTTGATGTCTTCACTATTATTGTACAATGTAGAAAATAGTAAAAATACAGAAAAACCCTTGAATGAGTAGGTGTGTCCAAACTTTTGACTGGTACTGTGTGTTACTGTGTATGTAATGTAATACATAGCATAATATACAGTACATTCTGAAAGGATTCAGACCCCTTGACTTTTTCCACATTTTGTTACGTTACAGCCTTATTCTAAAATGGATGAAATAGTAGTTTTCCCTCAGCAATCTACACACAATACCCCATAATGACAAAGCAAAAACTGTTTTTTATAAATATTTGCTAATTTATAAAAAATTAATTAAACTGAAATATCACAATTACATAAGTATTCAGACCGTTTACTCAGTACTATGTTGAAGCACCTTTGGCAGCGATTACAGCTTTGAGTCTTCTTGGGTATGATGCTACAAGCTTGGCACACCTGTCTTTGGTGAGTTTTTCCCATTCTTCTCTGCAGATCCTCTCAAGCTCTGTCAGGTTGGATGTGGAGCATTGCTGGACAGCTATTTTCAGGTCTCTCCAGAGACGTTCGATCGGGTTCAAGTCCGAGCTCTGGCTGGGCTACTCAAGGACATTCAGAGACTTGTCCCGAAGCCAATCCTGTGTTGTCTTGGCTGTCTGCTTAGGGTCGTGGTCCTGTTGGAAGGTGAACCTTCATCCCAGTCTGAGGTCCTGAGCGCTCTGGATCAGGTTGTCATCAAAGATCTCTCTGTACTTTGCTCTGTTCATCTTTCTCTCGATCCTGACTTGTCTTCCAGTCCCTGCCGCTGAAAAACATCCCCACAGCATGATGCTGCCACCACCATGCTTCACCGTAGGGATGGTGCCAGGTTTCCTCCAGACGTGACGCTTGGCATTCAGGCCGAAGAGTTCAATCTTGGTTTCATCAGACCAAATAATCTTGTTTCTCATGGTCTGAGAGTCCTTTAGGTGCCTTTTGGCAAACTCCAAGCAGGCTGTCATGTGCCTTTTACTGAGGAGTGGCTTCTGTCTGGCCACTCTACCATAAAGGCCTGATTGGTGGAGTGCTGCAGAGATGGTTATCCTTCTGGAAGGTTCTCCCATCTCCACAGAGGAACGTTGGAGCTCCGTCAGAGTGCCCATCGGGTTCTTGGTCACCTCATGACTTGGTTTTTGCTCTGACATGCGCTGTCAACTGTGGGACCTTATATAGGCAGGTATGTGCCTTTCCAAGTCATATCCAATCAATTGAATTTACCACAGGTGGACTCCAATCAAGTTGTAGAAACATCTCAAGTATGAACAATGGAAACAGGATGGACCTGAGCTCAATTTTGAGACTCATAGCAAATGGTCTGAATACTTATTTAAATAAGGTATTCCGTTTTATTTTATTTTATACATTTGCTTAACTTTTTTTTTTTAACTATTTTCGCTTTGTCATTATGGGGTATTGTGTGTAGATTGATGAGGGGAAAAAAACAATTTCATCCATTTTAGAATGAGTCTGTAACATAACAAAATGTGGAAAAAGTCAAGGGGTCTGAATACTTTCCGAATGCACTGTGTGGCATGATAATATATCGGATGCTAATATATGACATGATAATATATGGCATGATAATATATGGCATGATAATATATGGCATGATAATATATGGGATGCCCTACTCAAGGTTTCTATTTGAGTTTCTATATCATCTCATTATGTTTCATTCTGTCTAATTGTATGACATTATGTTTTGTCATTTAGCAGATGCTCTTATGCAGAGCGACTTACAGGAGCAATTAGGTTTAAGTGCCTTGCTCAAGAGCACATCGACAGATTGTTCACGTAGTCGACTCTGGGATTCTAACTAGCGACCTTTCGGTTACTGGCCCAACGCTCTTAACCGCTAGGCTACCTGCCACTGACATAACATACAAAAATAATCCTCTTTTCACGTAATGATTTTCATTGTTACTATCAGTAGAGATCCAGCATTATGTACAGTATGATAATGTATCCAGAAATACCCAGTTTCATGACAGTCCATTTACATTTGCGTAATCTAACACTATCCTCATATCCAGAGGGTACAGCCACTGCATTCAATGAGGTACTTAGTCAACAATATTATAAATAACACAATTATCCTGATTATGCCCATCGATCCTTTGTTAATCTCAGATCTGCCTCTGGACCGGGCCACTGGATCTAACCCTAACCCACACTGTTTCTGGGCCTAACCCTAACCCACACTGTTTCTGGGCCTAACCCTAACCCACACTGTTTCTGGGCCTAACCCTAACCCACACTGTTTCTGGGCCTAACCCTAACCCACACTGTTTCTGGGCCTAACCCTAACCCACACTGTTTCTGGGCCTAACCCTAACCCACACTGTTTCTGGGCCTAACCCTAACCCACACTGTTTCTGGGCCTAACCCTAACCCACACTGTTTCTGGGCCTAARCCTAACCCACACTGTTTCTGGGCCTAAACCTAACCCACACTGTTTCTGGGCCTAACCCTAACTCACACTGGCTCTGGGCCACATAGTCTTATGAAAGCCAGGGGAACCAGATCGGTATAGGACAAGTCTGGTCTGGTCTGGCCTGCCTGGTCACACCATGGATGTTATACAGAGAACCAGGATTTCAGTACCAGGATGTTATACTGTACCTGTGTGTCCTCTGATTCCAACAGGTGGGAAATATGACATACTATATATAAGTTGTTTGTCAAAAAGTAATCAACCTTTTCTTAGACCACAATGAAATATGAGGATACTGGCAGGTGAACTGAAGTTTCGGTTCAACGTTTCATAACATAATAGGACATTATACTATAGAACAACATAACATGATGAAACATTATTTACCTAAGAACTTTCATAAAATCAGTTTATTTTTGTAAATTGACCATTACTAGAACTGATCAGCCCCCGCGGTCTTGTCTTGTTCCCCAGCCCTCTCCTGTGGACGGCCCTCTGTCCCAGAGAACGCTGTGATGATGGGGACCAACTTCACGTTTGGAAGCAAGGTGACTTTCAGGTACCACCGTCAGCCATTTACAACAAGTGTCATACTGGCAAAGGAGACCATTTAGATGTAACAACAATATGACTGTGCTGTTGCATTGAGATAATGCTGCATTCATATATTCTGTTCTCTATTTTCTCTTTCCCATTAAGATACTTTATGTGTTACTTACTGTAAAGATATCAACAACCAAATGCATTTCCATGAGCATTAGGCTGATAGATAGTTGCTGAAATTAACCTCTATTGACATTGCCATGTCTCCCGTATTCTCCCATTATGAATGTATTTATGTCCCTCTGGTCCACTTCAGCTGTGTTACGGGGTTCGTCCCAGGTGACACCTATGATATGCGGTGTCAGGCCAGTCGGAAGTGGAGCAGAGCGCCCCCTGCCTGTCAACGAGTCACCTGTGGGGACCCTCCACACGTAGACAATTCAGATGTCACCCTCAACGGGAAAACGTACCTGTCCACAGTGCTCTACACCTGTGCAGAGGGATACAGGTAAGGACGAAGTCTGTCCTGGGTTATCATTTCTGGTCTTATATCCACATAGTGTCTCCGAGTGGGAGGGCTGATCTAGGATCAGGTCTCCAACTGTCCACATAATCTTATTCATCATAATATAAAAGGTGAAACTGATCCTAGATCAGCAGTACCTGGTATTATGGGTCTTATAAAGGTTCATGAAGGTGTCATAAAAAGATAAGATCCTTATCCATTGAAAAGAATAAGACATTCTATAGATTGAAGTTCCTCCCTCGATGTAGTGAGTTTGAAAGTGGTAGCTAGTAAATATGTGATAGAATGCAACTGACTAGTGTTGCTGCGCATACCGCTTGAAAGTGTTGTGTGTGTTACAGATTGTGTGTGTGTGTGAGTATAGACATATTGTGTGTAAAATGTGTGCATGTGTTAAGACTGCAGGGCTCTGAGGAGGTGGTGTGTGAGGCGTCAGGAGAGTGGAGCAGCCCCGCCCCTTTGTGTGCCAGCATCCACTGTGGAGACCCTCCTGCCCTCCGAGACGCCGCGACCATCGGGGACGACCACGCCCTGGGCAACAAGGTGCACTACGTCTGCAAAGAAGGGTAAATAATGTACAGTCAACCATATTTCATTAGGATACAAGTTACTATGTTAACTTAATGGAGGCCTTGTATTACAGGCATTTGGGCTTCTCAAGTGTTGTAAGACATGGCTGAACAAGACTACCTCAGTGTTAGCATTAGAGTGGTCACCATTAAAGTCACAGTTCAAGTAATCTCGTCCACCAGCCGTCTCTCTCTCTGTTGAACCATCTGGTTTCACAGCGCCTCAAAGCGGGACTTGACTGGAAGTCTATGGCAGGAGCGGACGAAACAACCGCTGATTTTAATTGGCTGATCTCTCGGGCTATTAGCATAACCCTCCCTCAAACACTGTGGACTTCAAAGCGTGAGCAGGGCAAGTAATCTGAGGTAGTGAGTTTGGAAAATCTGAAAGTACGCATCTTAGAAATAGTTTTCACATATAAACTTTATATGCCCGAACTCAGAATCAATTGGGCTTCCCAAAAAATGGTGGCATGCTCGCTCCCTCTCCCGACTCGATTTTAACCACACCCTTTTCAAGTCCCACTTTGTTGCACAGTGTTACCAGGCTCTACGCGCCAGCAATTCGAGCCAGTTCTAGTTGTTACAGTATGTAGTTGTACAAGTAGTAGTGCTACACGATTTTGTATCTTTACTTTTAATTTTATTGTTGGATTTATTACTTCCTGTCCTGATCCACATTTGATTGTCTCTGTCTCCACAGATACACTCTGATTGGACCAGAGACCAGAGAGTGCCTGTCAACTGGCCAATGGACTCCTACCTCCGCTCAGTGTGTCCCCCGATCCTGTGGCCCTCCCCCTTCCATAGACCACGCCATTGCCCATGCCGGCCACCAGCTCTTTGGCGACATGGCCAACTACTTCTGCACAGACGGCTACACCGCTGGCAACAATTCTAAGGTTATTTGTCTCTTTTATTGCCCTTTCATTTGTTTGGATCTCGTTCATTTTGTTGTTAAAAAAATGAAGTGTGTTGCAATTCTAAATGCAGTTAAATAAAGTTTGATTTGATTTGATTTCAAGGTGGTCTGCAACTCCCAGGGAGTGTGGGCACCCCCCGAAGGCCAGGAGGCCCCTCACTGCATCGCCAATTTCTGCCAGCGCCCGACTGACCTGCCCCACGCCATCTTGGACTCCACCAATAAACCCAAGTATGCCAGCAACACAGAGGTCAGCTACAAATGTGAAGAGGGTTTCGTTCTCAACACAACCGCCACGCTGAAATGCATGATTGGAGGGGAATGGATGCCCTCGCCGTACGATGTGGGTTGCGTGCCGGTGCGGTGCTCCAAACCGTCTGGCATCGAGAGGGGGTATGTGAGTGGAACCAACTATAGTTTTGGAGCAATGGTGGCGTACAGTTGTGATAAGGGTTTCCTGATCCGAGGGGAGAAGAGGAGGACATGTAAGGCCAATGGAGAGTGGGGAGGGGTCCTACCTGTCTGTCAGCCTGTCTCTTGCCCCTTCCCGCCGCCACTCAAAAATGGATTCATCCAGGTACGTTGTTCCTCCTCTCAAATTCATGTCAAGGCTCAATCTAGAAAGGTGTGGAGAAACGTTAACTGTAATCATTACAAACAAAACATTATGCATTTTGTAAGTCCATTAATTGAGTAAAAACAACTAAAAGTTCAATTTCAGAGTTTCCACTTTGCTTCCACTCGTTCCTGTGCTTGGCCATCTAATTCGATCATAGAGAAAGATCCTTCTCATTTATTCTGGCAAGAGATCTTGCGTAATCTCAGTCAAAACACAGTGTCCTCTCTGTACAATAAAACATCTTCTTCTGTGTTTCACCCTACAGAACAAAGGCCGTTTCTTCTTCAACAGCAAGGTGACATACGCATGCAACGCCGGCTACCGGCTGACGGGCCGTCCGGTGCGACTATGCCAGGCCAACCGCCAGTGGTCTAACGGCGACTCGCCCGTCTGCCACCTCCTGACCTGCGACCCCCCGCCCAGCATCCTGCACGGCCAATACCAAGGCTCTGTCTTTGAGGTGGGCCGCAAGGTCAAATACGTCTGCGACGAGGGCTACGAGATGGCTGGCGACGCCGTGTGGACGTGTCTGAAGTACGGCAAGTGGGACAAATCGAGGCGTCCGCACTGCTCCCCGGTCCAGTGTCCAGAGCCGCCCCTAGAGGAGAACCACCTGGTTCTACATAGTCTAGACTCTGACTCCGGAACTGTGGAACTGTCCTGCGAGGACGGGTATGTTCTCCACGGTGCCCGGACCCTCCACTGCACCCCCGCCCAGGAGTGGAATGACACCTTCCCCGTCTGCAAGCAGGTGTTCTGCGGCCCGCCGCCCGAGGTGGCCTTCGGCGACCCATCGTCAGCACCGTTGTCGGCCCCGTCCTATTTCAGCTCGGTGGTGAGCTACTCCTGCATGGACGGGTTTACTCTGAGGAAGGAGGGGTCTGTGACCTGCCAGGCAGATGGACACTGGAGCAGCCCTGTCCCAGAGTGTATACCAGTAGAGTGTCCCCAACCTGTAGAGATAGCTAACGGTATAGTGGACGTTCAGGGACTGATGTATCTCAGCACGGCCCTCTACAGCTGTAAACCTGGTTACACTTTAGTAGGCAACGCTACAGTACTCTGTGGTGAAAGTGGGTTATGGATTGGAGGCGTGCCTTCTTGTCGACCAATCGAGTGCTCCGTCCCCAAAGAGATACCCAACGGGAAGATGGCGTATACCAAACTGCAGTTCAGCCACGCTGTCACCTACTCCTGTCAGCGTGGTTACCGTCTCCAAGGCCCCGAGACGTTGAAGTGTCTGGCGAATGGGCAGTGGGATCAAGAAACACCTGTGTGTGTCCAGATCTACTGCGCCCCGCCCAACCCCATAGACAATGGCTTCGTGGAGGGACTCGACCATAAATTCGGCGTCACCATCTTCTACAGCTGTTTCCCCGGCTTCCAATTGGTTGGCCAGAACCACCTAACCTGCGAGGAGTTCGGTTGGTCTAGTTCTGTCCCAGTCTGTGTTCCCTCCGACTGCGGCCTGCCCCCTCATATCGACTTCGGCGACTATTTGAGACTCTTGGATCCGAACGCAGAGCTAGCCGACAGGGACGCAGCTATAACATCCAAGCCTATAGGTGGTGCTACAGTTGCATTTTCACTCATGGATATGCGCTTCCTGCATGGGACTGTGATAGTGTACCGTTGCCACAAGGGCTACGAACTTACAGCCCCTACGGCCTTGGTGTGCCTGGAGGATGGTGGATGGAATGGGACGGCTCCGATGTGTGTCCCTGCAGAGTGTGAGGAGCCGCCAAGCCCGGACCACGGCTCTGTGAACATCACAGACACAACCCTGGGCAGCCTGGTGAAGTACAGCTGTGAGCAGGGCTACGAGTTAGAGGGGGAGTCAGTCAGACAGTGTGTGGCGGGCCGACAGTGGAGCGATGTACCGCCTGTCTGCCGACCTATAAGCTGCGATGACCCGGGCAACATTGATAACGGCTCGAACCACGTGGATTCCTTCCTGTATCTGGGGGTGTTGCACTACGAGTGTAATTCCGGGTTCAACCTGATGGGCGGCGACACCAGGACCTGTCAGGCAGACGCTAGGTGGGATGGTGAGAAGCCGTGGTGTGAGCCTATCTTATGTGGCTCTCCAGTCGTCCCTAGTGATGTCACTGTGAAGGGGAAGGAATATACGTTTAGCAAACAGGTTGAGCTGAGCTGTAGGGCTGGATTGCTCCTACAAGGCCCCTCTGTTAGTGTGTGTCAGGCCGATGGTACATGGAGTCAAGGGTCACCTGAATGCCGCCCAGCAAACTGTGGCAGACCAACATCCATCAAAAATGGTCAAGTCTTGGGCTCGGACTTTGGCTACGGTCATGAGGTGTGGTACAAGTGCGAGGAGGGGTACAGCCTCAGCGGCGGCAACCCCACACGGTTGTGTCGCGGGGATGGACTCTGGGGGGAAGGCCCTGCCCCTCGCTGTGACATCATTGCCTGTGACCCGCCGCAGGATATCAGCCACGGGTTCCTCAACGGCTCCAGCTTCAACTACGATGATGTCGTAGAGTACGTGTGTTTCGACGGGTACGAGGTCATCGGAGACTCCGTCCTCCGCTGTTCTGCCCAGGGCCACTGGGTTGGGACGGTACCAGAGTGCCTCCCCTGCCTCTGCACCCCTCCAATGTTAAAATACGGGGTGGTGCTGGGGCGCGACCACGCCTGCGGTGACCGGGTCTCCTTCCACTGTGATGAGGGCTACAAGATCCTGGGGCCATCAGCGGCAACGTGTGAGAAGGGCGGGTTGTGGACCCCAGGTGTTCCTGTGTGTGGCCGGGGGAGGTGCGTGGCCGCTCCGCCTACAATACCGCACGCTGTCCAGCAGGGCGGCGGCGCCACTGCAGCTGACACAGTCACCTACAGGTGCAGACCAGGTTACCAGATGAAGGGGTCCTACCCCCATGTTACCTGTGGTAGGGAGGGCAGGTGGGGGGAGGTGAGGATCAGCTGTGAGCCCGTCTCTTGTGGAGCTCCAACTCCTGTACCCCATGCTCAGGTGGTGGGAGAGATATTAACTTTTGGGAGCCAGATACAATACAGGTGAATATGAACTTCTGTATCTTATTTGTCCAATCTTTGTGTTAGAGAAGTACCACTATTCAAGTAGATAGTATGGTATTTAATATCCCTCTCACCCCCCTCTCGCTAGGTGTGATGAGGGGTATGAGCTGTCCAGCCAGTCAGACTCTCTGAGCTGTCAGTCTGAGGGCACCTGGTCTAAACAAAGCATCAGGTGCCGCCCCGCTCCGTGCCTGCTCCCTGCCAACTTCCCCACCCACGTCATGGTCACAGGGGAGGACCTCACCCCGGTTGGGGGGATAGTCACCTTCTCCTGCCCAACGGGGTTCATCCTGCAGGGACCAGGCCTGGCAGAGTGCCAAGTGAGACTGCTACTGTGTCAACAAAAAAATAGTGGTGACATTTTTTTTCTCCATCAATTGCGTTGATGTTTTGGTCCAAAAGGCCATCATCAGAACGCTGAAAAATAACAGACAGAACCTAGTCAGAACTTTACCTCTGGTCGATTTTATCACCTTTTATTTTGACTACTGGGTTATTCACATCATTCATTTCATGTGATTTAGCTAAATGTTAGCTAAATGTTTACTGAATATGAATTAATTTCAGGACTATTTCTTTATGTTGTACTGTAGCTAGGTGGTATCTGGTCTCCAGGCCTGTCCTCTGTCTCCTGTGGTCTGGTGGTTTGTGAGAAACCTCCTCTTCTTCCACATGGCATCACTGAGGGGGACAGTTACAGCTACGGAGACATTGTCTTGTACACCTGCCTGCCTGGGTTTGAGATGAAGGTAATGTCTGACACAATATTATACCAGCACGATATTATATTATTGCAGTAGTATTACAATATTATAGAGTATAATTACAAAACAGAGAATATTTTGCTTCAATTTTGGCTAAAATGATTGTATGATTATAATACGAGCCATGATTCGACAGGAAATAGGCCTATTGGAGTTTTTAAATCCTCTGGAGTTGAGGGTGGAATTACATTGAATCAACGTTATAATAATATGAATGATGATTATATTTTGATAGAGAATAGAGTGCAATGCATCATGGTAGATTTGAGATTGCTATAGTGAAAAATCTAATAAATGTCACTATCACTCTTACTTTGGGTGAAACCTGAGAGACTGCCAAACACATTATGTGCATTGCCTAGGCACATTTTGTGACATGTTGAGGTTGGACCCAGGTGCAGAGAAGAGACCAGACGAGGAATCAGTGGTTAAGGATAAACATAATACTTTAATGAGAAACGGTAACGGAAGAATCGCAGTAACACTGGGAAAACAACAAACACTGTGTCTCGAATACTCACTCAGGCGACAAGCGCACATGGCACACAATTCAAAGCTTCAGCAAAGGACAACAGAAAACACACCTTTTTTAACAGCGAAATCATAATGAGTAAATAAGACACGCCTAAGTGTCGTTATTGTCTCTAGGACGTCTCTGCCGCCCTCTGGTGACAGGTGGAACCATGAAACATGACCTATTACTGGAAATCACATGACATCATTTCCCCTAAACTATTAATGAAAGTGCATGCTGAGTCATATTTTTATTTAAAAAATGTATTTAATGGAAGCAGAGAGAGCTTTGTGAGTCTGTGTTAGCAGATAGATTCACAATTCCCAGTGTGTCTATTTTTGTATAGATACACAGTGTCTGTAATACAGCAACTCACTCTATTACAGGGAGACTCTGTACAGACCTGTCAAGGAGACAGAACATGGAGTGGGGCTCAGCCTACGTGTGTCAGTAAGTGTGTGTGTGTGCACGCACATGTATGTGAGTTTCGATATAGAATGGAATTGTTCCTTCGTGTCAATTTCCATACTGTAAGAATGTGCGTGATTGAACGTTTAAATGCACCAATTTAGCAGAAATGATTACTGTTATCCACATCCAAATGTTCTGTGTCCTCAGCTGTATCATGTGGCCAACCTCCCTCTGTGGAGAATGCAGAGGTACAGACATCAGACGAAGCGTACCAGGGCAACGTCAGCTATGTGTGCAACTCTGGCTTACATCTGGTTGGCCCACAGAACCTCACCTGTCTGGCCAATGGAACATGGAGCCTGCCTGCACCAACATGTAAAGGTATGGATGGCGCGTTATTCCAGGTTTATCATATTGTCCTCGAAGGCATTTAAGACAGGCAACTTGTAATCTACTCGAGCATTTGAAATAGACAATAGAAAAAATCATAATCAATTTGTTCTTAATATCTCTCTCTCTCTCTCTCTCTTTCCCTCCCTCTACCTCTCTTTCTCCCTCTCCTCTCAGTTGGCCAGGGTTGTGACATCCCCAAGGAGCTGTTGAATGGCAGGGTGCAGGAAGAGAACCTGACCACCGGGCGTGCTGTTGCGTTTCAGTGTGATAAAGGCTACGCCCTAAAGGGGGACACTCTGGTGGTGTGCATGGGAGACGGGACATGGAGCTCCACCTTCCCCTTGTGTCAACGTAAGACATTGAGACAAACCAACATCACTACAACATCACAACTAACATGAATGTGTTACAGGAGTTTTTCTGGGACAAGTCACATGGTCAGGGATACCTCCTGGCCCTATTCATAGACAAAATAAAGGAGCCAATCCATGCTGCTGGTTTTATCTTATTAATTTATCTCAGGTTCTGTTCTTTCTATTTGTTTACAATCTGGAACAGAGTAAATGGGCATTTTAACATCATAGATTTAGCCGGTGGGTAACTTGTGGAATAGACACTGGCTGGAATACGGTTTTAACCAATCAGCATTCAGGATTAGACACAGCCCGTTGTATAATTGTTTCCAACCAGAGATACCAGTTGTATTTCTACACCTCACATTCTTCAGTTTACACAGACCACAGAGGGGGGGGAGGCTATTCCACAGTCGATTGGAATACTTTGCAACATCACCACTCTTTCACATGCTGTTTCAAAACCGACTTTGTCAGTAGCTAACGACCTGAAAATAATACCATTAAGAGCACTGAGCACACAGCTTGCATGGTCTCACAAACATTTACACACCTTGTTATGACATGTAGCACCTGGGCTTATGCCGAACCTGTCTGTAATCCACCATTATACTCTATGGATAAGCATGAGTTGTCTCCAACTGGTATTCTTCTCACAAACATTTTACCCACATAGACACTTGTCAAACCTGTCTATAGTGTAATCCAATACTACTATACTCTGTGTCTCCCCGTGCAGCCAAGCCGTGTCCCCCTCCCCCGGGATGGAAGGTGAGCGGTGGGGGTGTGAACACCTCTAAACAGCTGTTCTACGTGGGCCAGTCGTTACCGTTCGCCTGTCCCAAGGGTCACCAGGCCAAGGGCACCGCCACCATCACCTGTAGGACAGACCAGACATGGACCCCAGTCAGCACTGTCTGTGAGAGTGAGTAGATACACTTTAAACTACTGTTCTTTAATGCTGGTTCTGGTCCTGGATATCCACTTGGGGAGCAGGGTTTTGTTCCAGCCCAGTACTAACATCAGGTCGTTATTGTAAAAGAGAATGTGTTCTCAATTACCTTAATTGACATGGTTAGATGAAGATAATGGTAAACCATTTAAACTACGGGAAACAAGGGTTTAGTCGAATCAGGTATGTTAGTGCAGGGCTAGAATGAAAGCCTTAACACCAAAACCTACCACATCATGACAACACAGTGCACTACTCCGAGAGTGTCTGGTCAGCAATGTAAGATATGACTGGTAGGTCAACTACACCAACCCCTCGCATATTAGTCTTTTATTATCACGTCCCAACCGGGATATTGACATTGGAAAGAGACGAGGATTTCAAGATAAGGTACCGTTCTAGGTCAACATAGAGGGATTGAATCATAATTTCTCTTTCGTTCTCTCACCATCCCTTCCCCTGGTACACTTTAAGGTGATTGGTTTATTAAAAAGAAGAACAGCCATAAAAACAGTACAGCCATCAAGTGTGTTCTCTAGTCTGCGTCCCAAATGGCACCCTGTTCCCTATATAGCATACTACTTTTGACCCGAGCCCTATGGGCTCTTGTTTTAACAGTAGTGCACTATGAAGTGAATTTCAGACGCAGCCGAGGTGGAACATTCATGTTCCGGAAGGTGGCTCTGACAGATTAGATATGAGTTACTGAGATGAAGACTGTTGAGTATGAGTCATCCTATTGATTTTGTTGCATTTTGCATCATCATGATGATGTGGCCGGTGATACTTTAAAAGTCCAAACTCTTGAAAACTTGACTGCTGACATGCAAAACCTTTTGGGACTGACTTTTGGAGTGTACTAATGCGGAAGAAAATACTAAAAAATATTTTTTCAGTGGTTTCCATTTAACCGGGTGGGAGCCCACTCCAATATACTGTTTTCCCTTTATTTAACCAGGTACAGTTGAAGTCGGAAGTTTACATACACCTTAGCCAAATACATTTAAACTCAGTTTTTCACAATTCCTGACATTTAATCTTAGTAAAAATTCCCTGTCTTAGGTCAGTTAGGGTCACCACTTTATTTTAAGAATGTGAGATGTCAGAATAATAGTAGAGAGAATTATTTATTTCAGCTTTTATTTCTTTCATCATATTCCCAGTGGGTCAGAAGTTTACATACACTCAATTAGTATTTGGTAGCATTGCCTTTAAATTGTTTAACTTATGTCAAACGTTTCGGGTAGCCTTCCACAAGCTTCCCACAATAAGTTGGGTGAATTTTGGCCCATTCCTCCTGACAGAGCTGGTGTAACTGAGTCAGGATAGTAGGCCTCCTTGCTCGCACATGCTTTTTCAGTTCTGCCCACAAATTTTCTATAGGATTGAGGTCAGGGCTTTGTGATGGCCACTCCAATACCTTGACTTTGTTGTCCTTAAGCCATTTTGCCACAACTTTGGAAGTGTGCTTGGGGTCATTGTCCATTTGGAAGACCCATTTTGCGACCAAGCTTTAACTTCCTGACTGATGTCTTGAGATGTTGCTTCAATATATCCACATAATTTTCCTTCCACATGATGCCATCTATTTTGTGAAGTACACCAGTCCCTCCTGCAGCAAAGCACGCTAACAACATGATGCTGCCACCCCCGTGCTTCACGGTTGGAGTTCTTCGGCTTGCAATCCTCCCCCTTTTTCCTCCAAACATAACGATGGTCATTATGGCCAAACAATTCTATTTTTGTTTCATCAGACCAGAGAACATTTCTCCAAAAAGTACGATCTTTGTCTCCATGTGCAGTTGCAAACCGTAGGCTGGCTTTTTTATGGCGGTTTTGGAGCAGTGGCTTCTTCCTTGCTGAGTGGCCTTTAAGGTTATGTCGATATAGGACTTGTTTTACTGTGGATATAGATACTTTTGTAACTGTTTCCTCCAGCACCTTCACAAGGTCCTTTGCTGTTGTTCTGGGATTGATTTGCACTTTTCGCACCAAAGTACGTTCATCTCTAGGAAACAGAACGCGTCTCCTTGCTGAGCGGTATGACGGCTGCGTGGTCCCATGGTGTTCATACTTGTGTACTATTGTTTGTACAGATGAACATGGTACCTTCAGGCGTTTGGAAATTGCTCCCAAGGATGAATCAGAAATTTTTTCTGAGGTCTTGGCTGAGTTCTTTTGATTTTCTCATGATGTCAAGCAAAGAGGCACTGAGTTTGAAGGTAGGCCTTGAAATACATCCACAGGTATACCTCCAATTGACTCACATTATGTCAATTAGCCTATCAGAAGCTTCTAAAGCCATGACATCATTTTCTGGAATTTTCCAAGCTGTTTAAAGGCACAGTCAACTTAGTGTATGTAAACTTCTGTTAACAAGCAATTTGTGTAGTGGTTGAAAAATTAGTTTTAATGACTCCAACCTAAGTGTATGTAAACTTCCGACTTCAACTGTAAGTCATTGAGAACACGTTCTCTTTTACAATAATGACCTGAAAAGAGATCCAGTTCTTTCTTAGACTCCTGTTATCACTCCACATTCCCAACAGACAATAAGACAGTCAGATATCAAGAGAAACACATTGTATTCTCACACGAGTGGTTATTAAACCTACCTCTACATGCCTTGACCCATAAACATAACATGTTAAAACCACACAGGCATGTTTTTAGCCGTTTTATCTGCTTACATAATGAATCCCACGTCGTTCTGAACCCACAACACAGTGGTTAGAAAAGTGTAAACTAGCAAAGATGATGAAAACATGATTCACAGGGGGGAAATCGCTGACACTGTTGCTGTGTTCGCTTCCAAGCTTGTGTTTCTCCAATGAAGGGTGGGGATCGGTCTGTACTTGTACTAAGAGGCATCTGTGCAGTGGCTTAGGTGATATACTGGTCTCTCTCTGGGATAATTTGGGTCATGATACTGAATCAAGTCCACTGTTTTGTCTAAATCTCTTTTTACTATCCAGAAATGAATCGATTTATAACATAGCAGTTTTAGAAATCCATCAAAAACTATTAATCGACATAAAAGATCCACCACACATTCTTTGTCCTATGCTATCCATTGAGCATGGAGCCATACTATTTTCTGTTGTACTTTTCCCATCACCTCCTCTCCTCTGTCTCTGTGGGCAACGTGTTAGGCTGGATGAATGGGTTACACATTAAGTAGATCTACTGCCTTCATAGCATGTTTGTAACTCCTTATGGGCTTCTAGCTGCTATGGTTTCCATTGTGTTTTAATTCTCTCTAACTTGCATGTTTGTTGGTGATACTGTTGGTTTACAGTACAATGCTGTTTGGTATGGTGTGGCGTGTGGATGTCGATGTATTTGCATGTCTGCCTGGCTCTTGGTTGTTGAGGACTCCCCTGTCGGCTCCAACACTAACTGATTCTCATTGGTTTGTTTTCAGGGTTTTCTTACAAGGAACGCAGACTGTAGAGTCACAAACACATCATTTGACACATCTTTGCATGGCATTCACACTTTCCCTTCAACGTGATCTTTATAGCCAGGTGGTTCTGTCGAAGGGAAAATATGAAGCAATGTTGGTCCATTATTTCAAGCACAGTGGCCCAAATTAGTTTAAAGGCATGTGATAACATGTACATAACATGTGGCCCAAATGAGCTGTAAGTAACCAGAGGGGCTGTCCGTCCGTTTCGGCACAGGGGTCTCCTGCGGCCCCCCTCTCCACGTGGCCCACGGGGTGGTGCGGGGGGCGGTGTTCCAGTTCGGGGACGTGGCGGTGTACTCGTGTTTCGGAGGGTACGCCATGGAGGGCCACAGCAGAAGTGTGTGTCTGGAGAACGGGACCTGGACCCCTCCTCCCGCCTGCAGAGGTAGAGAGACTGCACCCTTACCGCTGCGTCCTAAAAGGAGGGCATCCTCTACTCCTGACAGCTTGCGTGCCCTCCCCTCCGCTTCTCCAGTCACTTGTACTGAGCACATTCACCACTCCACTCACTTTATTTTGACATACTAGATAGCAGGGTTGTCCAGTGATGCCTGTGTCTAACCATCAGTTATGAATTGAACCGTTTCTATAAAGGAATGCTGTCTTTATGAATGCTATCTTTATCCAAGTGCATGAAGTCGCATGGTCAAGGCCCAATCACAGCATGGCTACCAGTAAAATGTTCTCATTTCTATTAAACAAGATTAGCTATTTTAACTGAATGCTTTCTCTATGGTCTATACCGGGGGTGGGCAACTCCAGTCCTCCAGGGCGTGATTGGTGTCACACTTTTTCTACATCCTTAGCAAACACAGCTGATTTAATCAAATTGCATTCTAAACTGAAGATCATGATTAGGTGATTATTGGAGTCAGGTGTGTTAGCTGGAGCTGGGGAAAAACTGTGACACCAATCCGGCCCTGGAGGACTGGAGTTGCCCACCCCTGATCTACACACTTGTGAGATGGGGACTGTTTGGAGGATGTGTCGGTATTTTGGCTTTAATAAGGCGTGTGTGTCCTTTCCTCTCCAGCGGTGTGTTGGTTACAGTGCCTGAACGAAGGGGTGTGTCAGAGACCCAACACCTGTTCCTGTCCTGAGGGGTGGATGGGCAGACTGTGTGAGGAACGTAAGTATTATAAATCGATCTATCAATCAATCACATTTATTTTGGATGGATGGGCAGACTAGTTGTGTATCTACACAAAAATAGACACACTGGGTATTGTGAATCTTTCAGACTTACTCAGCTCTCTGCTTCCATTATGACTCAGCATGCACTTCCATCAATTGTTTTGGGAAAATAATGTCATGTGATTTCCTGTAATTGAAAATGTGCCTAGGAAATGCACATAATGTGTTTGGCAGTCTCTCAAAGTATGTCACGCCCTGACCTTAGTTATCTTTGTTTTCTTTATTATTTTGGTTAGGTCAGGGTGTGACGAACGTGACAAAGTAAGAGTGATAGTGGCTTATTAGATTTCTCACTATAGCAATCTCAAATCTATCATGATGCACTGCACTCTATTCTCTAATCAATATTATTATAACTTCAATTCAATGTAATTCCTCCCTCCTGCAAATGTGTTTTTCTGTTCAGCTTTTTTGTCTCTAGATGTAACAATATTCAACTCCTGAGCATTTAAAAAACTTCCATAGGACTCCCATGGAATAATGGCACTTGCTTTTTATTGTTTTATAATCACGCAATCATTTTTCCCAAAATTGTAGCAAATTATTATATATTTTTTCTCTGTTCTGTAATATTGTAATAATACTGTAATAGGGTAATATTGTAATATACTGTAATAATATAATATTGTAATATACTGTAATAATATAATATTGTAATAATAATGTAATAATATAATATTGTAATAATACTGGAATATAATATTGTAATACATGAATAACACAATATTGTAATAATAGAGGTAGAGAGAAAGAACTAGAGTGAGCGAGTGTGAGAGAGAGAGAGGTAGCAAATGAAGAAAAAGAGATGAAAATTGAAACAGAGAGAGAGAGAGGTATTTGGATCTCACACCCTACTCTCATCACAACCAAAGAGTCTGTGTTAGAGAAAGTGGATCCACACTGCAGCCATGAGAAGGCCTACACTGTTTCACTGACTCTGGGAAATTCACTCTCTTTGACTAGATTAACTTTACAGAGTTAAAGAGATTCCCAATCCCCATCTGTGTGAAATCTTTTCACATCCTTTTTGTGCATTGTTTTCCCCGAGTGAGAGGGGTTAAGTCCGAAATGGAACCCTATTCACAGTATATAGAGCACTCCTTGATTGGGTTCTGATGAAAAGTGCCAAGCGTGTGCAAAGCTGTCATCAAGGCAAAGGGTGGAAGAACTTTGAAGAATCTCAAATATAAAATATATTTTAATTTGTTTAACACTTCTTTGGTTACTACATGATTCCATATGTGTTATTTCCTAGTTTTGATGTCTTCACTATTATTCTACGATGTAGAAAATAGTCAAAATAAAGAAAAACCCTGGAATGAGTAGGTGTGCCCAAACTTTTGACTGGTACTCAAAACTCCTAGATAGGTGCCCCACTAGCGGCAGGTAGCCTAGTGGTTAGAGCGTTGGACTAGTAACCGAAATCCCCGAGCTGACAAGGTAAAAATCTGTCGTCCTGAACAAACAGTTAACCCACTGTTCCTGGGCCATCGTTGAAAATACTGACTTGCCTAGTTAAATAAAGGTCAAATAAAAAATATATTTAAAAAACTAGCGCCATCTTTGGGTTGGCATTATGCCCATTATCTTAACATCTTCCTTTTCATATATAATTAGCTCGAGCACTTCATACCATTCTAATACCACAGTGAAAATACCTATTTACATTATCAACACCTTTTTTAACTTTAAATTCATTGTCCATCTCTTAAGGGACATAGTCCCCGTACCGCAGGGGCATTCTTATGTTAGCCCTTGTCCTACTGTGTCGCACTGGTGGAATATTGGGCACCTCTGGGACGTTGGGTACATCTGGTATCCTCGGGTCCTCTCCTGGCACCTCTCCTGGCACCTCTGGAAGCCTCATGGCCTCTCCCCCCTCTTCCACAGCCTCCTGAAATTGTAAAGGCACGGTCGGCAGAGATAACTGCCCTGTTGGGGTCTTCCCCGTCTCCTCATTATGTGCCCTGCCCACACCATCCAGAGGATATTTCCAGTCTTCCCATGTGGCCCTCCTGTGCCCTATGCTCTCCTGAACAAGGCGTTTGTCCTTCCGGTTCCTTCCGTACTTTCGGCCCTTTACTTCCATGTCATATGACCTTGCGCTGATGTGCCCTATGCATGTGCCAAGACTCCATGTGGCATCCCTGGCGTGAGGTGACAGGAGCACTCTGACAGCTTGGCCTTGTTTCATTACAGGCAGATTTTTTTGCATGCTGGTCATAGTAATGTTTTGACTTGTCCTGACGTGCACGTTTGTGTGCCTGAACATCCCTAATGACCGAAGCCCTCTGTGGGAGTATTTCTTCACGCCAAAATGGCTTGCCACACATCTGTGCTTTCCTGCATAGCCTTTGTGATGAGAGTCTTTGCTATTTTCACTGCTGACTCCGCTTTACCATTACTCTGACTGTGGTAGGATGAGGAGGTCACATGATGGAACTCCCATGCTTTTGCAAACAAAGAAAAGTCTTGACACGTAAACTGGGGCCCATTATCCGTAACTACACCACTGTCAGGTATGCCATATCTGCTAAACTGATGCTTACAACAGTCAATGATGCAAGCGGCTGTTGTGTCAATCACTTTCTCCACCTCTCAAAAATCTGAATAGTAGTCCACTACAATCAGAAAAGGAACGTTCTTGACTGTGAACAGATCCATTCCCACTTTAGACCAAGGACCTGTTGGTACGTCATGTGGGTGCAGCGTTTCCTTTTGCTGCTTAGGTAGATTAGCATTACATATGCTGCACACAGCCACAAAATGTTTCATTTCTTGGGTCATGTTGGGCCAGAATACTGAGTCTCTGGCTTTCCTGGGACTGGCTTTGACCCCTGAATGTGTCCCGCACGGATACGAGAGAGAATCATCGGGAGTAGAGTTTCTGGTACTACCACCCTGTCGCCTTTGTAGACGACCTCTTCCTGCATTGTGAGTTCGTCTCTGTTTGTCCAGTAGCTCCTCACCAGGATGGGCGTACTCTTTCTTGTGTCCGGCCAGCCTCTTCAGCTAAAAGACTGAAGCATTCGAGAAGTCTTGTCCTCTGCTGAATGAGCTTTGATAGCATCCCGTGTCCACGGGGAGATGTTTTGATCAGTAGCATGGTTCACATCTTCAACCTCAGCCTGTAGAGCATATACAGTCTCACTGGTCCAAGCAGACTAAGCTAAGGACCCTGGGACTAAACACCTCCCTCTGCAACTGGATCCTGGACTTCCTGACGGACCGCCCCCCAGGTGGTAAGGGTAGGCAACAACACATCTGCCACTCTGATCCTCAACACGGGGGCCCCTCAGGGGTGCGTGCTCAGTCCCCTCCTGTACTCCCTGTTCACTCATGACTGCACAGCCAGGCACGACTCCAACACCATCATTAAGTTTACTGATGACACGGTGATCAGGCCTAACAGTGGTAGGCCTGATCACCGACAACAATGAGAGAGCCTGACCATGTGGTGCAAGGACAACAACCTCTCCCTCAACGTGATCAAGACAAAGGAGATGATTGTGGACTACAGGAAAAGGAGGACCGAGCACACCCCCATTCTCATAGACGGGGCTGTAGTGGAGCAGGTTGAGAGCTTCAAGTTCCTTGGCGTCCACATCACCAACAAACTAACATGGTCCAAACACACCAAGACAGTTGTGAAGAGGGCACGACAAAACCTATACCCCCTCAGGAAACTGAAAATATTTGGCATGGGTCCTCAGATCCTCAAAAGGTTTTACAGCTGCACCATCGAGAGCATCCTGACGGGTTGCTTGTTACAGGTGACGACATCCTAATCAGACACTCATAATGCACCTGTTTATATATCCTAGATATGTGCCCCACTAGCGCCATCTCGGGGTTGGCATTATGCCCATTATCTTAACAGCTTTGGATGAATGACACGACAATAAGCCTCAGGATCTCGTCAAGGTATCTCTGTGCATTAAAATTGCCATCGATAAAATGCAATTGTCTTCGATATCCGTAGCTTATGCCTGCCAATACCATAACCCCACCGCCACCATGGGGCACTCTGTTCACAACGTTGACATCAGCAAACCGCTCGCCTACACGACGCCATATACATGGTCTGCCATCTGCCCGGAACAGCTGAAACTGGGATTCATCCGTAAAGAGCATACTTCTCCAGCATGACAGTGGCCATCAAAGGTAAGCATTTGCCCACTGAAGTTGGTTACGATGCTGAACTGCAGTCAAGTCAAGACCCTGGTGAGGACGACGAGCACACAGATGAGCTTCCCTGAGACGGTTTCTGACAGTTTGTGCAGAAATTCTTCAGTTGTGCAAACCGACATCAGCTGTCCAGGTGGCTGGTCTTATACAATCCCGCAGGTGAAGAAGCAAGATGTGGAGGTTCTGGGCTGGCGTGGTTACACGTGGTCTGCGGTTGTGAGGCCGGTTGGACGTACTGACAAATTCTCTAAAACGATGTTGAAGATTAATTATGGTAGAGAAATTAACATTCCATTCCCTACCAACAGCTTTGGTGGACATTCCTGTAGTCAACATGCCAATTGCACGCTTCCTCAAAACTTGAGACATCTGTGGCATTGTGTTGTGTGACAGAATTGCACATTTTAGAGTAGCCTTTTATTGTCCCAGCACAAGGTGCACCTGTGTAATGGTCATGCTGTTTAATCAGCTTCTTGATATGCCACACTTGTAAAGTGGATGGATTATCTTGGGAAATGAGAAATGCACACTAACAGGGATGTAAACAAATTTGTGCATAAAAATAATAAAAAGCTTTTTGTGTATATGGAACATTTCTGGGATCTTTATTTCAGCTCATGAAACATATGACCAACACTTTACATGTTGCGTTTATATTTCTATTCAGTAGGGTAGTACACTATATAAGGAATAGGGTGCCATTTTGGACGTAGCCAGAGAGAAGGCTGCTCTTTTGACACAGCTTGCCTGTGGTGAACGACCCCATAGGCCTAGTCAGTGAGGTGAAGGACAAATGATGATGACTTTCTGTTTCTGTTTGTCCAATCAAATCACAGCGATCTGCATCCTGCCGTGTCTGAACGGTGGGAGGTGTGTGGCGCCCTATCAGTGTGAGTGTCCCACGGGCTGGATGGGGACGCGCTGCCACAGCGGTGAGTGTGTATGTGCTGTGTACTGTATGTGCTGTGTGTGTATGTGCTCTCTCTGTTGTGTGTGTGTGTGTGTTGTGTGTGTGTGTGTGTGTGTGTGGTGTGTGTGTGTGTGTGTGTGTGTGTGTGGTGTGTGGTGTGTGTGTTGTGTGTGTGTGTGTGTGTGTGTGTGTTGTGTGTGTGTGTGTGTGTGTGTGTGTGTGTGTGTGTGTGTGTGTGTGTGTGTGTGTGTGTGTGTGTGTGTGTGTGTGTGTGTGTGTGTGTGTGTGTGAGTGTGTGTGGTGTGTTTCAGTGAGTGTGTGTGTGTTTCAGTGAGTGTGTGTGTGTTTCAGTGAGTGTGTGTGAGGAGCTCAGTGACGTAAGACAGGTCCTCCCCTTATATACTTGCTCACCTGAGGTTTCCCTACCACTTTGTGATGTCTCCCATTGACTTTCTGTAGGGGGCCTTAACTTGTATGGAATGTTTGATAAGACATTTGTATGGAAAATATTATCTTGTTGCCTCTATGGCGATAGGAGATAGTGTTAGATACTGTACAGAATGTCAACAGGATGTCACTGATAAAAGCAGTGAAGCAAAAAGCATGAAACTCAACTTACTTTGAGATGTCTCAAATGTGACAAAAGTGTAGCCTGAAATAACTAAGATTTTTCTTTAAACGTTTTTCTTAAAATTGACTTTCTGTAATAGGACTTATTTGCTGACTTAAGACATCTGTCTAAAAGATATTGAATATTGTTATAGGTTGGTAATGATTGGTGAGAAACTGATTTTTAAGTGTTGATGACATCAGGGAGAGAATTAATTAATGATCAGAGGTACTTATCCACCCATTCGGTCTGTGTCAGTGTGAGTCATACTGTAAGCTACTGTTGCAGCGGTAATGCTGCGTCCATGAAAACCAATGCGTTTGCGGTGAAAGTCATTGTTCCTTAACAGAGCCCAAAGCAAACGCTGCAATCATCATAGAAGCATGGACAGAAACCTGACCCTGTCCTGTAGAAACAGACTACCTCTCTGATTGTTAGGCTTACTGTTAAATTCTATTCAACTGTATCAATTCCTGAGGGGCAATTACTAAGGCATTGTCAGCGAGTGGCGACATCACAACGTCTGCTCTACAGTATGTTACTGTGCTTTGGTTTTTCCACACACAATGACATCATCCTCTCAATGTGGATCTGGTTAATACTGAAACCAAGAAACTAATGTCTCTTCTTTGCCATTGCATCTTTGCTCATGTCCTCTTTCTGTGTGGATGTAGTTTTGGTATGCGTCTCAGGAGAATATGAATGTGGAAAACACTACTAATAGTGATCATGTAATTTTAACGTAGCAGGTGTAAAAGAAAACGCCTGAAACTACATATACAGTTGAAGTCGGAAGTTTACATACACCTTAGCCAAATGCATTTAAACTCAGTTTATCACAATTCCTGACATTTAATCCTAGTAAAAATTCCCTGTCTTAGGTCAGTTAGGATCACCACTTTATTTTAAGAATGTGAAATGTCAGAATAATAGTAGAGAGAATTATTTATTTCAGCTTTTAGTTCATACATCATATTCCCAGTGGGTCAGAAGTTTACATACACTCAATTAGTATTTGGTAGCATTGCCTTTAAATTGTTTAACTTGGGTCAAACGTTTTGGGTAGCCTTCCACAAGCTTCCCACAATAAGTTGGGTGAATTTTGGCCCATTCCTCCTGACAGAGCTGGTGTAACTGAGTCAGGTTTGTAGGCCTCCTTGCTTGCACACGCTTTTTCAATTCTGCCCACAAATTTTCTATAGGATTGAGGTCAGGGCTTTGTGATGGCCACTCCAGTACCTTGACTTTGTCGTCCTTAAACCATTTTGCCACAACTTTGGAAGTATGCTTGGGGTCATTGTCCATTTGGAAGACCCATTTGCGACCAAGCTTTAACTTCCTGACTGATGTCTTGAGATGTTGCTTCAATATATCCACATAATTTTCCTACCTCATGATGCCATCTATTTTGTGAAGTGCACCAGTCTCTCCTGCAGCAAAGCACCCCCACAACATGATGCTGCCACCGCCGTGCTTCACGGTTGGGATGGTGTTCTTTGGCTTGCAAGCCTCCCCATTTTTCCTCCAAACATAACGATGGTCATTATGGCCAAACAATTCTATTTTTGTTTTATCAGACCAGAGGACATTTCTCCAAAAAGCACAATCTTTGTCCCCATGTGCAGTTGCAAACCGTAGTCTGGCTTTTTTATGGCGGTTTTGGAGCAGTGGCTTCTTCCTTGCTGAGCGGCCTTACAGGTTATGCCGATATAGGACTGTTTTACTGTGGATATAGATACTTTTGTAACTGTTTCCTACAGCATCTTCACAAGGTAATTTGCTGTTGTTTTGGGATTGATTTGCACTTTTCGCACCAAAGTACATTCATCTCTGGGAGACAGAACGCATCTCCTTCCTGAGCGGTACGACGGCTGCGTGGTCCCATGGTGTTTATACTTGCGTACTATTGTTTGTACAGATGAACGTGGTACCTTCAGGCATTTGGAAATTCTGAGGTCTTGGCTGATTTCTTTAGATTTTCCTATGATGTCAAGCAAAGAGGCACTGAGTTTGAAGGTAGGCCTTGAAATACATCCACAGGTACACCTCCAATTGACTCTAAAGCTATGACATCATTTTCTGGAATTTTCCAAGTTGTTTAAAGGCACAGTCAACTTAGTGTATGTGTATGTAAACTTCTGACCCACTGTAATTGTGATACAGTGAATTATAAGTGAAATCATCTGTAAACAATTGTTGGAAAAATTACTTGTGTCATGCACACAGATGTCCTAACCGACTTGCCAAAACTATAGTTTGTTAACAAGACATTTGTGAAGTGGTTAAGAGTTTTAATGACTCCAACCGAAGTGTATGTAAACTTCCGACTTCAACTGTAGATCCTCTCCACTGGTTTCAACGGGAAGAAAAAAAAACTATCGGGGGAGGTTATCTTCTGCACTGTTCAACCAATTCAGTAAATGTGGAAGAGGAGTTAAGAGTGTCGCCTTGTTAACATCCAAAAGTGGAAGTCTCGTCACAGGCACCCTTTCCATATGCAGAGGCTAGTGTAAGTGTACCTAGAAAAAGGGTGAGCACAAGTCATGCTGCACAGAGGGATGACCGCATTCCCATTTCGCCTGTGTAATTGATTACTCAGGTGAAAACGTCTTCATTTGAAAACTTTATGGTGGAAAAATCATTGGAACCATTTCCATGATTTTATGGGTATTATGACACGTCCACTGTGGCGGACTATAAGGGTTCTACCAGGAAACGTGTTTTATTATGAGGAAGTCTTGTAGTTGAGATCCTGATAACATTTACTGAATATGTGTGTGTGTGTGTGTGAGAGCTTGTTCAAATCAAATCAAATTTTATTTGTCACATGCACATGGTTAGCAGATGTTAATGTGAGTGTAGCGAAATGCTTGTGCTTCTAGTTCCGACCATGCAGTAATATCTAACAATTTCACAACAACTACCTTATACACACAAGTGTAAAGGAATGAATAAGATAATGTACATAAAATATATATATGGATGAGCGATGGCCGAACGGCATAGGCAGGATGCAGTAGATGGTATAGAGTACAGTATATACATATGAGATGAGTAGGGTATGTAAACATTATATAAAGTGGCATGTTCGTGTTGAATGAAGGATTTACAGAGGTCTTGACAGTGCGTGTGTTTTCACAGCGGTGTGCTTGTCGCCCTGTCTGAATGGTGGAAGGTGTATCAGGCCTAACCGGTGTCAATGCAGTCCAGGATGGAGCGGGCACGACTGCTCGAGGTGAGAGGACAAACATACACACACAGAGACAGACAGACTCACACTACAAACATTGGTACATCCTCACAGATCCTCACACACAAATCCCTTCTCACATTTACACACAAACTGACAATCAACACATGCATGTTCACACAATACTGTACTTCCTGCACATACTAGTACTATCAGACCAACCACAGAACAAGTGTGCTTGAGTATCCCCAGTCTGGATGGAATGACAAAGCAACATTTCCCAGGAAATAATTTGTACTCCACTTTCCCTGAATCAGGCTTTGTTTGTGTCATCATTTTGAGACGCACCCTAGTACAGTATTTCAAAGTGCACTATACAATCTCTCTGTAATGTGTGTGGGGTAGAGGAGCACTCACCAGACCTGGGTTCAGATACTATTAGAAATCATTTCACATACTTTACCAGTGCTTGATTGCCTGGCTTAAAGGCTAATAGAATAGTCCCAAAACTGCAACCCCGCCCATCTGGCATTCTAGGCAGGCTAGAGCAAGCACTCAAAGTATTTGAAAGATTTCAAATAGTAATTGAACCCAGGTGTCTCTCACCTCAGCTCTCCCTCTGTTGGGGGTGGGTCAAGGTGTGGGTGGATAGAGATAGAGGCCCAGTACTAACTCAGCACATGTCAGATGAATTGGAAGGTGATATACAGTACCTGACTGCACCACTCGAAAACAGAAAGCTCTTCTCATCTGACCACATCGATAAAGACAGGGTCAGGAATTTTTCCTGACAATGTGGATTCTTGGATTCTCTACATATTACTTATTTTTTTTAAAGTAAAAACTCAGCTTTGGGAGTCAGTTATGGGAACTCTGTTGCGCAGTGGAGGCTGGTGGGTGGAGCTATAGAATGACGAAGTCATTGTAACAGCTGGAATGGAACTAATGGAACGGAATCAAACACAAAGATATAGGAAAACACATTTGACCCCGTTCCATTTAATCCATACCAGCCATTACAATGAGCATGCCCTCCTATAGCTTCCCCCACTGCTGTGGAGTCTGTTCCAATGTACTGTAAAACTCAAGGCTGACAGGTATAACTGATTGAGTGAGAAACCGCTCACTTCCGACTCCACGGAGTCCTCATAGAAACCACTTGGCTGAGTTACGCTGTAGGGCTATCCATTTATTGTGATGACATTGTGCAGCTTACGTTCTCACGGGGAGAACAGCCAACGGGGCTTTTTTAAACCACAACAGTCAGCGCAAAACAGGAGGGCACCAATAGGACATCTATACTGGCTAATGGCAATGTTGTTCTCCATTTAAAAGCTCAGGCCAGAAGGAAAAGGAATTGAAAATGCCATTAAAAAAAGCTGTAGTCTAATTTTCTCTCTCTCTCTCTACTTTACAGAAAAAGAAAATCTGGATATTTCCATTTTTAAGAAGTCCATTCAGCGTGAAAGATCTTGCTCTCGAATGGGAGTTTTGTATAATTATTTCATAATTGTAAACCATGCATTCTCTCCTCTCAAAAAACCCGATACATTTTGTAAAATAAAGCTGTATTTTTTCATGTAGAAAATCAACAGTATTAACTATATGCTGCTATATACTTGTATGTGTAAAAACTGTGATTGTCCAATGTGTAAACTATTCTCACATTTCTATTAAAGCAGAAAATACAGTAGAATCTGTTCCATTCCCTCCTTTTTCAGATGCAAGCCTAGTGTATTAGCCTCCCCTTCACTTTAATGGTGCTTCTAGTCAATAGCCATAGTGCTTGAGATGCATAGGAGGGAGTAAATATTCCATAGTCATTTAGAAGTCTTAATGGGCTCTCCCGCCACTGTAGTTACTAAATGAGGCATTACATGATGCTTTCGAACATATAGAATCTAAGGCCAAAACAGACATTTCTAAAATAAAATGTACCCTGAAGACAGCTTGCCTGTCAAAACGTTGGTAAATTAAATATTTTTGCYTCTGAGCTCCTAGAGTGTGCGGCTCTCCTTTATTTTTAAGTTTACTCCGCTAGCCAGCACCTCGCCTAAATAGGTGTGCGTTTCTTTTTCTTCTAAAATAAATGTTATACCATCAAATAGGGGATGCTTATGTTTGTCCTTTGTCAAACATGTACAAGAGTGTAATCTGTAAAAAAAGTGGCATGAAATAGATTTGTTGCTGTTGCACATCTCACTCCCCCAGAGACACCGTCGGAGAGTGGAGTCACGGTAAGGGATTCATTATTGACGGTGACCCTGGAGCAATTAGGGTTAAGTGCCTTGCTCAAGGGCAGAGCAGATTTTTCACCTCGGGGATTTGAACTAGCAATGTTTTGTGTACTGGCCAAACCCTCTAGGCTACCTGCCGCCTACTAAATCCAGAAACACTAGGCTATAAACAAACCATCCACATGTCACACATGCACTCAAAATTCTAATCTAGAAGATTAACTATACAAGTATTGACTACACCCGCATGCATAGTGCAACACTTACAGTATGTGTCCCACCTTGTCCGTTAACTCATCCATAAAAAACATGGGAACTCACACCAAATTTCAGAATGAATCTTAATTTATTGAACACACCCACACAACAGAATATAAACAATACAACATAGCTCTAAGATTTAAAAACAGGGTTTATAATATGGTCCTTTTAAAGAGAAACTCCTGAGATGAATAATAACATAATACTCATACACTGGAGGATTTAGAGGCATGATTTGGTCTGAAAATTAAGAAAAAACTATAATTAAGATTTTACTGAATGTTGGATTGTGGAATCTTTCCATCGAGAGGGAGTTGGAATATGTTTTATAGACATGGTTGGTGGTTGTTTTTCTACAGCATCTGTGTGTGGCAGCATTAGCCTCATGACCTCAGGGCCTTGACCTTCTCCTCCAGCGTGGCTTGGTTGGCCCCAGAAAAATCATCCACCTGGGAACGACACCAGGAGAACTTACAATCACTTTCAATGTACTGTAGCAATGGTTCAAAATCATGGGCTAGCATAGTAGTATAAACACTATACCGCACTACTAGGCCTGTACTAAATCTAACATTGTCTTAGTCACATAAAGATACATGAAAACACCCACCTTTTCCCCATTCTTGTAGAAATGGAACGTTGGCATGCATTTGATTTCACAGTGTTGGGCCACATCCTACAGTAACAGAGAGAATGAATGGTGATTTAAACAGACCCTTGTGTTTATTAACCCCTTATCCATGGGGATAAGGAGCTTTGATAAGGTAGTAGTCCAAAAACAGTCAGTCTATAAAAAACAACAACATCCATGTGGTTGAGTAACACCCAGTAAGGAAGGTCTTAGTTAGGACAACCCTGTCCAGCTTAACTGACTGTGCAAAATGCCTCAAGCCTGTAGTCAAGCAAACGAGTAGGTCTTGGAAAACCCCACCATTACACAAAGCGACTCCATGTAACCATAGCAACCCCAGTTTCCTGCAAAACAACGATAACCTTTCACTTGAAAACTGAGACAGGAAAGCAGGGTCATTAGTAGCTGTATAACTAGTGGTGCACGACTCCAAATCATACACCACTAGTTGGTCATTAGCAGAGCTGTCTCTGCTTTCCCGTCTTTACAAAATCTTGGCCGACTCAAAATCTTGGATATTTCTGAAGCGCACTCTACACTGAGCCTATTCTTTGCCATGTTATAGCCCTATTCGGACGGGTATTAGAGACGTTGGTTATGTAATTATCAAAGCATGTGCGTTATTCCGGAAGACGATTCACACAGGATTAGTCCCAACTCTCCAAACTGTAATTCTGAATTTTGACTCATGACGGAAACCTGGAGGTTTTTATTGTAGGCGTGAAGATATCTAAAACGCCATGTCTAGACGATAATTGACTACACTGATAACTCTTGCTTGGCTGCCAAATGTGTCCCCACAATATTATAATTGTAGAGAGAAGAAAAAAAGTGATCCTTAATATTTTAGCGATCCATGGTAGACGTCCTTCCTAATAACTATGCCCCCTCCCATCCTGCTGATTTGAGCTGCTGAACCGCATTTGCAAGCAGAAAAATAACATTTAGCTGTGATGCCCTGCTTTGCGATCTATTGCCTAGGGTAGGGCTCTTCAAAACTGTTCGAGGAGCATTACCATCCTGTAGGTTCACTCCAACCCTAAATCTAGCACATCTGATTCAATAATTAACAGGTTGATGAGCTTAATTTAAAAGAATTATAATAATCTGGTTAGTTACAACTGTGGTTGAAGCCCAAACAATTTTCTAAACTACAAGGTAGCTCTCCAAGGACAGGGTTGGAGAGCCCCGACCTAGGCCATCAACAGCCAGCCAGGGTTTCATTAAATAAGCTATAGGCACAACTTTTTATTGCACATTTTAAGACTAAATTTATGAATTTGGTGATGTTCGAATTTAATTCACTGGCACTATGAAGACTATCTTACGCCTCGATCACACAGACAGCGTCATTGCATTTTGGTACACTAGAAGTACATTCATTTCCAATGGAACACCGAGTTTGCCTTGCAGCATTCCGTGGCAGAGGCAGTTGCCGAGCATTGTGTGGCGCATACGTTGGATTTAACGAATGTATGCGTCAATGTATGCGTAGATGGCTTGACAGAAATAGTCAAGCCATACTCATTGATAGCCTAATCCTACACTTTAATATACAATGCGTTGCTAGACAACACGTTGTGAGATACAGATTACCAAGATATATCCCATCTATGCGATTAGCTGCCGTACTTACAACACAAACACTCCCATTGTTCATAGCGAGCTAGCGAGGGATGGAGAGAGCGGGGAGGGCCACAGTATAGACATGTCCATCGCGGGTGAGAAGAGTTCAATGTTTTTCAGTTTGGGATTTCTTAAAAATCGTTAAAAGGCTCCCAAATTCATTTAAGCGTCCACACCCCTAATCTCTATTCAGATGACACTGCTGTGTGACTCACCGCTGCGTCGTCAACGTCCACCTTGAGGAAAACCACGTTACTGTTCTCTGGTTTTTCCGACATCCCCTGTACAGAAGTAAAGAGCAGAGGTTAAAGGTCATGGGTCAGCAAAACATCAATGGAAAAACAGGCCTAATACTGTATAGTCTCAACCAGTTGACTTGGGCATAACAGCTCGTGTTCATAGACATAACATACAAAAAGGGGTATTGATAGAAGACGCACACCATTGTTTTTTGTGGCGGACTTGATTTTTGATTTACACTACCACTAGTGCCATGTAATAGACGTTTCAGAGGTGACAATGCATCTTTTGGGTCAGTGTAACATGAGTTGCAGGCAGCAGTATCACATCTACAGCTGTGGTAGTGGTGAGAACATGCTTTACTTTGCCCCAAGCCATAAAGCCCCAAGTTGTGTTCAAATGGACTGAAACTACTTGAGTTGTCTAATAGAAATCTCATTTTTGTTTTCTGTTTCATTTCAAAATATTTTGCTACGCCTTACTGAACAACATCCTCAGTGGGCTTTTGATTCACCATCGCTCATTAGCATTCTGGTTAGAGATCATATTATGGGTCCTTCACATGATAAGCGCAAAGCGCTGAGTCCTGGAGGAGGCTCTCCCGATGGTCACCAAGACAACACAGGGCTCAGTCAGAGACAGGGTCAGTATTCCAAATGCCACCCCATTCCCTATATAGGGCACTACTTTGACCAGAGCCCATATGGACTATGGTCAAAAGTAGTGCACTATGTAGGGAATAGGGTGGCATTTGGGATGCAAGCCAGGGTTTTCCCATTATCTCTCTGGCTCAGACCAAGCGCTTCAGACAACTCCCACTTGGCATGAGGCCTCTCACTGGAGAACATCAGACAGCTACAACTAGCAGAGGCGGTTGTGCCATGTCATTTCTGCAAGCCATGACACCCACCATCTCCGATTGTTCAGAAATAATTTCTGTAGTTAGGAACGCTAATCGTATGCGTTTCTACAACATTTTATTGAAAAAAAAATGGAGCCGGAGGAGATGGCTGCCGTTTTACTGTCTCCTAACCAAATTATGCGTTTTGTCGCGTTATTTGTTACTTAT
Organism: Salvelinus sp. IW2-2015; assembly: GCF_002910315.2. NCBI lineage: Eukaryota > Metazoa > Chordata > Actinopteri > Salmoniformes > Salmonidae > Salvelinus > Salvelinus sp. IW2-2015. The sequence continues at coordinate 23,542,842 of NC_036840.1, read as the reverse complement.
TTTGTACATAATGTTTCTGCCACCGTCTCCTATGACTGAAAAGAGGTTTAGATATGACAGCGCTTACTCACAAAATACAGTCACAAATATCCTACCAACAGGACATTAAAAACTGTAATATCTTATGTTTCATCGAGCCGTGGCTGAATGACGACATGAATAACATACACTGTATCGGCAGCATAGAACAGCAGCCTCTAGTAAGACAAGCGGTGGCGGTCTATGTATATTTGTAAACAACAGCTGGTGCATGAGGGGAAGTCTCAAGGTTTTGCTCGTCTGAGGTAGTGGATCTCATGATAAGCTGTAGACCACACTGTCTACCTAGAGAGTATCGATATTCCTCGTAGCTGTCTATTTACCACCACAAACCGATGTTGACACTAAGACCGCACTCATGGAGCTGTATAAGACCATAAGCAAACAGGAAAACGCTCATCCAGAGGCGGAGCTCCTAGTGGCCGGGGACTTAATACAGGGAAACTTAAATCCGTTTTTACAAATGTCTACCAGCATGTTAAAAGTGCAACCAGAGAAACAAAATAACTCCAGAACACCTTTTCTTCACAGACGCGTACAAAGCTCTCCCTCACCCTTCATTTGGCAAATCTGACCATAATTCTATCCTCCTAATTCCTGCTTACAAGCAGAAACTAAAAGCAAGAAGCACCAGTGACTGTCAATAAAGTCGTCGGATGACGCAGATGCTAAGCTACAGGACTGTTTTGCTAGCACAGACTGGAATATGTTCCGGGATTCTTCCAATGGCATTGAGGAGTACACCACATCAGTCACTGGCTTCATCAATAAGTGCATCGATGACGTCGTCCCCACAGTGACCGTGTGTACATACCCCAAACAGAAGCCATGGATTACAGGCAATATCCTCACTGAGCTTTAGTGTAGAGCTACCGCTTTCAAGGAGCGGGACTCTAACCCGGAAGCTTATAAGAAATCCCGCTATGCCCGCCAACGAACCTTCAAACAGGCAAAGTGTCAATACAGGAACTAAGATTTCATTTTCCTACACCATGTCCGACGCTAATCGGATGTGGCAGGGCTTGCAAACTATTACAGACTACAAAAAGGAAGCACAGCCGCAAGCTGTCCAATGCCTACAAGACAAGCTAAATCTCTTCTATGCTCGCTTCGAAGCAAGCAACACTAAAGCATGCATGCGCGCATCAGCTGTTCCGGACGACTGTGATCACGCTCCGCCACAGCCGACATGAGTCAGACTTTTAAAACAGGGTCAACAGTCACAAGGCCACAGGTCCTGATGGATTACCAGAACACGTACTCCAAGCATGCACTGACCAACTGGCAAGTGTCTTCACTGACATTTTTCAACCTGTCCCTGACCGAGTCTAATACCAGCATGCTTCAAGCATGCTGGTATTAGTGCCCAAGAACCCTGTGCCCAAGAACACTAAAAGTAACCTGCCTAACTGACTACCAACCAGTAGTACTCCCATCTGTAGCCATGAAGTGCTTCGAAAGGCTGGTCAAGGCTCACAACACCATTATCCCAGAAATACTAGACTCACTCCAATTTGCATACCGCCCCAACAGATCAACAGATGACGCAATCTCAATCACAATCCACACTGCCCATTCACACCTGGACAAAAGGAACACATGTGAGAATTCTAATTGACTACAGCCCAGGATTCAACACTATAGTGCCCTCAAAGCGCATCACTAAGCTAAGGACCCTGGGACTAAACACCTCCCTCTGCAACTGGATCCTGGACTTCCTGACGGGCCCCGCCCAGGTGGTAAGGGTAGGAAACACATCCACCACACTGATCGTCAACACGGGGGCCCCTCAGGGGTGCGTGCTCAGTCCCCTCCTGTACTCCCTGTTCACTCAAGACTGCACGGGCAGGCACGACTCCAACACCATCATTAAGTTTGCATACAACTCAGTGGTAGGCCTGATCACCGACAACGAGACAGCCTATAGGGAGGGGGGGTCAGAGATCTGGCCGTGTGGTGCCAGGATAACAACCTCTCCCTCAACATGATCAAGACAAAGGTGATGATTGTGGACTACAGGAAAAGGAGTACCGAGCACGCTCCCATTCTCATCGACGGGGTTGTAGTGGAGCAGGTTGAGAGCTTCAAGTTCCTTGGTGTCCACATCACCAACAAACTATCATGGTTCAAACACCTCAAGACAGTTGTGAAGAGGGTATAAAGGCCTATTCCCCCTCAGGAGACAGAAAAGATTTGTCATGGGTCCTCAGATCCTCAAAAATGCCTACAACTGCACCATCAAGAGCATCCTGACTGGTTGCGTCACTGCCTGGTATGGCAACTGCTCGGCCTCCGACCACAAGGCATACGGCCCAATACATCACTGGGGACAAGCTTCCTGCCATGCAGGACCTCTATACCAGGCGGTGTAAAAGGAAGGCCCTAAAAATAGTCAAAGACTCCAGCCACCCTAGTCATAGACTGTTCTCTCTGCTACCGCATGGCAAGCGGTACTGGAGCACCAAGTCCAGGTCCAAATGGCTTCTCAACAGCTTCTACCCCCATGCCAAAAGACTCCTGAACAGCAAATCAAATGGCTACCCAGACAATTTGCATTGTCCCCCCTCTTTCACACTGCTGCTACCCTTTATTTTCTACTCCCTTTTTCCTCCACAATTTCGTGGTATCCAGTTGGTCGTTAGTCTTGTCCCATCGCTACAACTCCCGTACGGACTCGGGAGTCCAAGGTCGAGAGCCATGCGTCCTCCGAAACACTACCCAATCAAGCCGCACTGCTTCTTGACAACAACCACTTAACCAGGGAAGCCAGCCGCACCAATGTGTTGGGAAGAAACACCGTACACCTGGCGACCATATCAGTGCGCACTGCGCCCGGCCTGCCACAGGAGTCACTAGTGCAGACGGCCGTGACTGGGAGACCCATGGGACATTGACATCCCTCCTGGCCAAAACCCTCCCCTAACACGGACAACGCGGGGCCAATTTTGCGCCGCCCCATGGGTCTCCCGGTCACGGCCGGCTGCGACAGAGCCTGGACTCGAGCCCAGAATCTCTAGTGGCCTTAGACCACTGCGCCACTCGGGAGGCCCATACTATTTATCTATGCGTAGTCACTTTAATAACTACCTACATATTACCTCGACTGACCTGTACCCCCACACATTGACTGTGTACTGGTACCCCCTGTATATAGCCTGGCTAATGTTATTTTACTGCTGCTCTTTAATTAACCAACAATACAGTTAAGAAAAATAAGTGTTAAGGCCTTATAAGTAAGCATTTCCCTGTAAGGTCTACTACACCTGTTGTATTCGGCGCAAGTGACAAATAAAATGTGAAATATAATCTGAGAAGTTTAGTTAATTGATTACACCCAAATTGTCCATTTTAATGTTTAAGATAATGGCTTGGGGGGGGGTCAAATAATGGCGTGGAGGGGGGGGGGTCCTTGGGTGGCTTTTTACCATTTATTTGGATTCCTCATGTCTAACTCATTAATAGAAAAAACGTTATCAGAATCAGATCTTCGGTACTACATTTATTGAATATTATATGAATCCTATAAAAAAATATATTTAAAAGCCAATTTGGGTGCAAGCAATTAGATTAATTTATGATATTTCAACAAAATAATGTTGCAGGAATGCTAATCTTATATTTTCTAACAATCTGAGATGGGTATCAAAATAATCTGAGCTTTTTGAGGTTGACTGACCCTAGGGACACATCATGGACCCATAGACACACTACATGACCAAAAATGTGTATACACCTGCTCGTCAAACACCTCATTCCAAAATCATGAGCATTCATATAGAGTTGGTCCCGCCTTTGCTGCTATAACAGCCTACACTCTTCTGGGAAGGTTTCCACTAGATGTTGGAACATTGCTGTGGGGACTTGCTGCCATTCAGCCACAAGAGCATTAGTGAGGTTGGGCGATTAGGCCTGGCTCGCAGTTGGCGTTCCAATTCATCCCAAACGTGTTCGATGGGGTTGAGGTCAGGGCTCTGTGCAGGCCAGTCAAGTTCTTCCACACCGATCTCAACAAACCATTTCTGTATGACCTCGCTTTGTGCATGGGGGTATTCATGCTGAAACAAAAAATGGCCTTCCCAAACGGTTTCCAAAGTTCGAAGCACAGAATCGTCCAGAATGTCATTGTATAATCTAGCGTGAAAATGTCCCTTCACTGGAACTAAGGGGCCTAGCCCGAACCATGAAAGAGAGCCCCAAACCATTATATCTCCAATGGCAGCGAGATTTACGCCACTCCAACCGATACTTGGTATTGCGCATGGTGATCTTAGGCTTGTGTACGGCTGCTCAGGCCATGGAAACCCATTTCACGAAGCTCCCAAAACGTTATTGTGCTGACGCTGCTTGCTTCCAGAGGAACTCGGTAGTGAGTGTTGCAACCAAGGACAAACAACTGGTACGTGCTACAGCACTCGGGGGTCCCTTTCTGTGAGCTTGTGAGGGCTACCATTGCTGCTCCTAGAATTTTCCACGTCACAATAACCGCACAGTTGACCGGGGCAGCTCTAGCAGGGCAGAAATTTGACTGACTTTTTGGAAAGGTGGCATCCTATGACGGTGCCACATTGAAAATCACTGAGCTATTCAGTACGGGCCATTTTACTGTCAATGTTTGTCTATGGAGATTGCATGGCTATGTGCTTGATTTTAAACACCTGTCAGCAACAGGTGTGGCTGAAATGGCCAAATCCACTAATTTGAAGGGGTGTCCACATATATATATACACACACTTTCGTATATATAGTGTATCTGAAATGGTACCCTATTTCCTATATAGTGGACCTATGGACCCTTTCCAAAAGTAGTGTACTAGGTAGTAGGTCGCCATTTCAGGCGCAGACATATCTCTAGGCTGGTAGACCACTCACTTTGAAGAAGGGAGCAATGTTCTTGCAAGGGCCGCACCAGGTGGCTGTGAAGTCCACTACCACCAGCTTGTCTCCTGCTTCCGTCAGGGCATTGAGAAAGCCATCCTACAGAACAATAGAGTATATAAATAGGTTATTGGCAAAACATTGGAGAATATAGAATACATTATTGGTTGACAGGAACATGATAGTAGGACCTTGCTTAGTGCCAGGACAATAAGACACATCTTAACCAATGACAGTCAAAAATAAAGTAAAAAGAACACACATCTCTGGAGACTAAGCAAATGTCTGTGCATCTTAGACCACACAAGATCGTGATTTAGTCAATCCTCTGAAGGCATTCATTCATCCCATGTCAAGATCATCACCACAGACATCAGTAATCGACTGCCTATGCTCTCACAGTTATCATACACACTTGTAATTGACCATCGATGCTCCTCAGGCTCGATTGGAGAGGACTTGTGATCTGGATCTGCTCAAAGGGAGTCTTAAAATCTACTAAAAGCCCACACTAATTCATATGTCAACTCGTTTGAGGCTGGACCAGGAGCCTTGATTGGTAGCTTATTTTAAACACCACCACCCATACTGCCTGGGTCAGATGCCATCTGCTCAACACTGAAATCAAAGACTAGCCTCTGCCTAGACAAAGAAGTACTCAAGGAGCCTACCGTTACTCCTTTAGATCCAAGGACCTAATATGATATATTCAGAGGTAGACTGGCTCTGGCAGCCAAAAACTCCATCTAAGTGTGATTAGATTCTAAATTGCGATTCGGTTCTAGAAACGTAAAAGGGATTTACATTTCATATCACGTCAAAATAATGTCATTAATGCAAAAAACACACTGTTTTAACCGTCTCCATCACATTTGCAGCCGAGAGTATTTCAGTGACAACACATTTGTCAGCCTTCTTCCGTCACACACAGGTGTTCAGAGCATGCTAGATAGCTAATTAACACAGATGGTCCATCAGTCTTCAGTAAACACTCGCTGGAACACGGAGATATGGCCGCGTGGCAACACGAAGCCTATAAAAAAGGTGTGCGTCAATGTAATGTTTTTTGGGAAATTATTGCTCGCTGATATGAAAGGTCCTTATGCGTCCAACATTGTACCGCAAGCAATGCATGTTGATGTTCAGACTTAACAAAACTCAGCCATCTTATTCCAATGACTTGTGTAATGTAAAATGGAACTGAGAGTCATGATCAAGGGCTAGCTTCTGCTCAGTCCCCAACAACCAGGTGTTCCGGGTTTTCAGGGAAAATTTAAAGAGCCTGTGACGTAGCTTCCACTTTTGGCGTTAACAAAGCGACACGTCATCTCAACTACTCCTCCACATTTACTGGATTGGTTTAACAGTGCAGAAGAGAACATTGACAGTCCCCCCCCCCCCCCATCTCATTAAGACCAGTATGTAGGGTATGCAAAATGTTGTGGTCAGTGGATAAACTAAGCTGAATAGGTCTGAAAATTAACTATTCGCCAGTTATTGTTGTCCATGGTGTAATCATGTCTAACATGGCAGCTCATGGGCACACATGCTATGTGTAGATAGCTGGGTCCCTTGGCATCCACGATTAGCTAGCTAGTTGGCTACTGCATGGTCCCTTCTACTATAGCCATGATCATACTTGCATGGCCAGTGAGACAGAATGCTAGCTAGCAAACTAGCTATCCTAAATGTGATGGTCACTGGATAAACTAGGAGTTGAATAGTAGCCGTTTGTTGCCACTCATGGTGGAATCATATCTAACCCGCAGGCTCCTGAAGCCTAGCATGTCCCCATGAGCTTCCGAGTCTAGCTAATGTTAGCTAGCCTTGAGAATTAGCTGAGCTGTTATAAGAAAATGGCTGATTTGAATCAATGTAACTAGCTAGCAAGATTAACTGTCACTTAAATTTGTAGTTACTACTGGTTTCAGATCAGACGCGAGAGAAATCAGCCACCTTATTTTGTGTTACGGTAAGGGCTCAGAGTGACACTCACTCAAGGCTCAACCAATCACCCGACAGGTTCTATGTTGAGAATCATGAATATTCATGAAGTTTCCCCCCGCCTTCCTAGAGAAGGGAATTTTGCATAGGAGTATCTAGTTTCAGGCCTTTATTTTACACCTTCTACATTACACAAGAGATCCACATAGCACATTGGGGGTTATGAAACAACAGAAGCCCATTCATTTTCATTGAAGAAATCAAAGTGGGCAGGGACCGTTGGGCAATGCCAGCATTGGCGAGGGACGTGAATACGGCATGACCAAAGTTGGGGAAAGCTGAACTTTATGCAAATACTCGTGACAGATTTACTATTGACCAATCAAAGCTCACTATAGTTTCCAGACCCTACTGGATTGGCTGTTGATACCTAGCTCTACTTAGCCTGCTTGCACAAACATGGTGAAGCAAGCGTGCCTACTACATTTAAACTGGTTAATCTACATAATCCCCAAGAGTAATGATTTATCATGAGGACCATAATAAAAACTAGTAATGCTGCATACTCAAAAGGTTAAAAATTTCACTTTTCTGGTAAAACACTTGATAAATTCCTGAGGTGTAGTCAATTGAGGACACAAGCTGAAGTACACAGTACAAATATGATAAAATTACATTTGATATGCCTTTCCTATCGAACAAAATTGCATAAATAAGGCTTGAAATTACATGCTTTCTAAATATAAAAACTCAGCAAAAAAAGAAACATCCCTTTCAGGACCCTGTCTTTCAAAGATAAGTTGTAAAATCCAAATAACTTCAGATCTTCATTGTAAAGGGTTTGAACTGTTTCCCATGCTTGTTCAATGAACCACAAACAATTAATGAACATGCACCTGTAGAACGGTCGTTAAGACACTACAGCTTACAGACGGTAGTCAATTAAGGTCACATTTATGAAAATAGGACACTAAAGAGGCCTTTCTACTGACTCTGAAAAACACCAAAGATGCCCAGGCTCCCTACTTATCTGCGTGAACATGCCTTCGGCATGCTGCAAGGAGGCATGAGGACAGCGCTACAGGGAGACAGGACGGACAGCTGATCATCCTCGCAGTGGCAGACCACGTGTAACACCTGCACAGGATCGCTACATCTGAACATCACACTACGGGACAGGTACAGGATAGCAACAACTGCCTGAGTTACACCAGAAACGCACAATCCCTCCATCAGTGCTCAGACTGTCCGCAATAGGCTGAGAGAGGCTGGACTGAGGGCTTGTAGGCCTGTTGTAAGGCAGGTCCTCACCAGACATCACAGGCAACAACGTCGCCTATGGGCACAAACCCACCGTCGCTGGACCAGACAGGACTGGTAAAAAGTGCAATTCACTGATGAGTCACAGTTTTGTCTCACCAGGGGTGATGGTCGGATTCGTGTTTATTGTCGAAGGAATGAGCATTAAACCGAGGCCTGTACTCTGGAGCGGGATCGATTTGGAGGTGGAGGGTACATCATGGTCTGGGGCGGTGTGTCACAGCATCATCGGACTGAGCTTGTTGTCATTGCAGGTAATCGCAACGCGTTACAGGGAAGACATCCTCCTCCCTCATGTGGTACTCTTCCTGCAGGCTTATCCTGACATGACCCTCCAGCATGACAACGCCACCAGCCATACTGCTCGTTCTGTGCGTGATTTCCTGCAAGACAGGAATGTCAGTGTTCTGCGATGGCCAGAGAAGAGCCCGGATCTCAATCTGGCAAATCTGGGGCAGTCCATGAGGAGGAGATGCACTGCATTACTTAATGCAGCTGGTGGCCACACCAGATACTGACTGTTACTTTTGATTTTGACCCCCCCTTTGTTCAGGGACACATTATTAAATTTCTGTGGAACTTGTTCAGTTTGTCTAAGTTGGTGAATCTTATGTTTATACATGTTAAGTTTGCTGAAAATAAACGCAGTTGACAGTGAGGACGTTTCTTTTTTTGCTGAGTTTAGTGTAATCAAATTATAAAATGATTAACTAAGATTTAACCTTCCTTAACTGTAAAATGCATATTTGTATGTATAGTGTTAAAGAAAATGTGCATATGTTCTACAGGTCTCTTGATCAAAAGGTCTGCCAAACATCGCTGTGAACGTCTCCCAGATCTTGGCTTCCTGAACTCATTAGAAACTCACCTTTCATCTCATATTCATCTTGTCAGTCTATGACAAACATAAAGTGTTGTTTTAATCTGAATTATTTTAGATGAATGGCTATAAAAATCGATCTCTAAATGTGCTGCCGCTATGAAACCACTCTGCGATGTGCGGTTCAGCCAGGAGTTGATGGGGAAACAGAAGATGGAATGAAATGGTAGGAGGGACATCCCAGCAAGTGGTTTCAGATTTCACATCTACATCACACAGGCTCAGAAAATAAAAACTCTGTGGGAACCTGGGCTATCACTCAACACAAGCCATTTGGAAGTGATTGGAAATGATGCAGACAATTACATTGATGGAGACAACCTGCAATATTAAAGCTGGTCTAACCCCTATTTGTTTGTTAGTTTGCCTAATTTCAGTTTGTGACAAAACAAGCTAACGTTAGTGTAGAGAATCATTGTACCATCTGCTGTGAAATATATTTCCTATAACCAAAAATATTGTATTTTCACCTGTTTGAAGCTGGTGTAGGCTACAAAACAGAAAGTATAAGATGCGAAAACTTAAAGGGAAGCATAGAACACATTCAAGGGATCTAAAGCTTTTTAGAGTTGCTTTCAATGAGTGACAGATTTACAACTCCCATTTCGATGTGAATTTGGTCGTTTCGCCCAAACAAAAACATTTGATCTAGCTATGTAGTTATTTAGCCCGCAAACTATCGCGATGAACACTTTTCGTTGGCCATTAGGTAGGTAGCTAGTGTTATGGGTGTAAAATGGCATCAACGTGCCATTTTACACCCATAACAAATGACATTCAAACAGCTAGTTAGCGGTAAACTAGGAATTAACATTTGATGAGAGGCGCGGCGACGGGAACACTCTAATCTAAATGCTCTAAACGTTTCAAAACGACCAAACTGAATATGTCTTACCTTATCGTCAATGACAATAATCATGTTGACAGTACGCAAAGTTACAGCACACTCCTGTAGAAGCAAGCAGTTTCCTGGGTGAAGTGTGACAAAAACTGACGGGCTGGGTTTATAAACGCCGCTCATAAGCCCTGCCCTTCGAGGCCAAAGCATGAACAAACTTTTTGATCGGGATGATACATAGAAATATTCTAGCATCTGCTACATGCAATGTATAGGACACATTCTCGTAAATTGTCGTTGTTTAAATGTTTTATGTAATTTTCATATTTTATGTGTAGTCTGCAAATCAAGTATGCAAATTACTTGTGTCATGTGGATGGGGTAGTTTATAATATTTCCTAACATGAATCAAAAGTGATCATACTTGGTTTGAAACAGTATAGTATAAATACTTAATCTCATCTGCCCACGGGAGATTAATGAATATAATGCATGTTGTGTAGTTAGGCAACATGTACAGTCGTTTATTTTACAAGTCACCGTGACTTGACAAATTCCTGGTTTACTACGGGCATGGGATTGGTTGAGAGACCCGGTGATTCAGAAGCGTCCAATAGCGTGTCCAATAGCGTTGGAGCTGGGAAAGTGCATGCGCAGACTCTGGATTTATGCAGCGTTCATGTACTAATCGGAAGCAGAAACTCGGAAATGTCCGACTTTTCTAACTGGTAGTTACACACGTGCCGCATTGAACCAGTTAGCATGTCAGACATTTCCGAGTTTCCTACCTCAGACTAGTATGTGAACGCAGCATTAGGATTTGCTTGTCAAGTGTGAAAGTAAAAAGAGAGGAAGAGGCGAGAAGTGTGCAGGAGGGCATGAGACGAAGGAACGTGAAGTATCGGTGGAGAAAGTTGTGTGTGTGTGTGTAAATTGTGTCTGGAGATCGGAGGTGTCAGGTGAGAGAAAGGCAGGTTGCCAGGGTAACAGTAGTACAGAAAATGTCGTATGCTTAAGCAGTGAAGAGAGTGGTAGAGGAGGAAGATGGGTACAGGGTGAGGGATCCTGAGAGGATTCCTGTGAGTACGTAGAGACAAATAGAGAGGGATGGGAATAATGTGCTTCAGTAAGGTGTGTTTCTTATTAACTGTACTGCAGAAATGAAATGTAAATCGACACCATTCTGTATACTTCTGGCCCTTCTTTGGACACTGTGTTAACAACCCTCCAGGCGAGCTTCAATGCCATACAACTCTCCTTCCGTGGCCTCCAATTGCTCTTAAATACAAGTAAAACTAAATGCATGCTCTTCAACCGATCGCTGCCTGCACCTGTCCGCCTGTCCAACATCACTACTCTGGACGGCTCTGACTTAGAATATGTGGACAACTACAAATACCTAGGTGTCTGGTTAGACTGTAAACTCTCCTTCCAGACTCACATCAAACATCTCCAATCCAAAGTTAAATCTAGAATTGGCTTCCTATTCCGCAACAAAGCATCCTTCACTCATGCTGCCAAACATACCCTTGTAAAACTGACCATCCTACCAATCCTCAACTTCGGTGATGTCATTTACAAAATAGCCTCCAATACCCTACTCAATAAATTGGATGCAGTCTATCACAGTGCCATCCGTTTTGTCACCAAAGCCCCATATACTACCCACCACTGCGACCTGTACGCTCTCGTTGGCTGGCCCTCGCTTCATACTRGTCGCCAAACCCACTGGCTCCAGGTCAGCTACAAGACCCTGCTAGGTAAAGTCCCCCCTTATCTCAGCTCGCTGGTGACCATAGCAGCACCCACCTGTAGCACGCGCTCCAGCAGGTATATCTCTCTGGTCACCCCCAAAACCAATTCTTCCTTTGGCCGCCTCTCCTTCCAGTTCTCTGCTGCCAATGACTGGAACGAACTACAAAAATCTCTGAAACTGGAAACACTTATCTCCCTCACTAGCTTTAAGCACCAGCTGTCAGAGCAGCTCACAGATTACTGCACCTGTACATAGCCCATCTATAATATGGCCCAAACAACTACCTCTTTCCATTTACATTTACATTTAAGTCATTTAGCAGACGCTCTTTCCCTACTGTATTTATTTATTTATTTATTTATTTTGCTCCTTTGCACCCCATTATTTCTATCTCTACTTTGCACATTCTTCCACTGCAAATCTACCATTCCAGTGTTTTACTTGCTATATTGTATTTACTTCGCCACCATGGCCTTTTTTTTGCCTTCACCTCCCTTATCTCACCTCACTTGCTCACATTGTATATAGACTTATTTTTCTACTGTATTATTGACTGTATGTTTGTTTTACTCCATGTGTAACTCTGTGTTGTTGTATGTGTCGAACTGCTTTGCTTTAGCTTGGTCAGGTCGCAATTGTAAATGAGAACTTGTTCTCAACTTGCCTACCTGGTTAAATAAAGGTGAAATATTTTTTTTTTTTAAATAACAATCCCAGAAAATAGGTTGTGGTGGCTGCTGCAGAGAAGTGCTTGGGATTGACAGGTTTTACTGCAGAAGATTTCCAGGGGGTGTTGTGTGGTAGTGTTCTGTCCTCCCAGAAGAGGAGTAGGATTAGATAGGGTTAAATAGTGGAATGGGGTGGTGTTTGTTTTTTGTTGTTGTGAGGGATAATTGTTGGCAGCAGGGTAATTTAAATTTTTCACAATTTTGTATTACCGGAAGTTAATGTAGGTGGGCCGTGACACTCAAGTACAGTAGTAGAAGAAGAGGCAAAGCGAGACGTTTTAGGAGTCGACTCGACTCCGGAAACCTGCTGAAATGGTTGCAAATACACAACCTTGTCCTATTAGTAGTTGATGGGCAGAAGCCGAAAATAGTGGTTGATCTATCCCTGTCGAGGGAGGAGGAGCAGATTTCTTTTGTATTTGACAGTAAAACATTCTTATGATGACAAAAATTTGTTGAAACCTACAATTCTAGCACATTTTCTCATAAAAAGTATATTTAAACACTTTCTTCTCAGGCAAATTTGCCGAAATGTTAAACTTGGAACCAATCAGAACTCCCGTACATACCCCTCGTGATGTATGCAGCCAATGGCCAGCTTATATCTACAACGTAAATGCAGCCTCTATTGAAAACGCGAGCTACTGTCTGATGAAGATGAACATATAGCTAGCTAGCTCCCAAAGACTGAAATAAGATTAACAGGTGTCACGACTTGGACTCAAATTTGATGACTTGAGACTCGATTTGATAGAAAATAAAAATGACCTGAACTCAACTTTTTTTTTTTGTACCAATGAATTGATAAATTGCCAAATACATCTTGTAATTAAATGTCTGCATAGGTTACAGGTCATGGTTTTTAGGCTATTGATATGCATTATTACTTTGACTTTGACTTTCTTCGAACTGAAGGCCATTAGGCCAATATTAGGATATTCCTAGATGTGAAATATCTTCACGCCCAGAAGAGCCTCCACGCTTCCTTCATGACATTCAAGTTTGAATGAGGGAAAAAAATGATTACAGGGGCAGTTTGGAAAAACTAATCCCTTCCGAATCATCCACTGGAAAAACTGACATACTGGAGTAGTAATTACAGCACATAACCGACGTTAGTAATACTATAGTAATACTAGTCCTGTGCAAATAGGGTTTAGGACAACAACAAATCAAAATGTGTACTGTACGACAGAGTGATAGTCCGTTTGTCACTGTATTAGACTAAGCAGAGTTGATTTGATGATGTTGAAATGTTGAAGTTGAAATGGTGCTGGGATAGTGGAGGCAGCTCCTGTTTCCTTTGCAACTTGCGGTAACTCTGTCGTTAAGTGGTCCGAAACATTAACTTGCTTGACCATGCTGTAGGTCATGTCTCTTACTGTACATGCAATATGCTTTCTGGACTTCACTGTACAGAGGTTGCTATCTGGCTTTGTGATAAAACAAAGGTGTGGTTGAATTTATTCTTGTAACGTAATCGGGAAGCAATTACAGGGAGTGAATTTAATAAATAAATGAAACATGGAACAAAACAAGAAACATGAGTAGCGTAAAGACATGAGACACAGGAACAGAAACAGAGTCAGTAATGCCTGAAGAAAGAACCAAGGGGAGTGACAGATGTAGGGGAGGTAATCATGAAGGAATTGTCCGTAGAGCTCCGAGACTGGATTGTGTCAAGGCACAGATCTGGGGAAGGGTACCAAAAAATGTCTGCAGCATTGAAGGTCCCCAAGAACACAATGGCCTCCATCATTATTAAATGGAATAAGTTTGGAACCACCAAGACTCTTCCTAAAGCTGGTCGTCCGGCCAACTGAGCAATCGGGGGAGAAGGGCCTTGGTCAGGGAGGTGACCAAGAACCCGCATGGTCACTCTGACAGAGTTCCTCTGTGGAGATGGGAGAACCTTCTAGAAAGACAACAATCTCTGCAGCACTCCACCTATCCGGCCTTTATGGTAGAATGACCAGACGGAAGACACTTCTCAGTAAAAGGCACATGAGGGCCCGCATGAAGTTTGCCAAAAGGCACCTAAAGGACTCTCAGACCATGAGAAACATGATTATCTGGTCTGATGAAACCAAGATTTTGAACCTTTTGGCCTGAATGCCAAGCGTCACCTCTGGAGGAAACCTGGCACCATCCCTACTGTGAAGCATGGTGGTGGCAGCATCATGCTCTGGGGATGTTTTTCCGTGGCAGGGACTGGGAGACTAGTCAGGATCAAGGGAAAGATAAACGGAGCAAAGTACAGCGAGATCCTTGATGAAAACCTGCTCCAGGGCGCGCCGGACCTCAGACTGGGACGAAGGTTAACCTTCCAACAGGACAACGACCCTAAGCACTTCTAAAACTCAGGATTGGCTTTGGGACAAGTTTCTGAATGTCCTTGAGTGGCCCTACCAGAGCCCGGACTTGAACCCGATCGAACATCTCTGGAGAGAACTGAAAATAGCTGTGCAACGACGCTCCCCAACTTGACAGAGCTTGAGAGGATCTGTAGAGAACAATGGGAGAAACTCCCAAAATAAAAGTGTGCCAAACCTGTAGCGTCATACCCAAGAAGACTTGAGACTGTAATCGCTGCCAAAGGTGCTTCAACAAAGTACTGAGTAAAGGGTCTGAACACTTACATAACTGTGATATCATTTTATTTTTTATACATTTGCAAAAAAAATCAAAAACTGTGTTTTTGTCATTATGGGGTATTGTGTGTAGATTAATAAAAAATATAATACATTTTAGAGTAAGGCTGTAACAAAATGTGGAAAATTCAAGGGGTCTGAATACTTTCCTAATGTACTGTATGTCTAAAGACAGCTGTAACATCGCACTACCTTCAATACATATGGGGTGAAGATATATTCTGCCGAATTAATTACAATATTTGTGAGGAAGAAAAAGCCTACAGATAGATCATGCTTTCCATCCAATCCTGCAACCTCTGCAGCATACAGGTAGGCCATATGATCCTGCTTGCTCTTGACTCCAGAGAAGTAACGATGTGACGTGATATCCCTAGTTTTTAATTACTGCTAACATGAATGACTGACTTTAAAATGCATGTGTAAAAAGCGGTTTATTTCTGTATCTTATGTTTTGAAAATGCATCACCGTTTATGGCTGTAATGACAGGCTACATTTGTGAGGGGATTGTGCATGCGTGTTCGCCCGGTGTGCATGTGTATGCTGCAGGGGTCGCAAGCTTTGAACCACTCCTTGATGGGGGTCAAGGGTCAAAAAGTTTGAAAACCGGCGCAATGTGCGACTGACATGTTTTCCATTTGCTCCCGCATTATTCTTAAAGTTTATGTGAATTTTACAGCAAAACCATATTTATTTTCAAATATTACTTTGGTGATCCCTTTCTGTAATACCCAAGACTACTGTGCTTTCAACTGTCTGCATGTCGACGAAACATAAGGCCAAAAACACGACTTTGAGAAAACCCGGCCTACAAGACACATTTTTATAACCTCCTGAGTCTGAGGGCCTAGAGACTCGCACTTTAACCAGGGGTGCGGCTTTGCCTGGTGGCGCTGAAATGAAAATTCTCGAGGCCATCAAGCTACCACGCTCTGAGATAGTTGAAAGGAAAACGTAGATAGTTGCTACGATTGAGGTCCGAATACAAGAGGTTTCTGATACTTTAAAAGCAATTTTAACTATCCTGCGAAATGAGACGGTGCCAGCTGTCACTCAAAACAACAGAGTTGCACACCATGATGATTGCAGCACTGGAGACCTCTGCTACCAGTGTCTCCAACCTGACTACCTCCCTGGAGGCTGACGTGAAACGCCTGGCTGCAGATCTGAAAAAGGTACAGGAGAGCTGTGTGAACTTTGAAGAATTTTGAAGAACATGAGACTGGTATCGGTCCCAGAGTCAGCGGAAATGCCTCGCACCACAGATTTCATCTCCAGGCTGCTGAAGGATGTTCTCGCCATGGATGAGAAACCCCTGATTGATCGTGCCCACCGGTCACTGCGCCCAAAGCTCCGGGACGGTGAGAGGCCTTGTGACATCATTTTTCGAGTGCACTTTTTCCATGAGAAGATGGAGATTCTCAGACGAGCCTGCAATACCACTCTGAGCTATCAAATCAAACTATTTGTCACATGCGCCGAATATAACAAGTGTAGACCTTACCGTGAAATGCTTACTTACAAGCCCTTAACCAACAGTGCAGTTCAAGAAGAGTTAAGAAAATATTTACCAAATAAACTAAAGTTAAAAATAATAAAAAGCAACACAATAACATAACAAAAACAAGGTTATATACAGGGGGTACCGGTACCAAGTCAGTGTGCGAGGGTACAGGTTAGTTGAGGTCATTTGTACATGTAGGTAGGGGTGAAGTGACTATGCATAGTTAATAATCAGCGAGTTGCAGCAGTGTACAAAACAAATGGGGGGAGGGGTCAATGTAAATATTAAATAGTCCGGTGGCCATTTGATTAATTGTTCAGCAGTCTTGTGGCTTGGGAGTAGAAGCTGTTAAGGAGCCTTTTGGTCCTAGACTTGGCGCTCCGGTACCGCTTGCCGTGCAGTAGCAGAGAAAACAGTCTATTACTTGGATGACTGGAGTCTCTGACAATTTTTTGGGCTTTCCTCTAACACCGCCTATTATATATGTCCTGGATGGCAGGAAGCTTGGCCCCAGTGATGTACTGGGCCATACGCACTACTTTCTGTAGCGCCTTACGGTCAGATGCCGAGCAGTTGCCATACCAGGCGGTGATGCAACCGGTCAGGATGCTCTCGATGGTGCAGCTGTAGAACTTTTTGAGGATCTGGGCATCCATGCCAAATCTCTTCAGCCTCCTGAGGGGGGAAAGGTTTTGTCGTGCCCTCTTCACAACTGTCTTGGTGTGTTTGGAACATGATAGTTCATTGGTGATGTGGACACCAAGGAACTTGAAACTCTCGACCTGCTCCACTACAGCCCCGTTGATGTTAATGACGGCCTGTTCAGCCCGCCTTTTTCTGTAGTCCACGATCAGCTCCTTTGTCTTGCTCACATTGAGGGAGAGGTTGTCCTGGCACCACACTGCCAGTTCTCTGACCTCCTCCCTATAGGCTGTCTCATCGTTGTCGGTGATCAGTACACGTCCTGGTAATCCATCTGGCCCCGCGGCTTTGTGAATGTTGACCTGTTTAAAGGTTTTGCTCACATCGGATAGCGTTATCACACAGTCATCCAGAACAGCTGGTGCTATCGTGCATGATTCAGTTTTACTTGCCTCGAAGCGAGCATAAAAGGCATTTAGCTCGTCTGGTAGGTTCACGTCACTGGGCAGCTCGCGTCTGGGTTTCCCTTTGTAGTCCGTAATAGTTTAAGCCCTACCACATCCGACGAGCGTCAGAGCCGGTGTAGTAGGATTCAATCTTAATTCTGTATTGACACTTTGCTTGTTTGATGGTTCGTCTGAGGGCATAGCGGGATTTCTTATAAGTGTCCAGATTAGTGTCCCGCTCCTTGAAAGCGGCAGCTCTAGCCTTTAGCTCGATGCGGATATTGCCTGTAATCCATGGCTTCTGGTTGGGATATGTACGTACGGTCACTGTGGGGACGACGTTGTCGAGGCACTTATTGATGAAGCCGATGACTGAGGTGGTATACTCCTCAGTGCCATTGGATGAATCCCGGAACATATTCCAGTCTGTGCTTGCAAAACAGTCCTGTAGCGTAGCATCTGCGTCGTCTGACCACTTCCGTATTGAGCGAGTCACAGGTACTTCCTGCTTTAGTTTTTGCTTGTAAGCAGGAATCAGGAGGATAGAATTATGGTCAGATTTGCCAAATGGAGGGCGGGGGAGAGCTTTGTATGCATCTCTGTGTGTAGAGTAAAGGTGGTCTAGAGTTTTTTTTCTTCTGGTTGCACATGTGACATGCTGGTAAAAATTTGGTAAAACGGATTTAAGTTTGCCTGCATTAAAGTCGCCGGCCACTAGGAGCGCCGCTTCTGGGTGAGCATTTTCTTGTTTGCTTATGGCCTTATAGATTTGATTGAGTGCGGTCTTAGTGCCAGTGGTGGTAAATAGACGGCTACGAATAATATAGTTGAGAACTCTCTTGGTAAATTGTGTGGTTTACCGCTTATCATAAGGTACTCTACCTCAAGCAAGCAATACCTTGAGACTTCTTTAATATTAGACATCACGCACCAGCTGTTATTGACACAAAGACACACACCCCCACCCCTCGTCTTACCAGACGTAGCATCTCTGTTCTGCCGGTGCATGGAAAATCCCACCAGCTCTATATTATCCGTGTCGTCGTTCAGCCACGACTCAGTGAAACATAAGATATTACAGTTCTTAATGCCCCGTTGGTAGGATAATCGTAATCGTAGGTCATAAATTAGATTTTCCAATGACAGCATGTTAGCAAGTAGAACGGATGGCAGTGGGAGTTTACTCGCTAGCCTACGGATTCTCAGAAGGCAGCTCGATCTCCGTCCTCTTTTCCTTTGTCTTTTCTTCATGTGAATGACGGGGATTTGGGCCTGTTTCCGGGAGAGCAGTATATCCTTCTCGTTGGACTCGTTAAAGGAAAAAGCTTATTCCAGTTCGTGGTGAGTAATCAGTGTTCTGATGTCCAGAAGTTCTTTTTGGTCATAAGAGACAGCAACATTATCTTACCTCATTTGCACACACTGTAAATATACTTTTTCTACTGTATTATTGACTGTATGTTTGTTTATTCCATGTGTAACTCTGTGTTGTTGTATGTGTCGAACTGCTTTGCTTTATCTTGGCCAGGTCGCAGTTGTAACTGAGAACCTGTTCTCAATAAATAAAGGTGAAATAAATAAATACAAATAAAAACATTAGATGCAAAATAAGTTAAAAAATAAGTTACAAACAATGCAAAATAACTAACAAAATATCACAATTGGTCAGGAGCATGTAAAACGTCAGCCATCCTCTTCGGCGCCATCTTAATATGCCAAGGACAGAGTTTCTCTATTTACCAGGACTACTCCCCCACTGTGTCGAGGAAGCGCGCAGCTTTCGGGCAGACCAAACTACTACCACGGGACCATCCAGCTGTGAAGTACAGAATGCGATTCTCGGCCCATCTATGGCTTTCTCATGATGGAAAAGACTACACCTTTGATTCTCCGGAGGAGACTATTCAACTCCACATCAAGAAGTCTTGAACTTGCTCATAGATCAGCAACTGTTGCTTGCTAACTGTGGATAGTACGTAAGTAGTATCCCACCTGTGGTATAACTATGTTTAGTTATAACTGTACTATTTCTGTAAAGTTCGGGAGTTGGCGAACCCAGGTGAGCTACTATTCACGCTTATTTGATGTGATCGAATGTTTTGATCATCTAGTGTGCTTGCCTTAAAAGCATTCAGTCATTTTTATTTTTCAGTTTTACGTAATTCCTTTGTTTCTATGCTGTCTCAATGACCTATTCAGTATGTTTACATATTGTCTCATTGACTTTTGGTTATTTGTTTACCACATCCGTTTGTCTCGACCCAGTAAACAGTAAATGTTCTGAGGCTACATGTTTTTGGGGGTCTTTATTTCAATGTTGAATGCTTTGAACATAATTTATACCCATCAAACGTTCAATGTTGCACAGACGTAGTTTTGTGGTCTTGGCTGTACATTGTCACATCGTCCAACTATATATTTTTTTTCTGGGGTTGTTTCACCAAGATTTGCTTACTTCAAATGAGAGGTTTTTGGCTGAGAGCCTTAGTACATTTTATTTATTTTCTCTCTCAATACCTGTTATAAGACTGGGAATATAATTTTATACATCTGGTGCTTTTCAAATTTGGTTTGCACATGGGATTCACTTTTACATTTTTTTCTGTTTTTTTGCTTGATTCACTAACGCAGAACGCTACTTTAAATGGCGGGACTGTGGGTTTGGGTTTAACACCGCACTCTCACACACATACTGTGTGAAGAAAACATGTTTGTACCTCGTTTGGGGAGGTTTTGTCTGGGGTGGGGGGAGGAAGGAGTTCGAATTGTTCAGTTCTAATGTTGTCATTCTGTCTTTTTAGTTTTTTTCCTGTACATTTCCCAAGTATCTTACACCGTACATTATTACTCTGAGGCATGTTATCCTGGGGTTTTTGGCTATTCATTGCTTTTCCACTCTATGCTCTAATGACAGGGTTGTATAACGGGAGTGCTCAGGGTGGCCGAAATAATACCATCAAGTACATTTCATGGAACATCAAATGGACTAACAAGAGGCTGCTGACATATTTTAAAGGGTTTGAATGCAAATTTAGCAAGAGGCTTTCTTGAGGACTGGTGTGCACTTTAAGATTCGCAGGGACTGGGTTGGTCAACTGTGTCACTCAGACTTTCATAGTAAATCAAAAGGTGCTGCCATTTTGGTTGATAAATCCTCTCCCTTTGTAGCTTCTGAGGCTATTGCTGATCCTAAGGGACAGTACGTCATAGTAACTGTTAAACTTTTCTACCCCTCTTGTTTTGGCTAGTGTTTATGCCCCCAATTGGGATAACACATGTTTCACTTCTACCTTTTTATCTGCTATACCCAATGTAGATTCCCATTCGTTGATTTTGGGGGGGGGGTTTCAACGGTACAATATCCCCAGTTCTTGACAAGTCCTCACAAAGAACTACAGGCCCATCTAAATGTGCCCTACTTATTCAATCTTTTCTTCAGAAATATGCTATGTGTGAGGCCTGCCGTTCCCTAGACAGTATTCCTTTCTTTTCTCATGTTCATCAAACATACTCCCGCATTGATTACTTTTTTTGGGACAAAAAAAACGTCTGCCTGTACTTTTGAGAGTATTGTTATTTCTGACCATTCACCATTAGTGCTTGAACTAGAGTTTCCCCAGAAACCTCCTCTGTGTTATCAATGGCGTCTTAACTCCATTTTACTCTCAGATAAGGAGTTTGTCAATTTCATTTCTTCTGAAATCACCTTATTCCTAGAAATAAATTCAACTGCAGGTATGTCCTGCTCTTCCATATTGGAGTCCTTCAAAGCATACCTACGTTGCCAAATTATTTCTTATACAACCAATAAAAACAAAGCTCGCTCTCAGCGGCTTCGAGACCTGAGCGAAGCCATAGCTACATTGGATGAGAAGTATGCCACAAATCCTTCCTCTGATCTATATAAAGAATGCCAGCTACTCCGATCTGAATTTGACGAGCACTCTACCAGACAAGCTGAACAATTACTCTTATGAGGTCGATACAGAGTGTATGAGCAAGGCGACAATGCCAGTAAACTACTTGCACATCAGATCTGTAAATCTGAGGCCTCACGTTTAATCCCACAAATAAGGACCCTGTCTGGTGCTACCACAGTTATACATACAGAGATCAATGATCAATTCAAACAATTTTACTCTGCGCTATACACCTCTGAATCTCCTCAAGACCCTTTGTTGATTGATTCGTCTGAATATGCCTTCAATTGATACAGACTCCCATGACGGTTTAGAAGAAGAATTTACACATGGAGATTGCAACTGCAGTATCTGCAATGAAAACGTTTTCCGGTCTGCTTTGCCCATTCCTGTCTTGATTATTTGCAGAGTACCTTAATACCTCAAAGCTACTGCCTAGTCTTTATCAGGCTTCAATTTCATTACTATTAAAGAAAAACAAAGACCCCCTGGAATGTGGATCTTATCACCCAATCTCACTTTTAAACTGCGACTACAAAATCCTAGCCAAGCTTTTAGCCATCCGTATGGAAGGCTCGCTGCACCAAGTAATACACTCTGACCAGACTGGCTTTGTGAGAAATAGGCATTTGTTTTTCAATATTAGACGCCTTATGAATATACTGTACTCCCCAGCGTCGGGGGACCCAGATGTGGTGGTCGCGCTCGATGCGGAAAATGCTTTTGACCGCATTGAGTGGGACTACCTAACAGCTGCCCTTTATAGATTTGGCTTTGGTCCCAAATTCATTGCTTGGATAAAGAGGATTTATTTCTCTCCCATAGCTTCAGTACGGACTAATAACTTGTCCTCTGACTATGTTCCCTTGCACTGTGGATCCAGACAGGGTTGTTTTTTTTGGTAATCGAGCCCCTCGCCGTCGCACTGCGCACTAATGATGCTAATGATGCTTAGATCAGAAAGTCTCGCTATATGCTGACGACCTCCTTTTGTTTATCTCCAACCCTGATACCTCATTACCACATGCCTTATCTATTCTTAAACAGTTGATTTGCTGTACAGCTTTTGGATCGGGTTCAGCGCAAACTGAAAATGAGGATTGCCATAAATGAATATGCAGCTCCCAAATTTTTTTGAAATGTTGATCAAGAATATGAACATTTTACTTTGCAAACTCACCAGCAATGGGGCATAAAGCAACAATACTAGCATAGGACTGCTAGTCTTTTGGTAAGTCAAAATTGCTTGAAATGTATCATTTAGGCCGACTTATGAAACTTGCATTTGGAATTTGTTAAAATTTATTACATAACCAAAATGTGTTGTAGACAAAATAATGAAAAGGTATATCTGGTAGCCTCAATAAATAGACAAAGATTTGTAGTTTAACAAGTCATTGCCTGTATCGATTTTTTATACTTGACTTAACTTGTGGCCTGACTTAACTTGCTCTTAGAATGCAAGACTTGGACGTGACTGGAGACTCGACCCTTTCTACTGGAGACTCGACCCATTCTACTGGAGACTCGACCCATTCTACTGGAGACTCGACCCATTCTACTGGAGACTCGACCCATTCTACTTGGGACTCGACTTGAGACTTAGAACTTGCTTGTGACTCAAATAATAGTGACTCGAAAACCGATATGGGACCGAGTGCACTTAAAATATGCAGCATGCAATACGAATTGCCTTGATCGTACGAAGAGGGACTCCGTTAGCCATTTAGCCAATTTATTGAAAGTGAGGCCAATGTTAGTTTGACTAGCCTAGCCAGCTACTGTTTCAATGTCAAGTTGTGTTTTATTAGCTAGCTATCTCTGTCAGAGAATTAAAAAAATGTAATCATGTTTTGGCATGATTGTCTAATTTCAAGTAACTAGCTGCAGGCTTAAAGAAACATTCAATTATATACTTTGCATAGAACCCAAATAAAAGCATGTTGATAACTGTGTCGTATGCTAAAATGGAGGTTTAAAAACGAAAGCTGCATATGCATATTAGCCAATACATATGGCATAGCCTACACATATAGGATACCTTGCAATACGATCTTAACAGTTGTACAATGTACTCTGCAATATGAACCAGAGTTAGTTATTAGTTTTCAAATACCATCTACCAAATACCATGGTGGGCGTGCATAGGAATATAAGGTATGGAGAATGATAAAGACCCTGTAGGATTCTAGAAAAAGCAGTTGGGAAATGAATGTTTGAGTTTCAAATACTAAATGTTCAGTGAATGTGAGTGTTGGAGTCAATTTGGGTTTATCTTATATTATGGTAATATTTGGCCAATTACACTCCAGACCACTAGGTGCAGATAAATGGTGGCGGTAAACACACATCAGGGGATCTATAAACACCAGTGGAGGCTGCTGAGGGGAGAACAGCTCATAATACTGGCCGGAACAGAGCAAATGGAATGGCAAACACCTGGAAACCATGTGTTTGATGTATTTGATACCATTCCACTGACTCCGCTCCAGTCATTACCACAAGCCCGTTCTCCCCAATTAAGGTGCCACCAACCAACTGTGATAAACACAGGTGTTTGAACATATGGTGTGTGCGTGGATGGTGGGAGAGCTCATGGTTCTTACCACAATCAAACAAAGGTAAGAAAACACAAGGAACTCCAAACAAGATACAAAGGATTGCTACAGTCAACTCTACAGATCAAGATTCATTCATTCAAGGTAACCCCTATTGCTAGTTTGAAGTCTACCATCCACTCACCTGACTGAGTATATTTAGGTGGTTTACATGATTAACTTTCCTACTAACCTTCTAAAAGTTGACAGTGCCAAAATCTTATCGATCCATTCATTATTCTACTAAATATGACTTAAGTGTGAGACATGTTTTCAATAATGTACATTTCATGCATATACAGTACATTCGAACAAAGAACACCATCTAATAGTGTTTCAGCATTTGAGTGCAGAGACAAGTGTCAAAAGGTGTCTCAGGCAGTGTTTGAAGTATCTAAATATAGTGTAACCTACCAACCAAGTGCCATGGAGGGCACAATCTTACAATGCTGTAGTCCAGAAATTAGAGCTTTTCCAGCTATTCCAAAAGCCTGGGCTTCTGATGGAGAATGTAGAACTGCTGTGGGCATGCATTCATGGATGCCAAGGGAAGCCAGGCTTCCCCAAAGAAATTGAACAAGGATTTTTTTTTTACATTTTGTCTTTCGTCTCTGTGTTCCATCATTTTCCTTCAATTCGCAAGGCTGAATGTATCTCATCGGAAAAAGAATCAGAGTTAGTGAAACGGCGCGTCTGTATGTGTAGCCCATCTGACGCTGTCTGGTCAAAAAGTTTAATTTCAGTTGAATTGTTGAAGATGATGGGATGGTTAACTAAGAAACAAAAGCATACATGGTCGTGATTTTCTACAAACCAAATACAGATGAAATGCTCATGAATCTCAATAACATTAAAGTTGGTGAACAAACACAGGCGAACATGAGTAAAGGAAATGATTGATCAAACAATACAGTGAATGTTCTCAAATTATAGTATAAACTTAAGAAATAAGAACAAACTTTGTCATAAATGCATCCAAAATACACGAAGGTGTCTTGTGTCACGCCCTGGCCTTAGTATTCTTTGTTTTCTTTATTATTTTAGTTAGGTCAGGGTGTGACATGGGGAATGTTTGTGTTTTGTCTCGTCTTGGGTGGTTATATGGAAAAGGGGGTGTTGGGTTTAGTGTATGGGGTTGTGTATAGTGAATGTGTCTAGGTATGTCTATGGTTGCCTGAGTGGTTCTCAATCAGAGACAGCTGTCTTTCATTTGTCTCTGATTGGGAGCCATATTTAAGGCAGCCATAGGCATTATGTGTTTGTGGGTAATTGTCTATGTAGAACGTTTGTAGCTTTTGTTATTGCACTTACGTTTGTAGCTTCATGGTCGTTTGTTGTTTTGTTTTGTTAATAGTGTTCATTTCGTGTTTCACTCGTCTCAAATAAAATATGTATTTTTCACACGCTGCGCGTTGGTCCACTCATTATCCTCACGACGATCGTGACATCTTGTAACAAAACACAAACTGAAATGGTAAGGTCTGCCACACTGATTATTGACAGGTGTGGGTATTTAAAGGTGGTGAAAGAGCTGGAGTCCAGCCTCTGCTGGAGGGGGTTTTGACAGGGGATGGTGGTTGGTGATAGTCTCAGGTTAGTGGCAATTCGACCGCAGCTGCCCGAAATATGGAAAAATATTTCCCTCTAAGAATAGCCATTTCCATCTTCATCCTTCATGGCTGGTGTAGGAGGAGATGGGAAGAATGTAGGTCCGACATTTTGGGGACATGGGGCTCGGCTTTCCATTCCCTGCACTTGAGGCAGGAATGATGGTGTTTGACGTCCCTTCAGAACCCAGAAATGGTGGCGGATGTTAGCAAACACCGTATCGGCACCAGGATGGAGAAGCTTGTCATCATAGTGATTGATGAGGAGCCAAGCGATTGGGTTATTCGGATCCAGCACTACTGGGTGCACCAAGTCTGGTTTAAGAGTCTCAGCTCTCCGGCGCCTGCCCCCAACTCAAAGGAGACCTGTAGACCTGTCCAATTCAGGAGAGAGGTTTTGGAGGTGGCTTTTCAAGGGGGCCACTTTACTTACTACTTAACAGCGAATGGAGGTCTTCTGGGTGGAAGTTCTCTGGGAGTGCTGGAGAAGCAGGATCTCACATTAAATGGTCAGTAGCTGGAGAACCAGGGTTTTGAGAGTCAGTTTGGTTGATGGACCGGTAAGTGGCTTCAATCAGTTCCTTCCAGGTACGCAAGTGACTTGCATCTGGCAGAGGAAGCACAGCTTCCTGGGGGGCTTGGGTATGTGGTTTCCTCAACTCTGATAGTTTCTCCTGTGGCGCTATGGGGGGGGGGGGGGGGGTAGGTGAAGGGAGGGCCATGATTCCACATGTGAAGAGCAAACAATTTAGCCAGACTCTTTCCTCAGGTGATGTCATCTGCTGTGGTGTTCTGTGTGTCAACATACCTCCAGTCCTGGGTGACGTGTGGTCCAGGATTTCAGTTACAGGGTCGGCAACAACAAAGACTTTGTATCGACTGAATTCTGAGTGCAACCAAGTCAACACTAGTGGAGTCTGACCACAGAACTGTCCTGTCCATAGGTAACGTGATCTCGGTCTGTAACAGCTTGGCCAGCTGGTCACCTGTAAGGGCAGCGCACGGTTCAAGGTGGGGAATGGAGAGAGGATGTTTAGGAGCTACTCTTGAGTGAGCCATGGCAGTAGGAGACATGTACTTGTGCCTGCTGGGTTTCTATCCTGAGAAATGCCACTGACCCATAAGCATGCTCTGAAGAATCATAGAACACATGCAACTCTTTGGAAAGTGACTCTATGGGATATACACTGGGGCTATAGCATCTGGATCTTGAGTCGGGGAAAACACATTCCCACTCAGTCCAGGCCTGATGGATAGTGCTCTCTGTGGGGGATTGGGTCATCCCACTCTTTTATTCATCCACAGTCGCTGTAGCAGGACTTTACCTTGGGCGGTGAAGGTTGATATGAAACGCAGCGGGTCGTACTGACTTTCCAAGACTTTGTACACATTTGTAGCGGTATTGTTAGAGGAGGGTAAAGATTTTAGTTCGTGATAAGACACACCATATAACCACAAGTCACAGCACAGGGGTATCCCAACCAATAATGCCCCATACACTAATAATAAATAGATCAACTCAGAGGCAATTTCATAGAGGCAACAGACAATAACAAACCCAGTTATTAGATTTGCAAATATCTGTATTCCTTACATAGAGTGAAAAGGGAGTTAGGTACATTAATGTGTGAGTGTGTAGTTCAAAACAAAAAAGGACTTTAAAAATGTCCCCAAAGTCTCATTGGCCAATACAAATAAATCAATCCACACAGTTCCAAAAAATATAATAACAAGCAATATACTCAAACCCACACCCCCTTTAACACAAATGTCAAAACCAGTGCATTTACAGATCCCATCTGCACTGAACAGAAAGTCAGCTCCAGTGTAATGCACTAGAGGGCTATGGTGTTTGCTGTGAACTTCCGGCTTGCAGCATATTTACTTCCTCCTACCTGACAGCTGGTGTGCTCTTAAAGTGGCAGCACGGTGAAGGCTCCGTGCAGGATTTCACAACACAATTATCAGGGTAAGGCTCTTGTACTCAACTGGTCAGTGCTTGTAGCCCAATCTATCCGATGGACAGTGCCAACTCAGGCCCAGGGTACCCTGTCTTGGTTTTGTTCGGTCATGACAACCAGAGTTTAGCGCTTTCAGATCGCGCTTCAGGAGGTAGCTGGTCAACTCCAGATGAACGGTTGCTGGCCCACTGCTGTATTTCAGAGCCCCTTGAAGCTAGCAGTTGTCGCATTCTGACCAGTAGTTGTTTGGACTCCTGGATGGTGGGAAGGCTTTGTAGACATATGAGTGCAGTGCTGAGTTATGGATGTCTCTGTTCTCTCCGTTGTCCAGCACGTTTCTGCAATGCATATGTGGCACAACATGGACTGCAGGTAGTGCCAAAGGGTAAGACTTGCCACTCATATACATCTGGGGGTTTTCCTTTCTCATTCCCCTCCACAGGAATCTCAGGAGAGAGCGGTCTTTGGGAGGCAGTCGTACCTGGTGAAACATGGACTCGATGTCTCCACTGATGGCGACGCTGTTCTGGCGGAATCAGAGGAGCACATTGCGCAAGGATGGTCCCAGGGTGGGTCCAGGGAGGAGATGTTCATTCTGGGATTCTCCTTGGTACAGGAAGGAGTAATTGAACATCATGATGCGGAATTTACCAGACTTCTTTGTTGGGGTCCATCTACTTGATCTGTGTTGAGATGGCAATGTAGCCAGCATTGACCAACTTCATTACCTTTTGGTTGTAGATGGTAGCCAACTCAGGTTTGCACTCTAATTGCCTCTCTGTACGTCGGAGGATAGGTATGACTGCTACCTTGGTGGCATGGATTTTGGGTGCCATATTAGTGTGAAGGAGAGGTGTTGAGTAGTGTTCAATCCCATTAATGGAGTCTAGTAAGGACATGGCTTCTGTATCTTGCTTGGATCAAGTGATTAACTTCTCATCCTGGAAAGGGAGCACATCAACTTGCCATAGTTGCTCTGTGTTGTAGAGTAAGTTAGATTTGGGAGTAAGAAATGTTGTGAGCAGGCACTGCTGCAGAGTGGACTGGTCTAGGAGATGGGTAGGGCCTTGGAGTGTCCATCCAAGTCTACTCTTTAAGGCTGCTGGTGCTCCTGGTGGACCTAAGTGAACATGCTCAATGGAAGTGATGAGATGGGGGGGGGGTTATCAGATCCAATGAGGAGGAGGTTGAACTCTGGAGAAGGCACGTAAAGGGAGGCCTTTGAGGTGATGGTGGCGTCTCTGCATTATATCTACTGGGTAGCTTTGTTCTACAAGGCCCATCTTGTTGGAGGTGAATGCACCCTGGCTGGTGAATTTCTTGTTGCAAGTGGACTGTGGCTCCTGCTAGTGTCTCTGTCTCTTGTAGGATTGTCCAAAGCACTAGGTCTTCAGCTGCTCCATTGAGCCCTAAGTGCTTGGTAGCAGCTGACAGTAGCAGTATGCGTTCTGAGCCATCATCAAGAATGGCATAAGTCTCAAGATGTTGATCTTTGTTACTCAGGATGACTTTAACAACCTTCAAGAGTACTTTGGGGGAATGGCTTTGTGGGTTGACATAGAAGACTCTAGAGTCTGGTTTTCTGTTGTGGACATCATGCAAGATGCTTTCTGTGACACTTGGTGCAGGGTTTCTTCAAGTTACACTCTGAAGACATATGTGGGTGTATGGAAGATTATCTGGTGGGTGAGGATTTGGAGGTAGAATTGGAACCATGCAGGACTGTAGCTGTATTAGATGAGGGTTTGGAGAATGTCTGGCGACCTTTCCTTTGTGTCCAAGATGGTACTTGGTGGAGCTCACCAACCTGGGCAGCGACTGCCTGACACTGCTTCATATTGCAGCCACAAGGAGAAGTACCTCAGATTGTACTGGACACCTGGCCTGGTTCTGTGGGCATGATGGGCATAACTGGCAACTTGTTCTGCTGATAACTTACTGAGGAGTTGCTAAACATGGGAGGAGCAGGCCAGCTCAGCAGATCCCTCTCCGTGCTGGAATGACTGGAGCATCCCCACCAGTGAGCGGATTCGAAGGGCAAAGCTACTGAAAGCTCTTGCTTGAATCACCTGGGCAGATTCTGAATGATTGCTATCTCTCTCAGGACTAGATGGTGGGGTTGGCTATATTTCTGGTCCAGTGCTGAGGAGTATGGCTGGGGGTCATTAGCATAAGCCAGGGCCATGTGGCAGGCAGAGACCAAGTGCAGGTGATCCAAGAGGATGTGCTACTTGTACTTCTCCGTTTCCTCCTCTGGCAGTAGGTTTGTGAGGGCCATTCTTAACGTTGCAAACTCTTCAGGATCTTCGTGAATGAAGTTGGGGAAGGAAGGTTCCTCTATCCGGGATGAATACCTGGGTCTCTCTGGAGCCACTTGTGGGGTGTGAATTGGCACTACTGGGACTAGCCATTGGTCGGACCGTTAGTGAGCAGTAGGCACGTCGAAGGCTTGTGAAACTGGTTAAGCTGGTTGGGGTCTACCATACTGCTGAAGGGCAGCACACTGAGGGGTTCACCTGAGGTCTCTCTGGGTTCAGGACGTTCTGGCTTTGAGAGGTGGGGACGTTTCGAGGTTCGTGCGCTGGGTAACGAGGCTGTCTTGGTGTAGGACTTGCATAGGACGGGGTAGGATAAATCTCTGGGTGGAGGAGGCTGGTATTAGTTGGAATAGACTTGTGGCTCTTGGTAGTATTGTGGTTGTTGGTGAAATTGCACAGTAGGTTGAGAGTTCATGAGAGGTTCAGAGTGCACAGGAGGTCGATAGCGCATGGAAGGCCGGCTCACATCAGGTAGGGATGGAGCTTGTGAGGATGCTGATTGTTCAGGCTGAGGGGTTGGTAACATGTAACCTGTAGGGAGGGGAAGAGACTCCGTTTTACTCTGTGGGGGTTGGGGGGCATATGCTTCTTAATAAAAACCAATTTGAAGCAAGCCATTACACTTCGTTAATATCATGGCATTGCATTATTATTATTATTCATGTTATTACTTAAATATGAATCAACAAATTAAGAAATGCCAGGCTGGAGAGGATACGTCGCATTTTTTGTGTTGACAACATTAATGGAATCAAAATAAAGATAATGTATGCCTACTTTGTCTGTTGGCTTTTCTGCATATAATTTGTTATAATACAGGTCCTATTTCGACGGATAAAACCATTCAAGCAAAGTCCGATGGGTTTACTCGGATAACGTCACGAACCCTGCTGCTGCGGTCCTTCGATGGCCGTGGCATTGACATATGTTCTTCAAAGAGAGGACGGCGTAATGAGAGACATAAGGTAGCCGAAACTACTGAAAACAGGCCTTTTACAAGATTAAATCATGACCGGAGCATTTCCTTCTTATTAAAGAGGGATGGAGTCCAGACATGCTACTTTAGGAAACTTTCTGAATAGACATATAGGCCTATGGAAAGGATCATCTCTCTCTCAGCACCCGTCAATCATGTCAGATACAAGAGCAAATATTTATCCTTTGCTTAAAACTTATTTAAAAACCTAACTTAGGCTTTCTGAAATTAGGCTAAAAGATAATGAATTGACAAGGAAAGTATGAAGGGGACAGCTATGCTATAGTATGGAGATGAAATTGCCAATCATTAAAATAGAAACAAATACACGTAACATGTCCACAGACTTTTTATCAGTGACGTCGATTATCGAGGGGGCGAGTGTTGGAAAGGTTTTTCAAATACTGTGAGGAACTTTTATAATTTGAATGGATGTTAAAACAAATATTTACTTTGACTTACTGTGTTGAAGAAAACAATTACTGAGAAGGTGAGCTGGGAACTTTCCTACATTTGTGAGAAGCAGGTCAGGTTTACTTAATTTGCTAGCAAGTTAGCAAGCAATGAAAACGTGCATTGTATAAAAGAAAGTACACACAATAATGTTTTTACTAAAGTTCCATAGCCGATAGGCTCTACATACCTGCACATCTAGGGATTAGCAGGTCAAATCAAATCAAGTTTATTTTATATAGCCCTTCGTACATCAGCTAATATCTTGAAGTGCTGTACAGAAACCCAGCCTAAAACCCCAAACAGCAAGCAATGCAGGTGTAGAAGCACGGTGGCTAGGAAAAACTCCCTAGAAAGGCCAAAACCTAGGAAGAAACCTAGAGGAACCAGGCTATGAGGGGTGGCCAGTCCTCTTCTGGCTGTGCCGGGTGGAGATTATAACAGAACATGGCCAAGATGTTCAAAATGTTCATAAGTGACAAGCATGGTCAAATAATATCAACGGATAAATGTCAGTTGGCTTTTCATAGCCGATCATTAAGAGTTGAAAACAGCAGGTCTGGGACAGGTAGGGGTTCATAACCGCAGGCAGAACAGTTGAAACTGAATAGCAGCAAGGCCAGGTGGACTGGGGACAGCAAGGAGTCATATGCCCGGTAGTCCTGACGTATGGTCCTAGGGCTCAGGTCCTCCGAGAAGAGAAAGGAGAGAATTAGAGAGAGCATACTTAAATTCACACAGGACACTAGATAAGACAGGAGAAGTACTCCAGATATACAACTGACCCTAGCCCCCCGACACATAAACTACTGCAGCATAAATACTGGAGGCTGAGACAGGAGGGTCAGGAGACACTGTGGCCCCATCCGATGATACCCGAACAGGGCCAAACAGGAAGGATATAACCCCACCCACTTTGCCAAAGCACAGCCCCCGCACCACTAGAGGGATATCTTCAACCACCAACTTACAATCCTGAGACAAGGCGAGTATAGCCCACAAAGATCTCCACCACAGCACAAACCAAGGGGGGGGGGCGCCAACCCAGACAGGAAGGTCAAGCTTCAAAGGTCAATTGGAAAGAGATGTAGACATTTTAATAGACAAAGTTAGAAAAACAATTGCTTTATAATCATTAGTAAATACTCCCGCTATTAGGTCAAGTTTATCTCCATAAAAATAAAGTTAATAAAATAAATCCGAAAATGAATGTGCTTATTTAAATGGTGTTATGGTCATTTTATTTTCATGGTCTTCATCCATAACCGTCAGTTACACGGTAAACGTCACATGCATATGTGGTCTCAATGTCTAAATAGTGACGGCAGGGCTAGTTCTAACTGCAGGACTTGGTGACTAGATAATGGGAGACAAAAGTGAGAGACGATAATGAGTAAAGACGCCTGCCTTCCATCTTTGAGGACATGCATTTCCATTGTTAGAGCGGTCACTCTACAGTGTAGACATTGTTAATGTCGTAAATGCTATTGTAGCTGGAAACGGCTGACTTTTTACAAATTGAATATCTACATAGGCGTACAGAGGCCCATTATCAGCAACCATCACTCCTGTGTTCCAATTGGCATGTTGTGTTAGCTAATCCAAGTTTATCATTTTAAAAGGCTAATTGATCATTAGAAAACCCTTTTGCAATTATGTTAACACAGCTGAAAACTGTTGTACTGATTTAAAGAAGCAATAAAACTGGCCTTCTTTAGACTAGTGTTAAGTAAAAAATTTAACTTACAAATAATTAAAGAGCAGCAGTAAAATAACAGTAGAGAGGCTATATACAGGGGGTACCGGTACAGAGTTAATATGCGGGTGCACCGGTTAGTCGAGGTATTTTAAGTAATATGTACATGTAGGTAGAGTTAAAGTGACTATGCATAGATAATAAACAGAGTAAAAGCAGTGTAAAGGGGGGCAATGCAAATAGTCTGGGTAGCCATTTGATTGCTTTGGGGTAGAAGCTGTTAAGAAGCGTTTTGGACCTAGACTTGGTGCTCCGGTACCACTTGCCATGTGGGAACAGAGAGAACAGTCTATGACTAGGGTGGCTGGAGTCTTTGACAATTTTATGGCCTTCATTTGACACTGCCTGATATAGAGGTCCTGGATGGCAGGAAGCTCTGCCCCAGTGATGTACTGTGCCGTACGCACTACCCTCTGTAGTGCCTTGCGGTCAGAGGCCGAGCAGTTGCCATACCAGGCAGTGATGCAACCAGTCAGGATGCTCTCGATGGCGTAGCTGTATAACTTTTTGAGGACCCATGCCAAATCTTTTGTCTCCTGAGGGGGAATAGGCTTTGTCGTGCCCTCTTCACGACTGGCTTGGTGTGTTTGGGCCATGATAGTTTGTTGGTGATGTGAACACCAAGGAACTTGAAGCTCTCAACCTGCTCCACCACAGCCCGTCGATGAGAATGGGGGCGTGCTCGGTCCCCCTTTTCCTGTAGTCCACAATCATCTCCTTTGTCTTGATCACGTTGACGTAGAGGTTGTTATGACCATGCTGTTTAGTCAGCTTCTTGATATGCCACACCTGTCAAGTGGATGGATTATCTTGGCAAAGGAGAAATGCTCACTAACATGGATGTAAACAAATTTGTGCAGAAAAGGAGAGATAAGCTTTTTGTGTATGGAACATTTCTGGGATGTTTTATTTCAGTTCATGGAACATGCAGCCAACACTTTACTTGTTGTGTTTATATTTTTGTTCAGTATAAATATATTTTTTGACCAAGTGCGCATGCGCCAAATCCACTTAAAGTAGAATCGTCATTCAACGTCTCCTGTAAACCCAGATCCTGGTTCAGACTAGGCTGTGTTTTTCTGGGTCTATTTAGTCAGTTATAGTATAGTCAATTGCCACTGAAAAAGAATGTTTGACGAATATTTAGTCACTTTTTGTTGACGAAATTAAAACTGGAGCAGAGTTTTTTTTTTTTGAGCTGTAGGCTGCAATAAGACAGAACAATCTAGATCTGTGGTACAGTGTGGCGATGCAGATCTTACCACTACTAAATTACTACTTACTTGCCTATGAAACCCTATTAATTCATTTGAAACTGATATGTGAGTAAAAATATATAGTCAGACAACCTCTTTACGAAACAAAAGCCTGAAAAGACTTTAATACTTCATACAAAGTAAACATGTTTGAGTCAAGGACGGACTATGATGTGCAGGTATAATAGGGTTGTTCTACAATACAAATAATTTCAAAATGCATTGTCATAGTTACACTGTGGCTTTCCTATGGGTAGAATAGAATGCTCATTGAATCCTAATTATATGGGTTATAGAGTATCCATTGAAGCCACATCAAACTTTAACAATAGCTTTTCCAATGTTTTCTCCCTGCAGCATTCCCATAAATGCAGCAGGCATGTTCTCAAAGCCTTCAGTGACTTGCTCACGACACTGCAGTTTCCCCTGTGGATGAAAACACAACATTATGACATGGTCATTCAGCAGTAACCACCCAGCTAGCACATTTGGTTCCTTGGAAGTTTTTGGTTTTTGGTTTCCCATTGATTCTGGGAAAGTAGCCATAAGTTTCCTGATTGTTAAAACAAAACGTTTTTTAAACGTTCTGAGAACGAAAGTGAAAATTGCAAAAGCTGGCAATTAGGCCTAACGGCTAATGGAAACCCTGGTGTGCGTGTGTGTAGACAACCTGCCCCTCCCCTCGGAAGCATAGTCTAGTAGCCTACTGACATTACAAGTGATTTAGACATTTTTAATTAGAGAAGATTTGATAAGTCTTTTCAATTCTAGTTAAGGATACTATAGTTATCACATTTCACATTGGATTTATTAACTACAAAAAGGTATAACGTGTTTTTATTTTAATTCTGATGCCACAAAAAACAATATACAGTCACTTTTCTGGGGTTCGAACCGGTTCAGAACTTTATTTTGCTTGTCGGAACAAATATAATTGGGAAATAATTTGTTCCAACCCTGCTTTTAACTTCTTTAACTCATACAAAGCTGTTCATTTTAGTCTTAAAACAGACCCTATTTCAAGGGAAACTAGCGCTCATTAAGATCAGGTGTGGCCAATTAGTGGGCGCGGCCAACAAACATGAACACAACTTAAGAGAATTATTATATATTTTTTTTAAATAACATTCTTACTACATTCTTTGAACGTTACTAATGTTTTCTTAATGTTCTGAGAACGACTTTAAATAGAACCATGAGAACCTGTCAAACGTTATGCTGAACTACTGAAATTCCCACAGAAGAACGTTGTTTCTTAAGGTTTCGGACGATTGTTTTAAATAGAACCATGAGGAAACATTATGGGAAGGTTGTATGCAATATAACAACCATGCTTTAAGAAACATATGGTTCTCAGAACATTATGTGCTAGCTGGGTATAATCTAAAGTATACAGTGGCAAGAAAAAGTATGTGAACCCTTTGGAATTACCTGGATTTATGCATAAATTTGATCTGATCTTCATTTAACTCACAACAATAGACAAACAAAAGTGTGGTTAAACTAAAAACATAATTTAAACATTCATAGTGTAGGTTGGGAAAGGTATGTGAACCCCCTAGGCTAATGGCTTCTCAAAGCTAATTGGAGTCAGGCGTCAACTAACCTGGAGTCGAATCAATGAGACAAGATTTTGGTTAGGGCTGCCCTGCCCCATAAAAAACTCAGAAAATTTGAGTTTGCTATTCACAAGAAGCATTGCCTGATGTGAACCATGCCTCGAACAAAAGAGATCTCAGAAGACCTAAGAATTGTTGACTTTCATAAAGCTGGAAAGGGTTACAAAAGTATCTCTAAAAGTCAGTCCACGGTAAGACAAATTGTCTATAAATGAAATTTCAGCACTGTTGCTACTCTCCCTAGGAGTGGCTGTCCTGCAAAGATGACTGCAAGAGCACAGTGCAGAATGAGGTTAAGAAGAATCCTAGAGTGTCAGCTAAAGACTTACAGAAATCTCTGGTAGATGCTAACATCTCTGTTGACGAGTCTACAATATATCAAACACTAAACAATAATGGTGTTCATGGGAGGACACCATGGAAGAAGCCATTGCTGTACATTTGAAGTTCGCAAAAGAGCACCTGGATGTTCCACAGCGCTACTGGCAAAATATTCTGTGGACAGATGAAACTAAAGTTGTGTTGTTTGGAAGGAACACACAACACTATGTGTGGAGAAAAAAAGGGACACCACACCAACATAAAACCTCATCCCAACTAAACTATGGTGGAGAGAGCGTCATGGTTTGGGACAGCTTGCTATCATCGATGGAAAAATTTAACATTTTGTCCGCCAATTGAAGCTCAACAGAAGTTAGGTGACGCAACAGGACAACAACCCAAAAGACAGAATTAAATCAACAGAATGACTTGAACAGAAGGA
This sequence comes from Salvelinus sp. IW2-2015, assembly GCF_002910315.2. Lineage (NCBI taxonomy): Eukaryota > Metazoa > Chordata > Actinopteri > Salmoniformes > Salmonidae > Salvelinus > Salvelinus sp. IW2-2015. The sequence continues at coordinate 23,505,992 of NC_036840.1, read as the reverse complement.
AATACGCCTTCTGGAGTGGCCCAGTCAGTCCTGACCTCAACCCGATTGAGATGCTGTGAGCTGTTCACACCAGACATCCCAAGAATATTGTGGAACTGAAAAGAGGAATGTTCCAAAATTCCCCCTGACCGTTGTGCAGGTCGGATCCGCAACTACAGAAAATGTTTGGTTGAGGTTATTGCTGCCAAAGGAGGGTCAACCTGTTATTACATCCAAGGGTTCACATACTTTGTCATACTGCACTGTGAATGTTTACATGGTGTTCAAAAAAGACAAACAATTATAAATGTTTGTGTGTTATTAGTTTAAGCAGACTGTTTGTCTATAGTTACATGAATGACTTAAATGAAGATCAGATAAAATGTTATGACCAATTTATGCAGAAATCCAGGTAATTCTATAGGGTTCACATACTTTTTCCTTCCCACTGTAGGTAACGTTAGGTATATAAGCTGTGTTCGAATACTCATGCTACCCACACAAACCATACTATTTGTGGCGTGATTTGAGTATATAGTATGCTTATTGGTCATAGTATGGATATAGTTAGTATGCCAAAAGTTCCCGGGTGTCGTACTAAATACGCCAAAATATGAAGTATACACACAAAGGACACTATTTCCTTACTTTAGGGCTCATAGTGAAATTCAGGAAATGGGCGTGGCTTCACATCGTTTTCAGATTTTAAGAAAATGGCAGAAAATATGCAGCCGAAGTCCAACGATAGCGGATACAATTTCAGTGCTTTAACTAATTATGATACATGTTAAAATGTTGAGCAATGTAATTAAGTAAATACTTTTCAAATAAGTTACCTTACACGTTGTTGGCTGACAATTTGTTAGCTACGCTGTCCTTACGAACCACATAGCATATCATTACAGCACACAGTATGTACCGGTATGTTAGCTAGCTACTTATACATTATTAAACTTGCCAGTATATTAACTATAGGCTAACTACCCAACGTTAATTGACTTGATTATTCCCGTCATTCTTAGCTTAGCTAAATGGTATAGTCGTTGTGTGTTCTCAATGGACATTCGGGTGCCTTCGTAAATTCAGTTCGGCTATCTACTGTGATTTCAGAGCATTCTCCTGAGTGTAGCAGAGCGCAGAATAATGCATTTACGAGCGCTCAAACCCGGTTGAATATGACCGGTGTCAGTTAACGTCGGCAAAAACGCGTAATTAAATTGTTGCCAGCAACAGTCACAAACGCTCAGGATACCAAACTGCCTAACCAGCTCTGTTAGGGCGAGTAAAATGGTCACTCATTTGTGTCTGGAAGTAGCTAGCAAGCTAGCCAACGTTAGCTTGGGTGCTTGACTGCAGTTGTAAGGTCAGAACGCTCAAATCAACGCTACTCCTCGGCCCCAGCGTCCAGTGTGCGCTCCGAGAGCAAAACGCTCTGCATTTACAAAATAACAATCTGACAAGGCTCAATTTACAAACGAACGATCTGACAACGCTCTGAATTTACGAGCGCACTCTGACACTCCAGATTGAATTTAAAAACACATCCTAAATCGTAAAATGTCTATCTAGTCATTTGTTATGCTAACTAGCTAGCAAGTGGTTGCATAGCAACAGCATCAACTGGAAGGATACTGTTCCGTTTACGGTGTACTGAAATTAACTAATAGTATGTAGTATACACTATGTTAGTATGGGTATTTGAACACATCTATAGTCTGTGACAAACATTTCATATTGTAAATGTGAATACCTGCAAGCAGGGTGTACAGTTAACAGACATATTCAGAATATGTAAAACATGGTGTCCAAATTGGTTACCCATAGAATTGTCATGATATGATTGATTGGACAGTTTTATCTAGCCTGAAATCTCAAACCTGTTTTGTGCTAACATTCCACTCCTTGTACTCCATGTCAATGCTAAACTGTGTGCATGACAATGAACAAGGAGTGGAATGATGGCACAGACTGATACCCAGGCTAGTTTTTATCCCAAGTACTGTACTTGCCTCTCTCTTCCAAGCCATGAGTCTCCTCAGAGACTCTGGGTTCTTATGCTCCCACCTGCCCACCATGAAGCCCTCCATCTTTAGCTGCTTGAAGATCATGGTCAGGTGGGGGTATGGGCCTGATAGATAAGATTAGATAGTGTATTCAGAAAGTATTCAGACCCCTACACTTTTCCCACATTTTGTTGTGGAAAAAGGCTGTAACGTAATAAAAAAAACTGAAATGATTTTTACATAAGTATTCAGACCCTTTACTCAGTACTTTGTTGAAGCACCTTTGGCAGCGATTACAGCCTTGAGTCTTCTTGGATATGACGCTACAAGCTTGGAATACCTGTATCTCAATTTCAAGGGTCTGAATACACATGTTAATAAGGTATCTGTTGTTTTTAATAAATGTGCACTAATGTCTAAAAACCTGTTTTCGCTTTGTCATTATGGGGTATTGTGTGTAGATTGAGGAACATTTTTTAATGTTATCCCCTTTAGAATAAGGCTGTAACTTAACAAAATGTGGGGAAAAGTCAAGGGTTCTGAATACTTTCCAAATGCACTGTAGATAGATCGATATAGAGACAGAAATAAGAGAGAGAGGTGATGTATAGGCATATTTGTTGTTGTTGATTTGACCATTTAAAATACATAAAGAAGCCACACCAAGACACAAATACATCTACCAAAACGGCAGAGGATTATATACACAAAAAGTCAAGACTTGTTTCCATTGTGGTCCTTTATAATGGAACACAGAGTTCCAATATGTTAATTAATATATTTCTATGTAATCTCTCATGGCCAGATCTATGTAAACATAACTGGTACAGTAGAATATTTTGTGACTGAGCGAGATGCATACGATTACGAGCAGCAGTTGTTACGGTGTTTGGGTTTTTCGTTACTGGTTATTTGGTGCTAGCATCTTTTCAAACATGGGACATTCAGAGAGGGTGAAGCGTCTCGTTCCGGTTCCTCTCCTTGTTTTAGCATTTCTTGATCCCTTCTCTTAACATGTTTGGACCCAGAACTTAATCGAGCAGTTGACCAATTACGTGAGACTAGTTCGGGGTTAATCGAGATTAAATACTATGCAATGAAACAGGAGTGAAATGCATTCAGTTGGTCACAGGTCAGTCTGAGTGTAATGCTGGCTAATGGTGCCCTCTAGTGGAATATTAAAATGAGCAACACTGACAGCATATCAACGTACCAATACAGTATGAGAGTTAGGCAATGTAGAGTTGACATCTTTGAATGATTTTGAAGATGAGAGAGAGATCAGACCTGTCTGTGGATTGGTGTCATTATAGGTTGAGATGCTGCCGCACACAGCTATCCTTCCAAACTCCTTCATCTGAGGAATGGCGACACTGGAGAAAGGGCCTCCCACCTTGAAAATGAAGAAATGTCCATTATGTCGAGCTAAATATGTTAAGATGAAATAACTATTACCCAATACTGACAATTTATATCCATGTCTAACAATATTAAAACCAGAGAAATACTACTTTATTACTAAATATTAACCCTCCATATCTAACAATATTACCAACTACCAGAGTGAATTACTACACTTTATTTAACTACAACCAAATACTTCAACTACTTTATAACCTACGTTTTCAAAGAAGCAATCGTATCCGTCGGGCGAGGCAGTCTTCAGGACCTCCTCCAGTGAGCTGACTGTTTTGTAGTTGAAGGCCTCATCGAAGCCCAGCTCCTTGAGGAAGGCCACCTTGACATTGAAAAAAGAAAAAGAAAAAATGGAGTGCTGGCCCCTTTTTCATTTTCAGGATAAGTAAAGATAGAGATCACTAGAATTTGTGCCTCCCAGTATTTCATCTTAATCCCTTTTTCCTTTTTACCTTGCCGTCGGACCCAGAGGAGCCCACAACCCTGCAGCCCTTGATCTTAGCTATCTGGCCCACGATGGAGCCCACGGCCCCGGCTGCAGCGTTCACCAGTAGGGTCTCTCCAGCCTGAAGTCCCAGCACCTCCTCCAGACCGTACAGGGCTGTCAACCTGAAGTCAGAGCACAAGGGAAGATGGAATAGAAAACAACTTCCATTCAAACGTAAATGTGTATTTTGCAATTTGTTTTTCCCATTCCCAACCTCCTGGAAACCATGCACGTACACACTGGTGACCAGTCTGCAGTCAGAGCAAAAGAGGGGTAGCTCTTTAATAAGAAATGTAACTATAGTCACCTAGCTACAGTAAGATAGCTGTCTATGGAGTTTACTTCCGTTAAAACAAACAGTATCAAACTCATTATCAACACAAGCAATCATACACACAACATCTGTGTATCACCAACTGTCTCGTCATCCTAAAGCACTGATTACCTTTCTCCCCCTCGTCTGAAAACAATCCTCTCTTCAGTCATGTGTAACATTTAATTACTTGTAATCAGTGTTGTAGTACTCGAGGCCAGTCTCGTGACCACATATTGAGTATCTCGGTCTTGGATACATTTTTACTCAGTCTTGGACATGAGGACTCATAATTTCTTCCCGAGACCAGCTGAGACAAACTCGAATGATCAGCTTCTATTCTGTCAGTGTATAAAACCGCTTCACCAGGCCAAATATTTACACTCCATGTATGACACATTAATATCTTATCACCTATTGAAACTTGGGCTTCCTACTTTACTCGTAGCATTACCGTCCTTTACTTTCGTAGAAAAAATATCCTCAAACTTGGTGGCGCTCATCAGAATTTCCTTGATTCCCTGGTAGGGAAGAGGGGGGGAAATGGTTTGAATGTTCCGCGCTCACTTTTAGTAAGGGAGATCGGGGAAATTGAAACAGTTATATTATAGGCCGGTTTGAGTTCGTAATAATTTGTAGAGTGGCTCTATTTTCCCTTGGCATCCATTTTTTTCGCCATTCTGACTGGCTAAAGAATCCATATGTTCTTCTGAAATTTGAACACAGAAATACTGGACATTTGACTCTTATAATGGTGGCGTTTTGACAAAATTACAATTTGTTTCGGTCTCGAACCCAACACTGCTTGTAAATAACATTTTAAATTCAAAATAGTTGTGATTATCCAATTAAAAGAGTTGTGATTCAGTAAAACTGTTTAAAGAGTTCTGTGGAAAAGCGGAACAGGACCATAAGTGGAGACCGTGACCTGCTTGCGAAGATACCTGGGGCCCAAATGTTTATTTTATCAACCTAGAAGGAAAACGTACAGCTGCTTTTCCTGACAGACTTGAAGTCAACATTTTGTTCTGCCTTTACTCTGTGAGCTAAAACGATGAAACAGTTGTGCTATAAGTTCTCCAACACTAGCTCCACTGTTAGCATAAACGGTTATGTTAGCATCCCTCTTTACTCAGGACGCCAGAGCGTGACATGCATGTTTCTTCTGGCACGGAAATATAAATGTTCTACTCTTTGTGGCCAGAGGTACAGCCCATAGTGACCCCCCCCCCATATTTTACCCAGAACCCACTGGCACTCAGGAAGCCCCTCCTCCTTACCCTGGCATGCCGATGGCCCCCAGAGCCAGGGACATGGAGACATCCTGAGGCCAGTCAGACAGAAGGCATGTCAGACCTGTCCCATCAGACACAGTGTGGGTCCTCCAGCCGCATCTACCAACCACATGGCACCCCACAGGGAAGGCTGGGTTGTTGCTCTGGATCACCCTACAAAAACACACACAAATAAACAAACTGAATTAATGAGGGTTGATTATTATAATTAAAGTCTGTCTACAACAAGCCTGTGTCAGAAGACACAGATCGTAAAGTACGCTTAATGGAGAGTCTGCATTGAAAGTGCTTTTTAGTTACAGAGAATGCTTAATCTGGGTCTATATGAACCACCCTTAGTGGTTGCTAAATGGTTTTATCTGGAGGCTAGATCGAAGACATGCTGTAGGAAGAGTCAATGGAAGCCTTTGGGATTTTCCCGAAGTATCTATACTCCTTTATAAAGACAGTAACTTAGGCAATTTAATTTAGTGAAATCATTTTAAGCATTAAGGGGCAGGGAAGAGTCATTGGGTTCTGTATATTTTCCCAGACTGACTCACTCTCACAAACAAACTTTCTCAGTGAAAACACATTGAACCACTCACTTGTGGCAGGAACGGAACCTCGGAACACACTGCCAAGTACATTCAATTTGCCTCTTACAACTTTAGTCATGAAGAATAATCTATGGCCTCAGAAATGAATAACAGGTGCAGGACTTTCTCTTCCAGTAAACAGCAGGCATGCATGTCACCCCATGGTAGAGAGATGAAAGGCAGATAACTTGGCCTGCATCCCAAATGGCACCTCGATCCCTGCATAGTGCACTGCTTTTGACCAGGGGCCTACAAGAAGTGCACTATGTAGGGAATAGGGTGCCATTTGGGATGCAAACTTGTTTATTTTCCTTACTTGGCCACTTGAGTTCCGATCATCACTTCCCCCTCCTTCATACGCACTCGGCTGAACGGTCTGGAAACAACCACAGATGGCAGGAGAACAATCAGATGCAATGTTTTTCAGTACTATCTACTGAAGGATGTGATTTAGTAATGTTATGGAAAAGTCAACACTGTTCAGAGAACTTTCAATGTTCTAATATGAAGAGTAACATCTGCCACGCTGATCCTCAACACTGGGGTCCCTCAGGGGTGCGCGCTTAGTCCCCTCCTGTACCCCCTGTTCACCCCCAACTGCGTAGCCAACCACGACTCCAATACCATCATTAAGTTTGCTGACGACACAACAGCGGTAGGCCTGATCACCAACAACGATGAGACCGCCTATAGGGAGAAGATCAGAGACAACAACCTCTCCCTCAATGTGAGCAAGACAAAGGAGCTGATCGTGGACTACAGGAAAAGGAGGGCCGAACAGACACCCATTAACATCGACAGGGCTGAATTGGAGCGGGGTCGAGAGTTTCAAGTTCCTTGGTTTCCACATCACCAAGACAGTTTTGAAGAGGGCACGACAACACCTTTTCCTTCTCAGGAGACTGAAAAGATTTGGCATGGGTCCCCAGATCCTCAAAAAGTTCTACAGCTGCACCAGAGAGCATCCTGACCGGTTGCATCACCACCTGGTATGGCAACTGCTCGGCATCTGAACGTAAGGCGCTACAGTGTGTACAGCCCAGTACATCACTAGGCGGTGTCAGAGGAAGGCCCAAAAAATTGTCAAAGACTCCAGTCACCCAAGTCATAGACTGTTCTCTCTGCTACCGCACGGCAAGCAGTACCAGAGCGCCAAGTCTGGGACCAAAAGGCTCCTTAACAGCTTCTACCCCCAAGCCATAAGACTGCTGAACAATTAAATGGCCACCCGGACTATTTACATTTGATCATATTCCTTATATGAGTGATGACAAAAAGCGTCCGGTGGCAAATGTTAGGGGAATCCCTCTCTGTCCATTTTTCTTTTGTAATTTTCTCCTACCTCATGTATGGATCTACACTGAGAAACAGTGCCTCCAAAAGCACCTCTGAAACAGAAAAAAAACAAAAACATTAAAATGTGTGACATCACTTGGCTTTAGTCAGGTACAGGAATTTTGTATTTAGTGCAAGTACAGGTCCAGATAACCTCAGTAATAGTGCAGATGAGACCTTCACAGTCATTACCTCCATCTTTAGGCTCTGGCAGCTGCTCCAGCTTCAGCTCAAAGTTGCTGTCCTTCGGGAAGCCTTCAAAGTGACGTGTCAGGACCCAGGTCTTGGCTTGAACCATGGCTCTTTGCTTTGGACAACTGAAAGAATAGGCTGTTTACTTACTACTTAGTTACTTGCTATACCAAAATCTGAAGTGACCTCAGAGCTCATCTAGAGAACCGTTTCTTCTTTTCTATACGTCTAGGAATTTTAAGGTAAAGAGAAGAGCTGTCAGATAGTCCCCCCAAAAATATTTGGTTGATTACAAGTTGTAAGAGGGAGACACCTCCAGCACAGAAGCAGAGAAAATGTCTAGCAAACCTCTTGGAGACAGGCCCTTTATATCCTAATCAGACAGCACCAAACGTTCTGTAAAAACCAGCCCGAGAGGCTTGTAGGAAGACAAACAAAAAGGAAGTGACTGAGCTGCAACAGAATCACAGTGTTCACACAATGTCATCAATACAATACAACAGTGAATATTCAGTGTCCTCTGTCCTTGTACTTGGACCTCCAGTCTGGTGTCAAATCACTATCAACAGAGATGAGAATAATACATAACATTCAGGATCAAGTCTAGTGACCGTCATCCCACACCTAGAGTTTCACAAACAGAACACTGGAAATAATGTGTATTTCAAGAGAGGGAAAATATATAAATATGCTGAAGATTCCTCTAAACTGAATATGAACTCCAGTTAAATTTTCCCATTACAGCAACCTTTTCTACTTAAGTATCCTACATTTAGCAACATGTTTACTGTCAAGTCACCTATATACAAATATAGGTGACTTATATACAAATATTCAACTTTCTCTATTGAAGAAATGCAATAGAGACAGTTGAAATACCCACATGCGTCTATCATAGCAGGATGATGAGAAACTTGAATACTTCAACAAAGGTTGTTATTCAAAGACTGTTGATCTCCCTCTCACTCACACACACACACACACACACACACACACGATGGCTGTGCGGGAAAGAGTGCACTGGTGCCAGAAGATGCTGCACAACTGTGAAAGAATATGCCGTTTACTTTGTGTGTAGTATATGCATTGATTTACAGTACTGAACAATACTGACTGTATTGCAGGCTGCTATCTAGAATAGCTAAATTCACATGGATTTAAGAGTTTGCTGTCTATTATTTGCAATCTACTACACTAGCTTAGCTTGGTAGATAGAGGACTTGCAGAACCTAGGAGAGCGCTGTGCATTGTTGCAAAGTGAATGCCATGCAAGCCCGCTTCACAGTGGGCTGTCGACCACAACCGGTGAAGAAACTATCTAAGCATTTCTCTCCATGAACGTGGTTTAATATCATGCAGTACTCAGCAAAACTCACCTCGAATAAATTATCAACAAATTGACATATACCGGTCACTGCTCTCCATGCAGAATGAAAGAACGAGCAAAATTTCAGGGAAAGGACAAAGATAGCGTGGGTAGGCTGTGCTCGACTACTTTCTAATTGGCTAAAAAGGTTGTTAGCCGATCCGCCTCCGCGTGACGTGGTATACGCAATAATTCGGGAGTGAATTCATTTTGGATGAGAACGCGCGCATTTATCTAGCCGACATTTGGCTAACTGTTACCCGTTTCCCTCTACCAGAGAAACTGTCAGAAAACAAGTCTGAAACTGATTTCTTCGTCGAAATTACTTGGCAAGGTAAAAATTATACTAAAAACAGATAGACAAATTACTTCAGAATTAATGGTGGTTTTGGAAAATGTATTCACTTCACGAAACTCAGGCGTTCGTTATATAGCATGAATGATGCTGTGGCTAGCAGTTAGTTAGCTAACGTTAGCTAGCTTGCATAGCTATCCGTGAAACAACTTTTATTCTATCGTTAGCTAGCAAGCCTGTAACGTAAAGGACACTGACAGTTTTACTGTCATACCAGATATAACGTTAGTTGTTAAACAAAACAAATGTTTGGTTAAGTATTTCTACAATGATTAACTCTATTTTGCATGAGTAAAGTAACTTAGTTAGCAATCATTGTTGTGATTTCTTTCAATTTCCACGCCTCCTAATAAACGTGAGCTAGCTAGCTACCCATCTAATAAATAGTGGATATTTTTGACTGACATACAGGCGATGATCAGGGCGGAGAAGCTTTGCTACTGACAACTTGTTTGTCGTTATAGATTTCACATTGAAATGGCTAGTTAAGACTGGGGAGGATGCCTCATTTCAGGGACCGTCTTCTCCACAGGAAATTGTCTTGCTTTGATCAGTGTTTCCCCTAGGATTTATTTCTGCAGGGTGGCATCACCCCTGTTAAATAAGTATAGGGGAAGCACTGCTTGATGGTATCATTTCTATTAGGGGTGTAAAGGTTCACTATGGTTCAGTACTTATTGTGGTTTTGGGGGTAATGATTTGTTTTCTGAAGAGTGGAAAATGAGATGCCAACAGTTACTGTAGTTAATTTGTTTAAGAAAATAGAAAGTGTTGGTATTCCTGATTCCATATGATCATGAGTCATATAATGCCTGATGAGTGCACAATCAGGAATAACAACACTTTATTTTCTTAAATCAACAACAACACTAAAATAAAGTGCAATATATGTTTGAAGTCTATGTAAACATGGCTCAGACAATGTATAAGCTTATGCTATGTTGCAAAGAGGAAAAATATGCTCACTTGTGTCACTCATAAAGGGGGTGTGTGTTTAGCACAGTAGGCCTATTTTTAGTTTCCCACTTTTCATGTCCACTGCAATGTGATGGGCTGTCACTTAACTAGCGCTCTGTAACCCTGGAGGTCCATCCATCTGCAGAAAGGGGATACCCAGTCAGTTAAACAAATCAAAACTGGTTGAGAGAATGCCAAGAGTGTGTAAAGCTGTCATCAAGGCAAGGGGTGGCTACTTTGAAGAATCTGAAATATAAACACTTTTTTTGTGTGGTTACAACATGATTCCATATGTGTTATTTCATAGATTTGAGATCTTCACTATTATTCTACAATGTAGAAAATAGTACAAATAAAGAAAAACCCTGGAATGAGTAGGTGTGTCCAAACTGTTTGACTGGTACTGTAGGTGCGAGAGGGCAAAGTTCGTAATTAACGGAGCACTTCCACGAGGTGCTGAAACTCCCCATTCTTCTCAACCATCGAGAATGGTCGCACATCTGTGGCTATAAGCAGACTTATGGCTCATGTAATTTATTTGGCCCGGTCAGAATCGACTGCGGTTCGTCTTGCTCCGGTGGTAGGAATACTGGGTGTATGTCACCGTAAATGTGTCAACGTTTGAGGTGTTGGCAGTAGCGTAGGCTGTTCTCGTTCAGCAGTGGCGACACACACTCTCTGTCCATCGTCGTTGTAATCTACTGGGAAACCTGGAGATTTAAACGATGGAGAATCCTCCTGGTTTATCGACCTCCCACCACCACTCGTCATTGTACAAAAATACATTTTGATTACAACGTGCGCATAGGCTCTAGTTTTTAAAATAAAATAGCCTGAAATGCAGTGTAGGCATAGCCTATTGGCCTAGTGTTTAATATTTTTATTTACAGAGATCCCCATACCGAACAGTTCGTTACGAATATGTGTACCACTACACCCCTAATTTCTATTGGGTGACTATGATTTTACAGTTTAAATATCATTGATAATTTTTCTGTCAATTCTCATCTGTATAACTCCCACCCTTGACCCTACTGCCTCTGACAGTTTGGTAGCCTGTAGAGTGCTGTCATCATGTTAGACGGTGGTCAGTTCGTGGAGGCGTTGGGTCGCCTAGGTTACCCAGGCACCCCATCCCTGAAGGGCTCTGAGTTTGACTGGCTCTTCGACTGCGCTCCGGAAAACCTCCAACTCCTGCGTTTCGTCTGTCGCACCCTCAACCAGGGAAACGTGCTCACCCCGGAGGAGGCCCAGGCCTTCAAGGCCCTCCGCAACTCTGGCAAGCCCATCCTCGATGGGACCGCGCTGGATGAGGTCCTCAAGACCTGTGGGCCTGCTGCTGGAGTAGGTGTGGTCGGTCCTTCCTCAGCAGAGGGGGAGGTGAGCGTGGAGGACCTAGAGTCGGAGCTATCTGCTCTGAAAAAGGAGAAGCAGCTGAAACAGCGCAGGTACAAGAAGCTGCAGGTGCTCGCCACCGCCCGGGCCGACGTTGCGCTCCGATTGGCCTCCCAGCAGGCCGCCGCCGCCAGCAGGCTGAAGGACGCCAACGCGGCGCTGGGGGCAGAGAACGCTGGAACCAACGCCGCGCTACAGAACCTCACGGACGAGGTGAAAAAGCTAGGATCATTCCTCAAAATAGATCCAGTGTCCAACGAAGGAAAGGCCCAGGGAGAGGCTGGTTCTGTGACCACCACCACCCCTCCAGGGCCCCCTGTCCTGCTCTCCCAGCTGTCCCTGGAGCCCTACCTCCACCAGGAGGAGCTTAACACAAAGGCATTGGCCGCCCTCACCCAGCGCCAGTTCTTCCAGGGCATCAGCAACATGGTGGAGACCTCCTGCTCCGAACGCTTCCAGCTCCTGGATCTCAGCCTCTGTGATGACGGGGATGAAATAAAGGAGAAGGGTGGAAAAGAGGTGGAGGAGAGAGTGGTGGAGCAGAGGAGGAAGGAGATGGCCAGGCTCCAGTGGGGTCATATGGTGGCCCAGCACCAGCTGATCAAGGCCAGGGCAGAAGAGCAGGGAGCCAGGGTTGGGCTGGAGTGGATCACGGGGAACCTGCAGTCATTCACCAAGGTAAGGCACTGGAGAGGGTTAGAGACTAGAGTAGTACATCTACCACAGATCAGCCTTAGTCTTTAGTGTTGTTGGTTTGTAAGTGTTGCATGCTTTGTAGTCTGTACACACAAGCCTTACAAACAAACATAATCATACCTACTCTTTAATGCAACCTTTATCGTTCTTTCTCTCCTCTCCCAGGGCACCACCAACTCCACCTCTGCTCTCCAGGCGCGTGAAGCCGTGTCTAGGCGTGAGCTGCAGGGCGTGGCGGCTGATCTGGAGTCTCTCCTCCAGGGGTCTGTACCGGCTGCTCTGAGGGAGAGCGCCAGGCTGCTCAACGTGCCCGTGGTGAGGGGAGACCTGGACCTGCAGCTGGCCAGGCAGGACTACTACACCTCCAGACAGGAGCAGGTACAGTTACTTAGTTTTGTACAAATGCTGTTTTGGATCTTGTTGTTAGAATATCCATGTTCATATCTGCATGGGTTTTCCCATCATTTAGTTTTGAACACCAGGTGAAAAAATGATCATCATCCAGTCCATCAGTATCATCTTGTACGTATTTTCAGTGTTTCTATTGTTTCTCTCCTTAGAGGATAATAACGTTCTGTCTCTATCCATCCATTCATTCATCTCTCCATCTAGGTCCGAGACCACCTCCTGCGGCAAAAGGCCTCATTCGAGCTGCTCCTCCTGGCCCAGGAGATGGAGCTGAGGATGGGTAGGCAGGTGCTGAAGCAGCTTGGGGAGGTGGCAGGCTGGCTGGGGGAGGGAGGAGAGGAGGCAGCCCTCAGGATCCAGGCCCTAGCCCATCCTGAGCTGTCCCATAACCCCAGACCCAGTCCTCAGTCCATCATCAGCTCCAAGGATGCATCCTTCACCAGGTAGGGATTAGAGGAGGACAGGTACCAGGGTCGTGCTCAGTCAGGCACACTGAAGCAAAATGTTTTTCAGTGGAAAACCACAAGGTGTTCTTATTGGACAGGTTTAGGTAGTTCTTTCCCGTTTCACTGAAAGCGACCCAGATGTATTTGCTTCTCTCACACTAAAAGCAATATGGAACACAGTGCATTGATATACAGTACAGTAGTGTTTGGGGGGGATATCCATACAGTTACATATCACAATATAATTTTTTTAGGATATTATATTGTTTTGACCCCAAGTGTCGATTTGTAAATACATTTAAAAAAAATAGTTAACGTTAATCGGCTGTACCTGCACCCAAACTTTTTTTTTCTCCGTTCTGTGTTTATAATTAGTGAGCCAAAATGTTTTCAGTTTTCAGTACTTTTAGGTTCCATCCAATTGGCGACAGATTTTTATACAAATATTCTAAAATCCACATAAATAAAATAAGCACATTTTACCACCAGAGATGGTGGAGAAACACAGCCAAGCCGCGCTGCTTCTTTGTCACAATGCCCGCTTAACCCGGAAGCCAGCCGCACCAATGTGTCGGAGGAAACACTGTACACCTGGCGACCCGTGTCAGCGTGTGTTGAGCCTGCCACAGGAGTCGCTCGTGCGCGATGGGACAAGGACATCCCTGCCAGCCAAACCCTCTAACCCGGAAGACGCTGGGCCAATTGTGCTGCGCCCCATGGGTCTCCCGGTCGCGGCCGGCTGTGACAGAGCCTGGACTCGAACCAGGATCTCTAGTGGCACAGCTAGCACTGCGATGCAGTGCCTTAGACCACTGCACCACTCGGGGAGGCCCCAAAAAAATGACTTTTGCTGTTAAATTCTGCAACAACAAAAAAAACATTTTCAGCTCTGCTGATGGTTTTGTCACAAACATTTTGTTATATAGCACTCTGGTATTGACACGTGCAATTATAGCCTACATAATAAGATAATAAGAGCACAATTCTTTTAATTTGTCAAACGGCAGCCAAGCTTCGATCACCAGAATAAGACCCTCGATATTTATTGGAAATCAAAACTTTCACCACACTGTGAAATTAATCATTTATTTAATCTGTAGCCAAATAAACTGCATGGTTTCCCGAGTCGTAGTGGGAGGACCACACACCATATCATCGTGTGACTCCAAGTTTACTTCGATGTGGTTGTTATTATATCATGTCCACCGCCATTTCTCACATGATACAAAAAGATCCCACCTTGTCTAGCGTGTTTTGTCGACCGACAATTTATCATGCCTTTTTTTTAAGGACTCATAAAGGTTGTATGAATGTAAACCTGGTTACTGATCAAAACTCATTTTCTCATGCTCTCTTTTCTCTGCAGAAAACATAGTGAGCAATATGTTTGTAACATCAAATCGCGATACATATCGTATTTGGACCTAAGTATCGTGATATCATATCGTGAGGTCCCTGGCAATTCCCAGCCCTAATATACAGTATGTGACACACCTCTCGCTCCCCCAGGCTTCTCCGGATCCTAGAGTCAGGCCACGCCTCAGGACGTGGTGACCGCGAGGAGCCCTTCCGTACCTACGAGGGGTTGGAAAGTGCCGCCCGCAACCTCCAGGGGGAGCTCCAATCCTGCCGCGAGGCCCTGGCCGGGGCCGCCCGCCAACAGCACTACACGGGCGCCCGTCTCCACGGCGACTGCGAGGCGTTGCGCCGGGCAACCTTCTCGGGGTTGCAGCAGCTGTTCTTGGCGCCGCAGGTATGTCCTACGGCGACGTCACATGACCAGGATCTCTGCCCCAACGCACAGGTACGTTTCTGAACACCTACACACTTCCTCGTTACCGTCGTCTTCGTCTCAAAGTAGCGTGAGTTAGCAGAGTTTTATTATAAAACACGTTTGGGAGAGGAAGTGGTAGCACAGGTCCTATGGGTTTTATACGTAATTTGCACTGCTGCCGGAGTAATTGTCCGGTGTTTGACAAATACAGTATTTTGAAATGAATCGAATTCTGTTTAGTGGTGGATTCACTGGTGATGCTTCACTTTTAGAACACTGCATTGGTATATGGGTTTTGAATAGTGACTGCACTGGACAATGAGGCACTGGCACTTCTGTAAAGAGCACATGTTTATTTCTTCCAGTTCAACAGGGATCCTTTTCACTCCCTCGGTCCTCTTCTTCTTCCTCTCTTTGTAAAATGTACTAAATTCATGTTTGCTCCGTACAGGGTTTCATCTCAGTTCCACCTGCAGTAAAGAGACACTTTCGTTTCTCTCTAAAACGTGTCGTTGTTTTTTAAATGTCTTATTGTCAATAAAGCTGTGAATAACCATCTGTGCGAGGAACTGTTTGTGTATGTCAGTCAGTGTTCTAGAAAAGCT
The DNA here is from genome assembly GCF_002910315.2 of Salvelinus sp. IW2-2015. Classification (NCBI taxonomy): domain Eukaryota; kingdom Metazoa; phylum Chordata; class Actinopteri; order Salmoniformes; family Salmonidae; genus Salvelinus; species Salvelinus sp. IW2-2015. The sequence goes on along the minus strand of NC_036840.1, from coordinate 23,490,392 downwards.
CAACCACTTGTGGTATGCTGATGTGAGAAAATACTGAGTACTGTTCTTGCAGTCCAGGATAGACTTTTAAGTTAGTGTCCCCACTATTTGTTACTTTATCAGCACCAGCTAGCAGTTATCTGACGTGTCTCTCTGGATGTCTACTAAAAGCCTCTTTCCCTCTACCCTTCCTCTCTCCCCTGTCTTTCCTTTCCATTGTACCCTCTCCTCCTCCCCTCCCCCTCTCTCCAGGAGTTGACAGTGAAGCTGGGAGAACTGGAGGTCCAGCAGAACAGTCTGTACAGTCTGATGCAGGACGTGATGGGGGAGGTCCGGGGTAAACGCTCCCAGCTGGACCACAGCCCTCTTCTCAGGCGAGAGAGGGAACTGTACGTCTACTTCCACCTGGACCCCAGGCTGCTGAACAAAGTAGTGGAGGAGCTGGAGAGCAAAGCGGCTGCTGCCAAGAAGGGCCGGTTGTAACGGGGCTCTCTTACCACCTCCTACCTCACCTCTCTTCCCCTCTCCACGACCCCTTTCTCTGGGTGTGAGTGCAAAACACAGCTCATACAGAACAGTGGAGAATCCTGCAGAAAGTAGTGGAGGTACTACAAGGTGAAGTGGCCACTGAGAAAGGTTGCTGCTCTGCCTAATGATCCCTGGCTTACCCATTTCCTCTTCCCTCTCGCCACCCCGGGTGCCAGTTAAATGCCAAGCACCTTGGATTTGGAAATACAATATGGAGAGAGGGTTCTGACAAAAGACAATTGGATGAGGATGACTATTGGATCTCTTCTCTGTTTTCTTGTGGCAATGTTTCAATTCAGATGTAATGTCACTTGTTTTACTGCTAGTGTTTTTTGTCGATGTTCCTGTAAGCGCCTTTGTGTATTTGTTTGTTTCATAAGAAATTATAATAAATATTAATGTCTTCACAACTAATAGAAAAATGTTTTGTGCGTGTGAGTATTCAGTTTTGTACTTTTTTATTTTTTATTTATTTGTAAAAAAAAAAAAATTTGAAGACAATTGGGCTCCATCAACCAGCTTGATATAACAAGTGACAGTACAGAGAATGCATAATCATAACTCTGATATTCTTCCTGTTCTTTGTGTAGGCAGATAGGAGGAATAGGAGATGGAGAGGCACAGTAGCAGCAGTAATAGGCTGTACTCAGGGCCTCTGTCTGCGTCTGGACAGAAGATCCTAGCAGCTCTCCGTGCCCAGAGCCACAACCGCTACTCTGACACAGCCAGGGCCCAAAGCTACAGACAGCGTGAGTCAGCAAGGACTGAATAGTGCAGTGCAATATTTAGAATGAATCCGATGGAAATGTGATCTACATATATTCTATAGACCTGACACCGCTCTTTTATTCTAAACAATCGTAAGCAGTGATGTAGTGATAAAAAGAAGTGGGTAAAGTAAGTATTCTCTATTCTACTATACTTGTAAAAAGCCTATCTGTTCAAATGTTAGATGAGCGGTATGGCAGCAGACCGAGAGAGTACCAGTCAGAGGCCAGCTGGAGCAGAGGAACACAGGAGAAGAGGAGAGGGAGAGAGGCAGACCGGTGAGGAGATGATACAGTAGTAGGGGAATAGAAAAAGCTATTGGGTTGGGCGTATAGGCAGTGTTAGTTGTCATTAGCAACCTACATGGTACAGAATGAAGTGGCATAAAATAGTTTATTTGGTTAGGGATAGGCAGATAAGAGGTGTCATTAGCAACCTGAAATGCAGTAAGATGGTATGCTCTCCAGGGAGAATAGACCGTTGGATTGAGTCCTTACTATATGACAGTGGTGAAATTCAATGAACTATTGTTCCCATGAGGAAACATCTGGTGTGATATTTCTTGTGCATGCAACAGGCACAGAACATATAGGCCTGTTTTCCAGACATAGATTACGCTTATAGTCCTAGACCAGGGATGAGTAACTGGCGGGGTCCCTATTTTGAAGGCCCTTAGAACTCAGTCGGGGTCTCGACTTAATGTTGCGAGTTAGCATAGTATAATAGACAATGTGCCACTTTGAAATTTGGTTGTGCATCGTCAGTTTTTCTCTTGTTTCAGTCACTGATAGTCAAGTAGCCCATGTCAGCCAAACATTTTTAGCTGGCCGCTAAATTACGTAACGATCTAAATTTATGGTCGAATTACCGGCCGTGGTGCCCCCATTTTGATTTTGTTAGTCTCACTCAGATGTCATTAAAAACTGCTAACATTTCTTTCCACCCTATGGCAAAATGAGTAGAATTGCAGGAAATTAGTTATAAAGTTGCAATATCTTCTCTAGGCTCCATGGCAAAATGTGTGGAGTTGCCGCAAACTTGCTTTAAAACTAGTGTTGTGTGCGAGACCGGTTCAAGACCAGAGGGCGGGGCGAGACTGAATCAAGACCGGGAGGAGGACAACGAGACCGAGTCAAGACCGAGACCAGAAAAATGCGAGTCCAATTCAAGACGATGATTGTAATTGTGTCAGATCGCTACCATAAAAAGAGTTCAAAATGTCCAGTATTTCTTGTGTTCATATTTCAGAAGAATATATGGATTCTTTATACATTCAGAATGGTTAAAAAAAAGTATGCTGAGGGAAAATAAAGCCACTACAAATGATTACTAACCCAAACACAGTGGGGAACAATGAGGGCCTTTATAAAATAATAATAATATTTATATTCCATTCAATGATGTTCTGATTTAATCTCTTCAGTTTTTGTTTGAAAGGAAACAGTTAACACTGAAGATAAAACAAATAAATCTAAATAAAATGTTTCTTTGGTCTCTGGGGAGATAAATCTAGCTAAGTAGCCATTGGCTAGGCCATCAGAAGCTAGATAAGCCTCTGCCATTCAACTGTATTAGGGCAACATTTTGGAGTGACAGTGGACTCAACCTATCACTTTTTGACTTGTAATGGGTGGGACCGTTTTTCCAAAAGCTTATGGAAACGTCTGCCTTCTGGAAGGCCAAGAAGTCACTGCAATACCAAACAGTAGTTTTCCCAAGGTCTAGCTAGCCAGCTTTTGTTTTAGGCTTGTTTGCAGGGGCTGCAGCAGGTGTTATTGAAGAGGATGTTTTGTTAGCTTCTCCCTTTTCAAGAATAACTTTTAAGAGATTAAGTTTCAAATGATCATCGTATGAGTGGAACTGTATTTTTAATTGCAGCTTTCTTGCTATTGTTAGCCATCTCTTTGGAAAATAACTTGTGTGTGAAACATTCTTGCATTTAAACTTTAGATCATCGGTTACTTTGTGTGCTAAATGTGAAATGTTTTTTGCAATGGGAAGTAATAGTTGTACATTTCGATTAGGAAATACACATCATGACCAAAAGTAAGTGGACACCTGCTCGTCGAACATTCCAAAATCATGGGCATTAATATGGAGATGGTCCCCCTTTTGCTGCTATAACAGCCTCCACTCTTCTGGGAAGGCTTTACACTAGATGTTAGAACATTGCAGAGACATGCTTCCATTCACCCACGAGCATTAGTGAGGTTGGGCGGTTAGGCTTGGCTCGCAGTCTGCGTTCCAATTAATTCCATAGGCGATCGATGGGGTTGAGGTCAGGGCTCTGTGCCGGCCAGTCAAGTTCTTCCACACCGATCTCGACAAACCATTTTTGTATGAACCTCACTTTGTGCACGGGGGCATTGTCATGCTGAAAAAGGAAAGGGCCTTCCCCAAACTGTTGCCACAAAGTTGGAATTACAGAATCATCTAGAATGTCATTGTAAGCTGTAGCGTTAAGATTTCCCTTCATTGGAACTAAGGGGCCTAGTCCGAACCATGAAAAACAGCCCCAGACCATTATTCCTCCTCCACCAAACTTTACAGTTGGCACTATGCATTCGGGCAGGTAGCATTCTCCTGGAAACCGCCAAACCCAGATTCATCTGTCGGACTGCCAGATGCTGAAGAGTGATTCATCTCTCCAAAGAACGCCTTTCCACTGCTCCAGAGTCCATTGGCGGCGATATTTACACCACTCCAGGTGAGGCTTGGCATTGCGCATGGTGATCGTAGGCTTGTGTGCGGCTGCTCGGCTATGGAAACCCATTTCAAGAAGCTCCCGATGAACAGTTGTGCTGACGTTGCTTCCAGAGGCGGTTTGGAACTCGGTAGTGAGTGTTGCAACCGAGGACAGACGATTTTTATGTGCTTCAGCACTTGGCGGCCACGTTCTGTGAGCTTGTGTGGCCTACCACTTTGCGGCTGAGCCGTTGTTGCTCCAAACGTTTCCTCTTCACAATAACAGCACTTACAGTTGACCAGGGCAGAAATTTGACAAACTGAAATGTGGCGTCCTATGACGGGGCCACGTTGAAAGTCACTGAGCTCTTCAGTAAGGCCATTCTACTGCCAATGTTTGTCTATGTAGATTGCATGGCTGTCCTCGATTTTATACACCTGTCAGCAACGGGTGTGGCTGAAATAGCCGGATGTACTAATTTGTGTACTTAATCTAATGGCTGTGTTTTTGTATTCTTATGATTGGGATCTACCGGCTTATTATCGAGTGAATGGACTGCTTATCCTTTAATATCATGCTGTGTGTCTGCTGTCTTGGTGAAGAAGCCGGATGTGGAGGTTCTGAGCTGGTGTGGTTACACGTGGTCTGCGGTTGTGAGGCCGGTTGGATGTACTGCCAAATTCTCTTAAACGACGTTGGAGGTAGCTTATGGTCGAGAAATGTACTTTCAATTCTCTGGCAACAGCTCTGATAGACATTCCTGCAGTCAACCAGCCAATTGCACGCTCCCTCAAAACTTGAGACATCTGTGGCATTGTGTTGTGTGACAAAACTGCCCATTTTTAGAGTCTTTTATTGTCCCCAGCGCAAGATGCACCTGTGTAATGATCAGGCTGTTTAGTCAACTTAACTTGGCAAATGAGAAATACTTGCTAATGCTAACATGAATGTAAACAAATTTGTGCACAACATTGGAGAGAAATAAGCTTTTTGTGCATATGGAACATTTCTGGGATCTTTTATTTCAGCTCATGAGACATGAGACACTTTAATGTTGCGTTTATATTTTTGTTCAGTACAGAAAAACGGCAAAAATGTGGTGTTCTAAGTCCATATCAACGCTTAAACCACATCACTATTTTTGAGGGTGTAGTGGCCCTTTAATTCAATTGAGCAAAACAAATGTCTTCCCCGTTGATACAAATCAGCACGATATCATTCTGTCAGGTAGGCCTACTTTGCAGTAAATGTTTTTTGGGAAAACCTTTAGCAATGTTCATGCAAACTATGCATGATGACTGAATTGCGCATTGCAAATAGCCTACTAACCAAAACTTTTTCAATACCTGGTTTGCATGCCCATTATTGCCTGGACCAAATCAAATTAATCTTTATTTATACAGCACATTTCAGGAATGCAACGCAATGTGCTTCGCAAGAAAAAAACTAATGAAAAATCATGAAAATTTAAAGCTGAAATATTTACTATTTCATGAAGTTGAAACGTCTTTCCTAACTACCTTAATGGCTACCGATATCGTTCTTCTGTGAGCTGCTTCCTGCCACAACCAGTTGAGAGCTGCAGGCTCTTGCTGCCTGCAGATGATGTTCCGCTGAAACTAGACTATGTGTGCAGTGCTCATGTGAATATATTTCACATGCTTTGCGAATGTGAATGCTGCTTTGTGCATGATTTCTCTATTGTAGCCTACTACATAATTGATCAATTGTATACAACTACACTACTTGAATATGCATAAGTGGGGGTTAAGAAGTGAATATACGCAATATGAAAAAAAAAGTGGCTATAGGACGTATACCTGCATGTAGCATACACTACACCACTGGCCTTTTTTGTATTACAAAAAGTCAGAGGTGTGAAGTACTTAAGTAAAAAATACTTTGAAGTACTACTTAAGGTGTTTTTGGGGGTATCTGTGCTTTGCTAATCATATTTTTGGCAACTTTTACTTAACTACATTCTTAAAGAAAAAAATGTACTTTTTACTCCATATATTTTCCCTGACACCTAAAAGTTTGAATGCTTAGCTGGACTGAAAAATGGTCCAATTCACACACTTATCAAGAGAACATCACTGGTCATTCCTACTGCCTTTGATCTGGCAAACTCACTAAACACACATGCTTCATTTGTAAATGATGTCCGAGTGTTGGAGTGTGCCCCTGGCTGTCCGTAAATGTAAAAACAAAGAGAATTGTGCTGTCTAGTTTGCTTAATATCATTTTGAAATGATTTATACTTGTATTTTTTACTTTTGATACTTAAGTATATTTTAGCAATTACATTTACTTTTTATACTTAAATATATTTAAAACCAAATACTTTTAGACTTTTACTCAAGTAGTATTTTACTGGGTTACTTTCATTTTTACTTGAGTCATTTTCTGCCAAGGTATCTTTACTTTTACTCAAGTATGAAAATTCTGTACTTTTCCCACCACTGCAAAAAGTACATTCTCCTACATAAGTGCGCTGGTATTACGGTTATTGTCCTTTCAGCATCACGAGCCTGTCACACACTGTAGCCTAGGTCCAATAGGTTTGCCACTGTGCAAACATGTCTATAATGATATAAAGACTGTTACAATTCCCCCTGTCTCCCCTTACTAATAGTGAGGGCACAATTTCCCCCACTCTTCCTTACCAGCGACTCAAGGAAATGCGTACAGTTTGAGGATATTTTTTTATCGAAAGTAAAGGACAGTAATGTTACTAGTAAAGTAGGAATCCCAGGTTTCAATATGTGATAAGATATTCATGTTTCAAGAAAGGAGTGTGTATATTTGACCTGGCGAAGCGGCTTTTTATTTTTTATTTTTTATTTTATTTATTTTATTTTTTAGGGGTGGATCAGCTTAATATTGCGGAAAGAATGTTGCTTCCAATGTAATTGTCTGCATCATTTCCAATCCCCCATATTTTTTTGGGGTAAATATATATATCCATACACGCATGCATACATATACACATATATACATACACATACTTATATAGACATACATACTTTTTTAAAGAATATACCTTTATTATTATTCCCCGCAACCCTACCACCGATCCCCCAATTGGAGTAAACTAATAAACACTTCTGCTTTTACCTTCAATTTATACATCTTATACCCATTTTACAGACACAGTCTACTTTATAATAGTTCTCTCTTGTTTGTTCTTAGTCCTTCCTCTATTTCTGTTGTCCATCCAATTTTATTTCCACTTGTAACTGTGCTATTTCACAAAAGCTCCGCACCTATACACATTTCACAGATCCCGTATGCCCTACATTGTTTATCTTGTTATTAGTCCCACCCTCAGTGTCCACTCAACCTTCCCATCTATCTTCCAACATCATCCATTTCGGATTTTTATTTGCCATATATTTTTCAACTGTGCTGTGATGCTTCACAAAAGATTTGAACTTCCTATTCTCATAGCTTCTACAGATTGTAAATTAAAAATAAACATTTTTGCTAAATAATTATTATATTGATTGATTGACTATGGCTTTGCAAATCCCCCAGTATTGCTATCTGTAGCGTTAGTTCCAGGCAAATGTTGCAATTCTTCAGCCATTTCTGGACCTGTGACCAAAAACGAGCTACATATGGACAATACCAAAATAAATGATCTAATGACTCTGCCTCCTCACAACAGAATCTGCAGAGCTGGGAAGATTGTATACCCATATATATATAACATTCTATTAGTTGCAAGAATTTTGTACAGTAATTTAAATTGCAAAATTCGAAGTTTTGATCCGGCGTTGTTTTGCGTATCAATTCATAAACCATGTGCCATGGAATGGTACATCGAAAATCTCTTCCCAACTATTTTGCAATTTATATGGCACAGCTGTCAGTTTTTTGGTCCTTAAATGAAATTGGTATATGTTTTTATTTATCACACTTTTCTTTAACCATTATGTTCTTTATACAGGGCCGACATACAGTTCCTTACTTTTTTCCCCTTCTACTTGCCTCTTCCATTTTTGTGGTAATGCTGGCAATTAATTGGTTGTAATTTTGGGTAGAGCAGACATTTCCATATGTCTGTGTTAGCTGCATGTGTGACAATCCACCAGTCCTATTTTTGATATCATTCACAAAATTATACCTTTTTTAACATTTCTTCGATAAATACAGTTTTTTTTATCAATTACTATATTTGAATTTAACCACAATATTTGTTGTACTATTTGTTCCGTCCTTTCAGGTGGATTAAACTGAAATTGCAACCAACTTTCTAAGGCTTGTTTAAAAAATAAGGATATTTTGGAGATTATTTCCTTTTCAAACAACCGAAAATGAGCAGGTGTAATCTGAATAAAGGGAAAAAGGCCCTTCTTGAACATAGGATGAGACATTCGTACCAATTTACTAGAGAACCAGTTTGGATTTAAGTATAACTTTTGTATGACTGATGCCTTTAGTGAGAGGTCTAATGCTTTAATATTTAATAATTTCTGCCCTCCGAATTCATATTCGTTATATAAATAGGCCCTTTTAATTTTATCTGGCTTGCGTTCCAAAATAAAATGGAATATTTTTTGTTCATATAATTTAAAAAGCAGGTCACTAGGTGTAGGACAAACCATAAGCAAATAGGTAAACTGTGATATGACTAAAGAGTTAATCAGGGTGATTTTTCCACAAATAGACAGGTATTTCCTTTCATGTAGCAAGATCTTATCTATTTTGCTAACTTTCTATAAAAATTTATTGGAGTGAGATCATTTCTTTCTTTTGGGATTTTTATACCGAGTAGTCCACATCTCCGTCAGACCATTTAATTGGTAAACTACATGGCAATATAAAATGTGTATTTTTTAATGATCCAATACGTAATATGGTACATTATCATAATTTGGTTTAATCCAGAGAGGATAGCAAAGGTATCTAGATCCTCTATGACAGGGGTGTCAAAGTCAAATGGACGGAGGGCCAAATAAAAATTTAGCTACAAGCCGAGGGCCGGACTGTTCGAATGTTCATTGAAAAATTTTTAAATGACGCATATAGTCTAGTGAACCTAATTGAACCTACTGAAACCTAACAAATATATTCCAATATGATCAGTAAATAAGCAATATTTTCTTATGGCTCTGTCAGTAATCTTTAATTTCAACAGACACAAAAACAAATTTCCTTATATAAAAATCCCATAACATGAACATTAAATGAAAGAAACCGGTATTCAAGGCACCATCAGTAGCCTATATTTCTATTTTAGCAAAAGTGGGCTAAATTTACTTCAAAGAAAAAAACAATAATAGCATTTTCTATCATCCACTCAACTGAAATATTTTTAAAATATAATTGGATTGAATACAATAAAATAAAGTGCAAAACTAATTAATCAAAACAACACTTTGTTTAAGGAGAAGTAACATGCAGTGAAAACAAATATTAAACTTTAACTTTTAAACTTGAACTGAGTAAAAACTCTAAATATGTGATTGCACAGTAATGTTCACTTGTTTGAGGTTGAGGGTGATACTTGGTGGTGTCCCATCTTTTCCACAAGTTCATCATGTTCGGGGTAAGGCTCTGAGCTGAGGAAATCCTCAGAATTGGTGGAGGTGTCAAGCGTAAGTCGACTTCTGTGTGATGTTTTGTTCAGGTTCATCAAAGAAAACAGTTGTTCACACAGGTATGTGCTGCCAACATAGACAACGTTTGAGCAGCCTGGATGCGCAGCTGGGCATTGTGTCGGGGAGGAAACGGGCGAACTCCGCAGCACCCACTGCCGCATATTTTGCCCTCAGTGCATCATTGCATTGGAGGTCAATCAACTCCATTTGGAGGTTTGGTGGTGAGCTTTCCACGTCAACAGCAAATGGGTTACCGAGCAGTTCCACCTGCTTTTTTGTGCTTCAAAGTCAGCAAATCGGCGTCGAAAGTCAGCGGCAAGCATACCTATTTTATCAGCCAACTGTGCGCTCGGGAACGCACTGGTAGAGAGCTTCTCTTTCATGGTCTGGCAGCTGGGAAAGTGGCTCAAATTTTCTTTCCGCATCTGCGTCTCCCACAGAGTCAGTTTGGTTTTAAATGCCTTCACTGTACTGTACATATCAGAGATGACATGATCCCGACCCTGCAGCTGCAAGTTCTTGCATTCAGATGATCCGTAATGTCACACAGAAAGCCATTTCACACAGAAACATTTCGTCTCGGAGTTGTGTTGTGTCTTTCCCTTTGCTGTCCAAGAACAGACAAATCTCCTCACGAACTCGAAACATCTTTGAAGCACCTTTCCCTGGCTTAGCCATCGCACCTCTGTGTGATAAGGCAAATCACCATGCTCTGTTTCTAACTCCGTCAGAAATGCCTTGAACTGGCGGTGATTCAAACCTTTGGCTCTGATAAAGTTAACTGTGCGCGTGATGATGCTCATTACATGCTCCATTTTCAAGGCTTTACCGCACAACGCTTCCTGGTGTATGATACAATGATAAGCTGTCAGCTCACCTGTCGCGTTTTCCTCTTGCATCTTTTCCCGTATCTTCGCCACAGTCCGCTCCTGTGTCCACATCGCAGGTGCTCCGTCGGTTGTCAAACCCACGAGTTTTCCCAGGCAGCTCCATCTCATTTACACATCTTGACACCTCTTCATACAAATCATGCCCGTAGTTGTGCCATGCATAGGACGTAAAGCCCAAAACTCTCTGTCACGCTTAGGCTGGAGTCCACTCCGCGGATGAAAATTGACAACTGGGCAATGTCAGAAATGTCGGTGCTCTCATCCACAGCCAAGGAATATGCAATGAAATCTTTTCCCTTTTTCACAAGCTGCTCTTTTAGATTGATGGACAACTGGTCTACTCTCTCGGCAATGGTGTTTCTGCTCAGACTCACATTTAAAAAGAGTTGCCTTTTTTCTGGGCAAACTTCGTCACAAACTTTAATCATGCAGTTTTTGATGAAATCCCCTCCGTAAATGGCCGGGCTGATTTAGCGATCTCTTTGCCAAAATAAAACTGGCCTTGCCAGCAGCCTGGCCTTGTGATTTGGCTTTTTTGAACAGAGCCTCGAGATTTGAGGCCTCGTTTTAATCCCTCTGCCTTTTGTAGCCTTTGTTCCATGTCCATATTCTGTTTTTGTCCGCGTGTTTCGTTTCATATGTCGTCTCAGATTATACTCTTTCGTACCCCACACTTTCTCCACACAGAAGACACACAGGTTTTCCAGCTACCTCCGTGAACATATACTCCGACTCCACCTTGTTTGAAACCCCGGTTCTCAGTGTCCACCTTCCGTTTGCCATTTTTGATGGGTATCTGAAAGTTAATTTTACTGTGATGCTGACGACTGCTGTGCCAATAAATATTGAAATGAAGCAGCCTACTGCTCGGTGCGTCACCGTTGCATTGTGGGAAATGTAGTATTGGTGCGTGTAAAAGATCTGCGGGCTGCCGCGCTTGCTGCGGTCCTGCGGGCCGGTTCTAATAATAAAATCAAGATCATCCAGGGGCCGTAAAAAACCTTCTCGCGGGCGGATGTGGCCCGCGGGCCTTGACTCTGACATATGTGCTCTATGGCCCTGGAGAGACTCTAGTTGTGGTTTTAAAAGAAAACATGAATCATCAGCGTACAATGACACCTTAGTTTTTAAGCACGGATTTCTAATCCCTTAATATTAATGTTTGATCTATTTTAACAGCTAACATTTCGATGGCAATAATAAATAGATATGCCGATAGGTGGACAACCTTGTTTTACTCCTCTAGATAGTTTAAAATTTTCTGAGATGTAGCCATTATTTACTATTTTACACCTAGGGTTACTATACATAATTTTCACCCATTTTAATGAGATTCCCCAAAATTGAAATATTCCAGGCATTTATATATAAACTCCAGTCGTACTTTAATCAAAGCCTTTTCAAAATCAGCTATGAAAACCAGGCCTGGTGTCCCCGATATTTCATAGTGTTCTATTGTTTCCAGTACTTGCCTTATATTATCTCCAATGTATCGTCCATGTAAAAACCTGTCTGATAGGATGAATAATATCTGACAAAACTTTTTTTATTCTATGCGCCAAGCATTTTGCTAGGATTTTTGCATCACAAACACTGAAGTGTAAGAGGTCTCCAATTTTTTAATTGGACTGGATCTTTATATATACCACTTGGGTCCTGTTTCAGTAATAACGATATCAGACCTTCTTGTTGCGTGTCTGATAATCTACCATTTATATAGGAGTGGTTAAAACAAGCTAATAATGGTCCTTTGAGTATATCAAAAAAAGTTTTGTATACTTCCACTGGTATGCCATCCAGCCCTGGAGTTTTCCCATCCTTAAAGGCCCCAATTGCATCAAGCAGTTCCTCCTCTGTAATTTGGCCTTCACATGAGTCTTTTTGTACAGATGTTAATTTTACATTATTAATAGGAAAAAAATCCATACAATTAGTTTCAGTTAGTGGAGATGGAGGAGCCTGAAACGAAAACATATTCTTAAAGTACTTTACTTCCTCTTTCAAAATATCATTTGGTGAATCATGCGTGAAGCGGCTTTTATGTGCTGACTGAATGGAAGCTGATAATTCTGTGTTTTTTTTACTCAGCTTGTCTCTGGAAGAAATTACAAGTCCTCATGGTCCAAGATCAAGTAAAGATTTATCCAACACAGAGATGAGACCGAGACACTCAATATGTGGTCTCAAGACTGAGACCGGTCTCAAGTACTACAACACTGTTTAAAACTGCAACGTTTTCTGTAAACCCCATGGGAAAATGTGTATAATTGCACCAAATTAACTCTAGAACTTAAAACAACTTCTCTCCACTGTTAAGAGTGGTGCCACTAAAATGTTTTGGTCGGTATGGATGTGGGTACGCAGACCCGCGAGCAACTGCGGCCCTCATGATGAGTTAATATTTTTTTGTGGCCCCCAGCCCCATTAATGTTGCCCATCCCTGTCCTAGACAAACAAATATTCAATGGAGATTCTCCATAAAAGTGCTTAATCTGTGTCTGTGTAACTGTCCCGTAAATAATTAAATGGTACCATCGTTCTGTTCATGTATTTTAGTACATGTAAAAGAGACAAAACATAGACATAAATGGTACTATCCTTCAATGTGCTGTGTACCAGGCCTTGGTCCAGACCCCAGTCCTACTCCCAGTCTTCCTCCTCATGGGACCCTTCATCCCAGAGGGACTACTCTCAGACCCCAGCTCTGTCCCAGGACTCTGCCTCCTCTTCTACCCACAGAGTGAGGTACCCTCTGGCCCTCCACACGCCCTCAAACGAGCCTCACTGGAGAGAGTGAGTATCGAAGCACTTTTCTAATACATAACAACTAGCCCCTAGTACTCCTAGATGCTTATTTCTGCTCAGAGTGACAGATGCATCAAGCTCGTGTTCAGTAGGGATTTTTTTATTTAAGAATCGGTGAGGTACTACCTGAACAGATTTTCGTTTTCTCTGTTGACTGATAGCTTTTGGTCTTTTCCCATAGCGCACCTGAAAAGACAGAGCCCACCTTCTCACTCCACTTCGCCTTGGAGGACCAGGGCCATTCCAGACCACCCTTGCCCAGAGAGGAGCACCCTAGGCCCCATAGAGAGAAGCCAACTGGGGCCTATGGACCACCATTCTCCAGAGCTAACGTTAGCATAGCTCCAAAGAACCATATAAAAAACCTAGAAACTCAAAGTGAAGGCTGGCACTTAAGCAATGGAGATGGAGAATGGCAATGCCCTGAACGTAGCCAAGAAGAAACTTCCATAGCCCCAGAGGACCAAAGACAGAGGCTGGCTAAAGCCAAGCCCATTGAAGTAGCCTTAGCTGGTGGCGGAGATGCTGACCATCGGGCCCCAGTGCCTATTACTAAATGGCAGTTTGGGAGTATAGTACTGCCTCCACCTCAGAGAGCTTACAAGGCCGAAGAGAAGGCAGACTGTGACAAAAAGAGACCAGCGAGAGGGCTGTTACTTCCTGCATTAGAGAGTGAGGACTTCACAATGAAGAACATGGACAGTGGTCCGAGCTTTGAACTAAGAGTGGAGGATGACATTGGAGAAAGTTGTGCATTGGAGAAGGATAGCTTTGGAGCAAGTCACACAGTAGAAAGGGATGGCTTTAGAGCAAGTCATGCTTTGGAGAGGGATGGCTTTGGAGCAAGTCAAGGTTTGGAGACTGATGACTTTGGTGAGCATCACACGTAAAAGAGATGGCTTTTTGGAGCAAGTAATTTAATGGAGCGAGATGGTTTTGGAGCAAGTCATTCACTGAAGAGAGATGGCTTTGGAGCAAGTCATGCTTTACAGGGATGGCTTTGTGAGCAAGTCAAGGCTTTGGAGCACTGAGACTTTGGAGCAAGTCATCACAGTAGAAAGAGATGGCCTTCTGACGCAATTAATCCTAATGGATCGATGTTGGAGCAAGTCATTCACTGAAGAGAGATGGCTTTGGAGCAAGTCATGCTTTACAGAGGGATGGCGTTGGAGAAAAACTGCTATTCAATGAGGGTGACGTCACTGAGGGCCACAGGGACAGCACAGAAAGCCCGTGTGTAGTTGGGTTAGTTGACCAGCAGGGGGCTCTGCATGGAGACACAGCCCAGTCAAAGGAGGAGATCGTGACAGGAGGAGGACCAAAGGAGAACCTCAGCGAGAGAGACCCCATTATGAGGAAACGGCTCTTCGCTGATATGACTACTGACAACCAGAGAGGGATGGGGGGTGGAGAGATGGAGGGAAGAGTGGAGAGGGAGAGAAAGGATGACATCAATAAAGGAGGGATGAAGAAAAAGATTGAGAGGAAGAACAGCAGGAGTAGTACCAAACCCCACCAGCAGAGGAAGGTGTCACCCTCACTAGGGCAGATGAGGGATGGAGAGGGCCAGGGGGTGACAGAGAGGGATAGTCACCCAGAGGAGAGGAGGAACATGGATGGGCCATTGGTGACAGCTGCACAGAGGAACAGTGGAGGAAACACAGGTTAGTTCAGGACACAGATAGATAGGTTGCCTTTTAGTACAATATATGAGAGCAGAATGTTGGAGATTTTATATGCTGGACAAATTGGCACTTTAGTAATAAGCCACTAGATGGTGGTACAGCACTTCATTCAGTAGTTACCCAATGAAGTTGTCCATAGATGCTGATTTATGGTCAATTCTGCATTTTCCCTCTAAGCTGATCCTGGATCTGTGCCATGGGCAGCGCTGCTATGGCCAGCAATCTATAGGGCCCTGAGTTTTCCCCTGACCACAAGGCCTGACTAGGGAAAACTCAGGGCTCCAGTCAGCTCATATATCACAGTGCTGATTAAATAAAAAGTGTGAACAAGTATACAGCAATTATAAAGGACCAGTCTGAACACGCTGACAGAATCTGGACTACTCTTGTTTCAGTACGCAGGAAGTGTGTGTGTGTGTGTGTGTTGTGGTGTGTGTGTGTGTGTGTGTGTGTGTGTGTGTGTGTGAAAAGCTCAGTTAAGAACGGCATAGTGTAGTGACAGAATATCAGTCCTGAGCTATGCGTCAGTGAGTTTAGCTGACCTCACTCAATATGCAGACGCAGGTCTCAAATTCAAACGCAATCACACACACATTTACTCATTCAGACACAAGCACACACACACAATTTTAAGCAGAGAGAACGCATATTTATTTTGTATTTTTCCAGAACCCTTAGCTGCTGGACATTTCATTCCGAAGCCGTCTCAGGAGAGTGGGAGAGTATTCAGAGCCCCCCCTCTGCGGGGCACCTGTCTGGGACAGACCCCCCTGGTTACTAATCATCACAACAACACTCAGGTATTTTATCGCTTCAGCCAGAGGACCATACTGCTTCTGTGCACGTAATAGAATGTTTTATCTGCGGTCCGTAATTCAAAAAAACAACAAAATGGCCTCCCAGTCGCCATTTGTTTTGGTGAACAGTGAGGGATGGGCCTGAAGAAATGTAAGCTTGTAATAGTTGGTATTTAGCTACCGTGCAGAAAACCACTGAAACCTCAACCCCCTGTCCCTCTCCCAGAAACCCCTTTTGCTGCATCCTAAATGTAACATTTTAGTCATTTAGTAGATGCTCTTATCCAGAGTTAGTGCATTCATCTTGAAGGGATACTTTGGGATTTTGGCAATGAGGCCCTTTATCTACTTCCTCAGAGTCAGATGAACTTGTGGATACCATTTTTATGTCTCTGTATCCAGTATGAAGAAAGTTACCCGTAGTGCAATGACTGGAAGTCTATCTGAAAATAGTCAAGCGTGAGTGTTAGTTCAATCGAGTACACGCTTAACTGAATGAACAACAGAGACGACTACAATTTGGAATTTTCTTAACTAGTTTGGGGTAAGGCCTCAACTCCGAGGGATGCTCCTCGGAGGCAGGTGCTGATGACAGGTTGCTATGCTTTAATTTCTTTTTTACCTGTAGGGGGGTGCTGTGGGGTTATTAAGGATACTCTTTGAAGAGGTTTCAGATGTTTTCGGGGGTTGGGCAGGTACTCTGCTGTCCTACCATCAGGGGGAAGCAGGTTCCACCATTGGGGTGCCAGGACAGGGAAGAGATTTCACTGGGCTGAGCGGGAGCTGCCCTCCCGTAGGTGTCAGAGGGCCAAGAGACCAGAGGTGGCAGAACGGAGTACTTGTGTTGGGTTTGAGCATAGCCTGAAGGTAGGGAGGGACAGTTCCTCTTGCTGCTCTGTAGGTAAGCACCATGGTCTTGTAGGCGATGCGAGCTTTGACTGTAAGCCAGTGGAGTGTGCGAAGGAGCGGTGTGACATGGAAAACTTGGGGAAGGTTGATCTTGGGAACTACTTTTGACCAGAGCTCTATGGGTCTTGGTCAAAAGTAGTGCACTACATAGGGAATAGGGTGCCATATGGGACGCACCCTGGAGGGTGTGGGGCGTGAAATAGAGAGAATTCCCCCAATGCTCATTCCCCTTCATTTCCATGGAAATGGAAGACTTCAGCAGTATTACGCCACACCACAGAAAAGAGAAGTGATGACTCCCTGTTGGGTACTAAAGTAAAAGGCCTGGCGATAGGGCCTTCTAGTCTATTTACTGTATGTCTCTCTCTCTGTCTGTGTGTGTGTGTGTATGTGTGTGTGTGTGTGTCAGCAAGTAAGCGTTTCTGTTTACAAGGAAATGAGCAGAGCTCTCCCTAGAGAGCTGAATCAGTTGATGATGTTCTCTTGGTAGAACACACACACACACTGTTCCGGCTGACTATTTACCTCTACAGTCCTATATTCCCTAGAGCACAATTCAGTTCACTCACACACACATACACACACATTGACTCAAACTTTGCACACACTTTGCATTAAAAGTGGAGTTTCTTCCTATGAATAATGCTGGTGTTCCAGTGCAGAGTAGGGAGACTTGGAAGGTTAGATGGAGGTAAACCTGTTTTCTCTGGACTGGGAAGTCTGGACTCACTGTCTGGGACTAGCTGTGCCGTAGAGAGCACTGTCTGGGACTAGCTGTGTCGTAGAGAGCACTGTCTGGGACTAGCTCTGCCGCCTAGAAGCACTGTCTGGACTAGCGTGTCGTAGAGAGCACTGTCTGGGACTAGCTGTGCCGTTAGAGAGCACTGATGGACTAGCTGTGTCGTAGAGAGCACTGTCTGGAACTAGCTGTGTCGTAGAGAGCACTGTCTGGGACTAGCTGTGCCGTAGAGAGCACTGTC
The DNA here is from genome assembly GCF_002910315.2 of Salvelinus sp. IW2-2015. NCBI lineage: Eukaryota > Metazoa > Chordata > Actinopteri > Salmoniformes > Salmonidae > Salvelinus > Salvelinus sp. IW2-2015. The sequence goes on along the minus strand of NC_036840.1, from coordinate 23,472,759 downwards.
TGGGACTAGCTGTGCCGTAGAGAGCACTGTCTGGGACTGACAGGTTTGCTCTGTTAACGCAACTAGACACACACTCTCTTTCTCTCTTACTCTCCTCTCTTTGGCTCTTCACCCTTTCACTTTCTCTCTCTTTCTATCTCTCTATCTGGCTCTCTGTCGCTGTCTCTCTGTCACTCACTCGCACACACAAACACACGTTTCACTTTCTTGCTCACAGGTGGAAGGAATTGAGAGAATAGCAAGGTTTCTTTTCAGTCTACTCATGCTCATTATCTGCAACCAGAGAATTTAATCACCATCCTTCTGGACTTGAGCCTTCACACTTATCTCTCCATTCATCTAAAGTGCATCCCAAATTGCATCCTATTCCCTACATAGTGCACTGCTTTTGACCAGGTCCCATAGGGTAGTGTGCTATATAGGGTATTTGGTAGTGCACTATATAGGGAATAGGGTTTCATTTGGGTCGCTACCATTGACTGTAGTAGTAATAGAATCAGAGCACAGGAGAGAGTCTATTTTAAGTTTCAGAATGAATCGCTTCCTGTGACTGGAATAATGCTTCTCTTGTTCTCTCTTCTCTTCCTCTCTCTGTTGTGAAGGCTGGTGTTGGAGGCTCCAGAGAGAGGGGGTTGAGTATAGATCCTGCACTAACCAAACCCTCTCTTGCTGGGCATGGAAGGGCCGCAGGGCTGGGGTCCAGCCTGACCTCTATACGTGCTAGTGGTGAGGAGGAGAGCAGCGGCCATCACCCTCTCCCCTCTGCCCAACAACCGCCCCTGACCCCTACCTTCTCCATCAAAAGTAAACACGGCGCCCCTCTGTCCAAAATCGCCCTCTTCAGGCGGCCGGTGAAATGGGAACCCCCTCAATCCTGTCAGGAGAAAGCAAGGACCTTGCAAGGGGGCCAGAAGTGGTGCAAAACCCAAACCCCCAAACACCCAGCTCTGACTCCAGCCTTTAGCCTAGACCCCCGAGCCAAAACCAAGACCCTCCACAAGACTGAGGGAACCAAGAGTGTTGCTCTAACCCCTAACCCCCCACATCGACCCCCAGCCAACTCAGTTAGGCCAAGACAGGGGGTCACAATGGGGGAGAGGGGGCTTGAATTAACCAGGGACCATTCTAGTTCAGACACTCCCCAGCATAGATCCTCCAAAACCCCCAAACCACCCAAGCTGAAGCGGGCCAAACCTGGCCCTAACCAGGGTCAACTCACCCCAGAAACTGAACCAGAGGGGGGAAGCGGTGCCGGTGACCCCCAGGCCCAGTCCAACCAATCCAAAACCTGTCTGACTACAGCCATGATCTCTGACCCCAGAGTAAGGGATGCTGGGAAGTTGAGTCCTGAAGAGAGAGGCAGGGTGCTGGAGGAGGCAGGGCAGGCCAGTGCGCTGGTTCTGACCATGGTGTACCAGGACGGAACTACTCAGATGGACCCAGAACAGGTGGGCAAGAGTTGGCGAGGCCGGATTGGCAGTTTTCTTTTGACCTTCCAGAAAGTCAAAGCAATGTTTCTAACCTCAGTCCAGTAGACCTGGGCAGAATTGTTTTTATTTAGTAGCTTATTAGAAATACCAACTTTTCAAATACTCAAGGTGATCAAATATAAAGAATCAACTAATGGCAATTATTTCCTTTGATAGGTCTTAGAAAAACCAATATTTATAAATATTTTGAATACCTCTCAGAAAAACAAATCATATTTGAAGGTATTTGCTATGCAAGTTATTTGAAAACCGACCAAATATTTATTTGGTGAAGAACAAAAAACTACAACAGTTATTTTAATCAGTCAAAATATATATGACCATTAGCACATATATCCTCGATTGAAATACGTAAATGATTGAAGAAAAATTTAGTTACAAAACATCTCAGCTCATTGCTATGCAATTTAAATACAATTACCAAAGTATTATGTAACATCATGCTAATAAAATGTTGCTCTAAAAGTAATTCCAGGCACAAGAACACTTTAATTTTACTGAGAATTCTAACAGTAACTGTTAAAACATGACTATTAAGTCAAGGGAACTAAATATCCCAAAACTGCCTTGTTGAATCAACTACAGCCGACACGTGGAAAATCATGTTGATTTGTATTCTGATTAAATGGAAAAGTGTGTGTTTTGAAACAGGAAAAGTGTGTGTTTTGAAACAAGGAAACTCAGATGGACAAAGAGGTCTGAAGTTGTTTTTGCTGAGCATCCAACTTCCTGTTCGCAACGTTACCAAATGGCTGAATTACTCTGCAGTATTTTCAGGTATCGTGAAATGAATTGCAGCTTTCGACCTTTTCAGTGGCACGTTGGAACCGTCATACAATAGTGGAGTGTCGCAACTTATTTATACTCATCATCTGTACTACATCTCTGCTATACTATATCATCTGGATGTAGGGATGCTAATGCTGTAAGCCTGGCAAGCAAGGCTAGTTGTGTCCCAAATGGCACCTTAATTCCCTACGTAGTGCACTACTTTTGACCTGGGCTTATAGGGAATAGGCACTATATAGGAAATAGGGTGCCATTTGGGACGGACTGCATTTATGTTGTTATGTCTACTCTCAGTCTGTCAGTGTGTGGGGTCCTATAGCTGCAGCAACTACGTAAGTATGCTGGTTGGCCATATTCACTGACATGAACTGCTCTCTTGTCTATGTGTCCTGTAGAAGCTCAGTCCGTCAGTGTGTGGGGTGCTGGTGATGTTGAAAAGAGATCTGGACCAGACTGGACCAGTACCAGGACCAGAGGAGGGGGTGGCACAACGAGACAGCCTGGTCTACCTCAGACTGGAACAGAAACCTGCATGGGCCCAGAGCCACCAAGACCACAACCTAGACCTCTTCAATAGGTATGGTATATGTGTGGGAGAGAGGATAGGTACACTACATAGTACAAGTCTGGGGGAAAAATCCCACTGATGATTTGCGTCCCTCACTGTGTTTGTGTGTCCTGTAGAGAGATGCTGCTGCAGGTAGTGTCAGGGTCTCAACTGGTGGTGTGTTACAAGGCCAAAGACCTGCTCCGTACAGCACTGCAGCACTACAGACCAGACCTACACTGGAAACAATGTAACTTTGATAAGGCTGTTAAGAACTCCCCCCAACGGAGCTCTGTTGGGGTTGTGGCTGTTTGTCTTGGAGTTCTTTTTTGGAGTTCTTTTCCCCTCTAAAGCCATAGCCTGTTTTCTACTATATTATTTGATGGCTAGTCTAGTACTGGCATACAAGAATAAATGTTTTACCTGTTTAGAGAACACTGGTCTGAAATACTGTTGTAAGTATCGGACAATGAAATATTGTCCAAGCCAGAACGGTTCATAGGGCGGAAGCAACTTGATTTACAACTACAACCCCTGGATAGGACTCGAATCTGTCACAGGGCCTGTACTGTGTAGTATGTTGTAATCCTAATTTTTCGTTCTTTTCCATTAGTTGTAATCCATTATTCTGTTGTGTTCATTCACCCCCAGTCTCATCTTGTCGCGTCCAGGACCCCCAGGTAGCAGCCTGGCTGTTGGACCCAGCTGACCCCTCTTCCTGCTTCACCAACCTGCTTACCAAACACTGTAGAACACCCCCCAGAACCCCCACACCTGCCCTGGGGGCAAGGAAGGTCTGTAGCACCAAACAATACAACTAGTCTCTCTGGCACACCGGCCATCAATTCCGCCCTTGAAGCAGAAGACACCACTTAATCCCGGTCCAGAATATCGATAAGGTGTGCAGGCTTTATTTCCAGCCGAGCATCACCACACCTAATTCAACTGATCTCTCATTTTTGTTCTTTATCTAGAGCCCTGCACAAGCATAAAATTTAGGCCCGAGCTCTACCCATGCCCGCGACGTTCAGGCCCTACCCAACCCGGGCCCCATTGCTTCTGCCAAATTGAAGACCCGGCCGTACCCGAAATCAGAAATAACTTTCTCTGTCAGTATATCCGTTAGCTGCTCCTCTGTCCGTCCCCCGCTCCCTGCGCGGCCCCCTCTTCTCTGCGTGTGTGAGTATCCACAGCAACGGCTCCGCTGGGCAGCCTGCTCAATGACTACGAGACGTGAGAGAGCTGTTAGCCAGCTACGTTTCGTCACTCTAAACTCTGACAAAACTCACAGAACATTATTGTTTTCTGTGATTGATATAATCTCTCCTGTCGACTCCTTACCTTTGACGAGGTTGAAGCACTTCTAACACCATGTTATGATCTTAGTAAGATATGGCTGTACAGAGAGGCACTGCGCAGCGGAGTATGAGCAAATAGCTCTGCCTCAAAATGTAAGTGATCAATTTAGTCTTGAAAATGATACTCGAGACCGGCCCGTACCTTAAACCCCCCCCCCCCCCCTCTATCTCTCTGTCAGGTGTCCCAGGTTATCACCAGTCTGTCTCTGCTCTACAGGCTGAATATGGAGCTACGCTCTAAACTACAGGTCAGTCCCTCCCTGAGGATCCATGAGACCATGAAACTTCTCGGCTGTATGAGCCTCTCTCTTGTAGTACGCACACACACACACACACACACACACACACACACACACACACACACACACACACACACACACACACACTGATACACAGACACGTTTTGTTCTTCTGTCCTCGTGGAGATTTCCATTGAAAATCCTAGTTTCCCTTTGCCACAAGGGAGAATTTTCAACGTTTTACTATGCTTGTTGGGACTTTTGGGGATTTCAGGTCTTTATTTGTATTGCATTTAAGTCTTTTAATGAATTTTTATCTTATTAACACTTTATTCTAGCTAGCTATTTGTGTAGGTAGCGGTCAAGTAAACAAAATGATAAAGAACCAACCCACACACGCACACATCCTACCTTACTGTCTTTCTGTGTATCCAGAGCCAGGGTCTGTGGGAGCTGTACTCTAACATGGAGCTGACTATGATCCCTGTACTGGCAGGTAAGGACACCATGTTGAGAGGTCATCACGATCCTATGACCTGACCATGCTGAGCTCCTATAACTAGAGGTGAAAGGAGACAAGCAGGAAGGACATGAGAAATCAAGGAAATGCAGTTGACATTCTGTCTAGGCCTATATGTATGTGTACTCTGCTACTATTTATATCATGCTACTCTGGTTCTCTAAGCCATGGAGAGCCACAGGATCCATGTGGACACGGAGTCCCTAAAGACAACATCAGAGATGCTGGGGGTAAGAACTATAATTACAGTACTGTAAAAGGGAGAAAACAGAGAGGGTTTAAGTAGTATACACACACACACACACACACACACACACACACACACACACACACACACACACACACACACACACACCATGATGCCTCCAGTAGGGGGATGTTTGCAGAGTGTGTCCTGTGTCTTGCTGTGCTCTATAAATAGAAAAGAGAGTCTGTCTGCCTGTTTGTTTCCTTTAGGGTGGAGTGTTGCAGTAGGAATGAGCATCGTCGTCTTACACACACTCACTAACGCACACACACGCTAGCGTGCGTGCGCACACCACACACGGGTTAAAAATTGCTGTGATAATCCAGCAGAATACTAACCAAACTTTTCTTCCGTTTTTCACTACGACCCACACACAATACATGATGAGGATGCAGAGGAGGAGGAAGGGAGAGATAGAGAGAGAGAGAGATAGAAGGATTTAGGGAGAATAAGATAAAAGGAAGCATGGGAGAGAGGAGAAGTACTAACATAATCATATTCTGAACCGAAGTGTTTGTTTTTGAGTGAGTGTGTGACACCTACACAGTGTAAGCACATTACAAGCCTAACTGAAACAGACGGTGCTTTTAAACGACTGACAGAGAGCTGGAGAGAGAAAGAGAGAAGAAAAGGGGGGAGAGAGAGACTCGTGGAGGAGGCGAGGGAGAGACGCGCCGAAGACTGAGAGAGAAAGGGAGAAAACAGAGAGAGGAGGGAAACAGAAGGGAGGACGAGAGGGGTGGTAAATGGAGAGGCAGGGACAAAATTAAAAAGAGAGTAAAAAGTGGGAGAGAGAGTGACATGACAAAGTGATGGTTTAGATGTACATTCCCCACTGCAGAATGTTCATTCAGATAACTCACAGTATATCAAATCAAATGTTATTTGTCACATGCGTCGAATACAACAGGTGTACACCTCACCATGAAATGCTTACTTACAAGCCCTTAACCAACAATGTAGTTTTAAGGAAAATAAGAGTTTTGAAAATATTGACACAATAAACTAAAGTAAATGTTTTTTTTTTAAGAGTAACAATAAAATAACAATAACGAGGCAATATACAGAGGGTACTGGTGCCAAGTCAATGTGGGGAGGTACAGGTTAGTCGAGGTAAATTAGGTAATATGTACAGTACCCTCATTTACCCTCAGTACCCTCAGTACCAACTTTTAGACACACCTACTCATTCCAGGGTTTTTCATAATTTTTACTATTTTCTACATTGTAGAATAATAGTGAATACATCACAACTATGAAATAACACTTATGGAATCATGTAGTAACCAAAAAAAGTGTTTAACAAATCAAAATATATTTTATATTTGAGATTCTTCAAAGTAGCCACCCTTTGCCTTGATGACAGCTTTGCACACTCTTGGCATTCTCTCAACCAGCTTCATGAGGAATGCTTTTCCAGTCTTGAAGGAGTTCCCACATATTCTGAACACTTGTTGGCTGCTTTTCCTTCACTCCGCGGTCCAACTCATCCCAAACCATCTCAATTGGGTTGAGGTCGGGTGATTGTGGCGGCCAGGTCATCTGATGCAGCACTCCAACACTGTCTTTGGTTAAATAGCACTTACACAGCCTGGAGGTGTGTTTTGGGTCATTGTCCTGTTGAAAAACAAATGATAGTCATATAGGCAGGGGTAAAGTGAACAGCGAGTAGCAGCAGCAGCGTAAAAAAAAAAGTGGGGGGGACAATGCAAGTAGTCCGGGTAGCCATTTGACTAAATGTTCAGGAGTCTTATGGCTTAGGGGTAGAAGCTGTTCAGAAGCCTCTTGGACCAAGATTTGGCACTCCGGTACCGCTCGCCGTGCGGTAGCAGAGAGAACAGCCTATGACTAGGGTGGCTGGAGCCTTTAGAGCCAATCGAGGTAATGGATGGCAATTGAGTCTTCATGGATTTGTCTGTCTCTTGACATAAAAGGACACTCACAACAGAACATGTTGCATCTCTCTCCGTGATAAAATAACTGATTACCATATGCTTTGAAACAGAAAAAGAGAACAGAAGCAACGCAGGCACACACACACACGCTATTGTGCTGTGTTGTCTGAAAGCCAGAGGGAAACCCTTTGGTGGAATGTGTTGTTTGATTTCGAGAACGTAGATGAAATACATCAAACATAGGAGAACACACACACACACTCTGGCACACGCAAACTGGCACACAGACATTGTGTATAGCAGTCAGATTAGCTCTGCCCGAGGTTTAGGAGAGAGCAGTGATAAGTCCCTGTACTGACGATTATCTCCCTGTCCTCACAGCAACCCCTTTCTCTCCCACCCTCTCTCTCCGCCTCTCTCTCCCCTCGTCACTCTAAACTCTGACAAAACTCACAGAACATTATTGTTTTCTGTGATTGATATAATCTCTCCTGTCGACTCCTTACCTTTGACGAGGTTGAAGCACTTTAACACCATGTTATGATCTTAGTAAGATATGGCTGTACAGAGAGCCACTGCGGCAGCGGAGTATGAGCAAATACTCTGCCTCAAAAGTGTAAGTGCATCAATTTAGTCTTGAAAATGATACTCGAGACCGGCCCGGTACCTTAAACCCCCCCCCCCCCTCTATCTCTCTGTCAGGTGTCCCAGGTTATCACCAGTCTGTCTCTGCTCTACAGGCTGAATATGGGGCTACGCTCTAAACTACAGGTCAGTCCCTCCCTGAGGATCCATGAGACCATGAAACTTCTCGGCGTATGAGCCTCTCTCTTGTAGTACGCAACACACACACAACACAACACACACACACACACACACACCACACACACACACACACACACACACACACACTGATACACAGACACGTTTTGTTCTTCTGTCCTCGTGGAGATTTCCATTGAAAATCCTAGTTTCCCTTTGCCACAAGGGAGAATTTTCACGTTTTACTATGCTTGTTGGGACTTTTGGGGATTTCAGGTCTTTATTTGTATTGGCATTTAAGTCTTTTAATGAATTTTTATCTTATTAACACTTTATTCTAGCTAGCTATTTGTGTAGTAGCGGTCAAGTAAACAAAATGATAAAGAACCAACCCACACACGCACACATCCTACCTTACTGTCTTTCTGTGTATCCAGAGCCAGGGTGCTGTGGAGCTGTACTCTAAATGGAGCTGACTATGATCCCTGTACTGGCAGGGTAAGGACACCATGGTTGAGAGGTCATCACGATCCTATGACCTGACCAGCTGAGCTCCTATAACTAGAGGTGAAAGGAGACAAGCAGGAAGGACATGAGAAATCAAGGGAAATGCAGTTGACATTCGTCTAGGCCTATTGTATGTGTACTTCTGCTACTATTTATATCATGCTACTCTGGTTCTCTAAGCCATGGAGAGCCACAGGATCCATGTGGACACGGAGTCCCTAAAGACAACATCAGAGATGCTGGGGTAAGAACTATAATACAGTACTGTAAAAGGGAAGAAAACAGAGAGGGTTAAGTAGTATACCACACACACACACACACACCACACACACACACACACACACAACACCACACACACACACACACACACACACCATGATGCCTCCAGTAGGGGGATGTTTGCAGAGTGTGTCCTGTGTCTTGCTGTGCTCTATAAATAGAAAAGAGAGTCTGTCTGCCGTTTGTTTCCTTTAGGTGGAGTGTTGCAGTAGGAATGAGCATCGTCGTCTTACACACACTCACTAACGCACACACACGCTGCGTGCGTGCGCACACCACACACGGGGTTAAAAATTGCTGTGATAATCCAGCAGAATACTAACCAAACTTTTCTTCCGTTTTTCACTACGACCCACACACAATACATGATGAGGATGCAGAGGAGGAGGAAGGGAGAGATAGAGAGAGAGAGAGATAGAAGGATTTAGGGAGAATAAGATAAAAGGAAGCATGGGAGAGAGGAGAAGTACTAACATAATCATATTCTGAACCGAAGTGTTTGTTTTTGAGTGAGTGTGTGACACCTACACAGTGTAAGCACATACAAGCCTAACTGAAACAGACGGTGCTTTTTAAACGACTGACAGAGAGCTGGAGAGAGAAAGAGAAGAAAAGGGGGAGAGAGAGACTCGTGGAGGAGGCGAGGGAGAGACGCGCCGAAGACTGAGAGAGAAAGGGAGAAAACAGAGAGAGGAGGGAAACAGAAGGAGGACGAGAGGGTGGTAAATGGAGAGGCAGGGACAAAATTAAAAGAGAGTAAAAAGTGGGAGAGAGAGTTACATGACAAAGTGATGGGTTTAGATGTACATTCCCCACTGCAGAATGTTCATTCAGATAACTCACAGTATATCAAATCAAATGTTATTTGTCACATGCGTCGAATACAACAGGTGTACACCTCACCATGAAATGCTTACTTACAAGCCCTTAACCAACAATGTAGTTTTAAGGAAAAATAAGAGTTTGAAAATATTGACACAATAAAACTAAAGTAAATGTTTTTGTTTTTAAGAGTAACAATAAAATAACAATAACGAGGCAATATACAGAGGGTACTGGTGCCAAGTCAATGTGGGGAGGGTACAGGTTAGTCGAGGTAAATTAGGTAATATGTACAGTACCCTCATTTACCCTCAGTACCCTCAGTACCAACTTTTAGACACACCTACTCATTCCAGGGTTTTTCATAATTTTTACTATTTTCTACATTGTGAGAATAATAGTGAATACATCACAACTATGATAACAACTTATGGAATCATGTAGTAACCAAAAAAAGTGTTTAACAAATCAAAATATATTTTATATTTGAGATTCTTCAAAGTAGCCCACCCTTTGCCTTGATGACAGCTTTGCACACTCTTGGCATTCTCTCAACCCGCTTCATGAGGAATGCTTTTCCAGTCTTGAAGGAGTTCCCACATATTCTGAACACTTGTTGGCTGCTTTTCCTTCACTCCGCGCGGTCCAACTCATCCCAAACCATCTCAATTGGGTTGAGGTCGGGTGATTGTGGCGGCCAGGTCATCTGATGCAGCACTCCAACACTGTCTTTTGGTTAAATAGCACTTACACAGCCTGGAGGTGTGTTTTGGGTCATTGTCTGTGAAAAACAAATGATAGTCATATAGGCAGGGGTAAAGTGAACAGCGAGTAGCAGCAGCAGCGTAAAAAAAAAAGTGGGGGGACAATGCAAGTAGTCCGGGTAGCCATTTGACTAAATGTTCAGGAGTCTTATGGCTTAGGGGTAGAAGCTGTTCAAGAAGCCTCTTGGACCAAGATTTGGCACTCCGGTACGCGTCGCCGTGCGGTAGCAGAGAGAACAGCCTATGACTAGGGTGGCTGGAGCCTTTAGAGCCAATCGAGGTAATGGATGGCAATGAGTCTTCATGGATTTGTCTGTCTCTTGACATAAAAGGACTCCACAACAGAACATGTTGCATCTCTCTCCGTGATAAAATAACTGATTACCATATGCTTTGAAACAGAAAAAGAGAACAGAAGCAACGCAGGCACACACACACACGCTATTGTGCTGTGTGTCTGAAAGCCAGAGGGAAACCCTTTTGGGGAATGTGTTGTTTGATTTCGAGAACGTAGATGAAATACATCAAACATAGGAGAACACACCACACACACTCTGGCACACGCAAACTGGCACACAGACATTGTGTATAGCAGTCAGATTAGCTCTGCCCGAGGTTTAGGAGAGAGCAGTGATAAGTCCCTGTACTGACGATTATTCTCCCTGTCCTCACAGCAACCCCTTTCTCTCCCACCCTCTCTCTCCGCCTCTCTCTCCCCTCTCTTTCTCTACCCCCTCCCCTCTCCCCCTCTTCTTCCCCCATCTCTCTCCCCCACCTCCCCACTCTCTTTTCTCCCCCCCTCCCCCCCCCCCCCTCTCTCTCCCCCCTCCTCCTCTCCCCCCCTCCTCCTCTCTCTCTCCCCCCTCTTGCGTCAGACTAGATGAAAGCAGCTAGAGCACGAGGCCCACCAGGCAGCAGGCCAGATGTTTCTATGTCCAGCGACCACCCAGCCAGGATGGTCAGTGTTGTGTGTATAGGCGTGTTTTATAGGTACTGTGTGTGCGTGTGCTGTCCCTAATCCTGCTCTCGCTACAGGTTCTTGTTGAGAAGCTGCGTCTGCAGGAGCGCTGTGAAACAAGAAGCTCCCCAAGACTCTCAACAAACAACAGCAGTCTACATCTGAGGCTGTTGTGAGAGATGCACACACTGCTTACAACACACACATTGCATTGCCTCAGTAGTATGAGGCAGTGACGCCTCTCTTCTCTGTGTGTAGTGTTGCAGCTCCAGGACCTGCACCCCCTGCCGAAGATCATTCTCGGAATACAGACAGGTCATGATGACAACAATATGTTTGACTGACTCATTGATGATTGATCATTGGTATCTGCTCACATTACTACAATACTAATGACTTTGTGTGCGTGTTTTTCTTTACCCCAGGTCAGTAAATCAAGTCCACCTTCCGTCGACGGGTTCTGTCTGATGATGAGTAGGTTGAGCACAGACACTCAGGCTGGGACTAAAGCATCTCTAAAGTAGCTGATCTTCTGCACTGCCTACTCTGACAAGTTTTGTGAATAAGGGGCCCAGGAGTAAAAAACATTTAAATAGAGGACCTTTCTATCTCTCCTTTCATTCCCTATTAACAAAACACTAGAGGACAGTACTAATTAAGTGTCTGTTTGGAAGCTGTTTGTTTATTGCAAAGTTCTGCAAGGAGAAATCAAATCAAAATTTTGATTTGCTCACACATACACATGGTTGTCAGATTGTTTAATGCGAGTGTAGCCGAAATGCTTTTGTGGCTAATTCTGAGTTTCACAATGCGAGTACCATAATAACCAGACGGTAATCTAACCTAACAATTCCACAACTACTACCTTATACACACAAGTGTAAAGGGATTACAAGAAATATGTACAAATAAAGATAATAGATATGAGTTGATGGTACAGATAAGGCACTTTAGGCAAAGATGCCAAGTAAGATGGTAGCGAGGTACAAGTATATACATATGAGATGATAATGTAGGGTGA
>NC_036840.1:23457651-23460536 GCF_002910315.2 Salvelinus sp. IW2-2015 | reverse complement strand
TCCCCTCTCTCCCCTCTCTTTCTCTACCCCCTCCCCTCTCCCCCTCCTTCCCCCATCCTCTCCCCCCACCCTCCCCCACTCTCTTTCTCCCCCCTCCCCCCCCCCCCCCCCTCTCTCCCCCTCCTCTCTCTCCCCCCTCCTCCTCTCTCTCTCCCCCCTCTCTTGTGTAAACATAAAAGTGCATAGTTTAAAGTGGCTAGTGATACATGTATTACATAAAGATGGCAAGATGCAGTAGATGATATAGAGTACAGTATATACATATACATTATATTAAGTGGAGTGGCATTGTTTAAAGTGGCTAGTGATACATTTTTGATCAATTTCCATCAATTTCCATTATTAAAGTGAGCTGGAGTTGAGTCAGTATGTTGGCAGCAGCCACTCGATGTTAGTGGTGGCTGTTTAACTGTCTGATGGCCTTGAGATAGAAGCTGTTTTTCAGTCTCTCGGTCCCTGCTTTGATGCACCTGTACTGACCTCGTCTTCTGGATGATAGCGTGATGAACAGGCAGTGGCTCGGGTGGTTGTTGTCCTTGATGATCTTTATGGCCTTCCTGTGTATGTAGCTTTGGGTCTGCTCTCTGGAATTTCTTAATGACATGTACAAAGAGACTTTTGATGTTTGGTTGTTTGTTACATGCTGAACTGCTCTCTTTCTTCTTCTCTCCCTCTCCTCCCTCTTTCATTGCTCTCTGTCTCGAAGAACTTCATCTCGTCCACATGGTACCAGACCAGTGCAGTGACTGGAAGAATCTCTGCCAAACACCCAGTGAGTCCCTCATCCTCCATCTCAGGGTTACTCATCCTTTCAACCCATCCCTTTCCTCAGCAATGTCCTTGGCTTAATTTCAACACGGAGGCTCTCTCTTTCTCTCTCTCTCTCTCTCCCTCTTTCTCATTCTCTCTCTTTCTCACTATCGCTCTCTCTCTTTTTCAAACTTTCTCTCTTTCTCCATCTCGCCCTCTGTCTTTCTCCCTCTCTCGCTCTTTCTCTATCTCTCTCTTATACACACGCTCTAATGTCTGATGTATTTTTGCTGAGAAAAGCTTCTCTCTCTTGTCCGAACTAGAGGTCGACCGATTATGATTTTTCAACGCCAATACCGATACCGATTATTGGTAATAATGACAATTACAACAATACTGAATGAACCCTTTTATTTTAACTTAATATAATGCATAAATAAGCTCTATTTAGTCTCAAATAAATAATGAAACATGTTAAATTTGGTTTAAATAATGCAAAAACACAGTGTTGGAGAAGAAAGTAAAAGTGCAATATGTGCCATGTAAAAAAGCTAACGTTTAAGTTCCTTGCTCAGAACATGAGAACATATGAAAGCTGGTGGTTCCTTTTAACATGAGTTCAATATTCCCAGTTAAGAAGTTTTAGATTGTAGTTATTATAGGACTATTTCTCTCTATACCATTTGTATTTCATATATCCTTTGACTATTGGATGTTCTTATAGGCACTATAGTATTGCCAGCCTAATCTCGGATAGGCTTGAAGTCATAAACAGCGCTGTGCTTCAAGCACTGCGAAGAGCTGCTGGCAAACGCAGGAAAGTGCTGTTTGAATGAATGCTTACGAGCCTGCTGCTGCCTACCACCGCTCAGACTGCTCTATCAAATATCAAATCATAGACTTAATTATAACATAATAAACACACAGAAATACGAGCCTTAGGTCATTAATATGGTAAAATCCGGAAACTATCATTAAGAAAACWAAATGTTTATTCTTTCAGTGAAATACGGAACAGTATTTTATCGAATGGGTGACAACCACACACAACCTTCAATGTTATGTCATAATTATGTAAAATTCTGGCAAATTAATACGGTCTTTGTTAGGAAGAAATGGTCTTCACACAGTTCGCAACGAGCCAGGCGGCACAAACTGCTGGATATACCCTGACTCTGCTTGCACTGAATGCAAGAGAAGCGACACATTCATTTATTTTAACTAAATATGCAGGGTTAAAAAAATATATACTTGTGTATTGATTTTAAGAAAGGCATTGATGTTGATGGTTAGGTTCATTTGTGCAACGATTGTGCTTTTTTCGCGAATGCGCWTTTGTTAAATCATCACCCGTTTGGCGAAGTAGGCTGTGATTCGATGATAAATGAACAGGCACCGCATTGATTATATGCAACGCAGGACAGGCTAGTTAAACTAGTAATATCATCATCCATGTGTAGTTAACTAGTGATTATGTTAAAGATTGATTGTTTTTTATAAGATAAGTTTAATGCTGCATCACTGCTTGGTATGGCAACAGCTTGGCATCCGACCYCAAGGCGCTGCAGAGGATATTTATCAATACTTTCTATTATTTCTATCTATTATAGCCGTCTTTGTATCCAAGATAATTGTGTAGTCTAGAGTAATTGTCGAGGTTACCTAGCCAGTTAGAGGTTACCTAGCCAGCTACACTTTCAAACAAAGTCAACAACGCAGCCACTGCTAGCTAGCCTATTTCACCAGCCAGCAGTACTATATCATTTTAGTCAATAAGATTTTTTGCAACGTAAGCTTAACTTTCTGAACATTCGAGACGTGTAGTCCACTTGTCATTCCAATCTCCTTTGCATTAGCGTAGCCTCTTCTGTAGCCTGTCAACTATGTGTCTGTCTATCCCTGTTCTCTCCTCTCTACACAGACCATACAAACGCTTCCGTATGGGATTCACTGTCAGGGAGCCCAGTATGGGATCACTTGTTAGGGAGCCATTTGATGTAGGGTTGGGAAGGAGTTTGGGATTGTGTGTGTTTGGGGAGGGTGTGGGTGTGGGTGTGGGTGTGTGTGTGTTGTGGTGTGTGTGTGGTGTGTGTGTGTGTGTGTGTGTGTGTGTGGTGTGTGTGTGTGTGTGTGTG
>NC_036840.1:23430017-23453959 GCF_002910315.2 Salvelinus sp. IW2-2015 | reverse complement strand
CACACCGCGTGGCCGCTGCTACTCTAACCTGGTGGTCCCAGCGCGCACGACCCACGTGGAGTTCCAGGTCTCAGGCAGCCTCTGGAACTGCCGATCTGCGGCCAACAAGGCAGAGTTCATCTCAGCCTATGCTTCCCTCCAGTTCCCTCGACTTCTTGGCACTGACGGAAACATGGATTACCACTGAATAACACTGCTACTCCTACTGCTCTCTCCTCGTCTGCCCACTGTTCTCGCACACCCCGAGAGCTTCTGGTCAGCGGGGTGGTGGCACTGGGATCCTCATCTCTCCCAAGTGGACATTCTTCTTTCTCCCCGACCCATCTGTCTATCGCCTCCTTTGAATTCCATGCTGTCACATTACCAGCCCTTTCAAGCTTAACATCCTTATCATTTATCGCCCTCCAGGTTCCTTGGAGAGTTCATCAATGAGCTTGACGCCTGATAAGTCTCTCTTTTTCCCCTGCGTGCGTGCGTGCGTGCGTGCGTGCGTGCGTGCGTGCGTGCGTGCGTGCGTGCGTGCGTGCGTGCGTGCGTGCGTGCGTGCGTGCGTGCGTCTCTGTGCTTTTCTCCTGTGATGACTCATTAAGTTGGTGCAGTGTGATTAAATCACTGCACACCCGCACAGCAATCCCCATATGTTTAACATGGGGGTCCACTGGGACCATTCTCTCTTTCTCCCTCTCCCCACCCTTTCTCCTTTGCTATCTCTCCCTACACTATCCTTTCTCCTCACTGTCACTTCCCAACCTTTCTCTCTCTCTCTCCCTCTCCCAACCCATCCGGTCTCCTCACTTTCACTCCCCAACCTCTTCCTTTCTCTCTCTCTCTCTCTCCACCACCCCATCTTTTCTCCTCACTGTCACTTTCCAACCTCCTCCTCTTAGAGCACTGTCATCAGTCTCATCTCCTGTAGGGAGTCTCAAAGAAGAAACTGCATACAATAGAAACATCTCAGACGAGATGTGTGTGTATGTTGGTGAGGAGGGTGAGGAGGGTGCTCTTGTCTGAAATGCCTCGTCAACAGAAGAAGGGGAAGACAGCCCCTCAGCACAGGCTCATTTGTGTTGAGTTGCTTAGATGTACAGTGTATTGCGAACGTATTCACTCTCCTTGGTATTTTTCCTATTTTGTTGACTTACAACCTGGAATTAAAATTGACTTTTTGGGGGGGTTTGTATAATTTGATTTACACAACATGCCTACCACTTTGAATATGCAAAATATGTTTTTATTGTGAAACAAACAAGAAATAAGACAAAAAAACAGAATTGGATTGAGGTCTGGGCTTTGACTAGGCCATTCCAAGACATTTAAATATTTCCCCTTAAACCACTCGAGTGTTGCTTTAGCAGTATGCTTAGGGTCATTTTCCTGCTGGAAGGTGAACCTCTGTCCCAGTCTCAAATCTCTGGAAGACTGGAACAGGTTTCCCTCAAGAATTTCCCTGTATTTAGCGCCATCCATCATTCCTTCAATTCTGACCAGTTTCCCAGTCTCTGACGATGATGTTCTCGGAGTGATGAGAGGTGTTGGGTTTGTGCCAGACATAGCGTTTTCCTTGATTGCCAAAAAGCTTAATTTTAGTCGCATCTAACCAGAGAACCTTCTTCCATATGTTTGGGGAGTCTCCCACATGCCTTTTGGCGAACACCAAACGTGTTTGCTTATTTTTTTCTTTAAGCAATTACTTTTTTCCGGCCACTCTTCCGTAAGGCCCAGCTCTGTGGAGTGTATGGCTTAAAGTGGTCCTATGGACAGATACTCCAATCTCCACTGTGGAGCTTTGCAGCTCCTTCAGGGTTATCTTTGGTCTCTTTGTTGCCTCTCAGATTAATGCCCTCCTTGCCTGGTCCGTGAGTTTTGGTGGGCGGCCCTGTCTTGGCAGGTTTGTAGGGGTGCCATATTCTTTCCCTTTTTTAATAATGTATTTAATGGTGCTCCGTGGGATGTTCACCTGACCTGTTTGGAGAGCTCCTTGCTTGGTGGTGTCCCTTGCTTAGTGGTGTTGCAGACTCTGGGGCCTTTCAGAACAGGTGTATATGTAATGAGATCATGTGACACTTAGATTGCACACAGGTGGACTTTACTTAACTAATTATGTGACTTCTGAAGGTAATTGGTTGCATCAAATCTTATTTAGGGGCTTCATAGCAGGGGGTGAATAAATATGCATCCACCACTTTTCAGTTCTTAAAAAAAACATTTCACTTCACCAATTTGGACTATTTTGTGAATGCCCATTACATGAAATCCAATTATCAAAATCTAAACATGTTCAATTTGGTTTAAATAATGCAAAAACACAGTGTTGGAGAAGAAAGTGAAAGTGCAATATGTGCCATGTAAAAAAGCTAACGTTTAGAAAATTTGATAGGCTTGAAGTCATAAACAGCGCTGTGCTTCAAGCATTGCTAAGAGCTGCTGGTAAACGCAGTAAAGTGCTGTTTGAATGAATGCTTACGAGCCTGCTGCTGCCTACTGCCGCTCAGTCAGATTGCTCTATCAAATATCAAATCATATACTTAATTATAATATAATTAACACACAGAAATACAAGCCTTTGGTCATTAATATGGTAAAATCCGGAAACTATAATTTCGAAAACAAAACGTTTATTCTTTCAGTGAAATACGGAACCGTTCCGTATTTTATCGAACGTGTGGCAACCCTAAGTCTAAATATTGCGGTTACATTGCACAATTACGGTCTTTGTAAGGAAGAAATGGTCTTCACAAAGTTCGCAACGAGCCAGCCGGCCCAAACTGCTGCATATACCCTGACTTTGCTTGCACTGAACGCAAGAGAAGTGACAATTTCTCTAGTTAATATTGCCTACTAACATGCATTTCTTTTAACTAAATATGCAGGTTTCAAAAAAGTATACTTCTGTGTATTGGTTTTAAAAAAGGCATTGATGTTTATGGTTAGGTACATTTGTGCAACGATTGTGTTTTTTTTCGCGAATGTGCTTTTGTTAAATCATCACCCGTTTGGCGAAGTTGAAGTAGGCTGTGATTCAATGATAAATTAACAGGCACCACATTTATTATATGCAACGCAGGACAAGCTAGTTAAAGTAGTAATATCATCAACCATGTGTAGTTAACTAGTGATTATGTTAAGATTGATTGTTTTTTATAAGTTTAATGCTAGCTAGCAATTTACCTTGGCTCCTTGCAGCCACAGGTCCTTTTGATGCTGCACTCGTGGATTGCAATGCAATCGGACATAATCAGCGTAAAAAAAGCCAGATTACCGATTGTTATGAAAACTTGAAATCGGCCCTAATTAATCGTCCGACCTCTACTGCACACACACACACTGCGCACACACCGAACACAGCGGTAGCTGCTAGACCCATGTGGTGTATATTTTGTATACATTTTTTATTTCACCTTTATTTAACCAGGTAGGCCAGTTCTCATTTAAAACTGTGACCTGGCCAAGAGGGAGGTAAGGCAATAAATAGGCCATAGTGGCGAAATAATTACAATTTAGCAATTAAACACTGGAGTGATAGATGTGCAGAAGATGAATGTGCAAGTAGAGATACTGGGGTGCAAAGGAGCAAAAAATATAAATAACAGTATGGGGATGAGGTAGTTGGATGGGCTATTTACAGATGGGCTATGTACAGCTGCAGTGAGCTGCTCTGACAGCTGGTGCTTAAAGTTAGTGAGGGAGATATGAGTCTCCAGCTTCAGTGATTTTTGCAATTCGTTCCAGTCATTGGCAGCAGAGAACTGGAAGGAAAAGCGGCCAAAGAGGAATTGGCTTTGGGGGTGACCAGTGAAATATACCTGCTGGAGCGCGTGCTACGGGTGGGTGCTGCTATGTTGACCAGTGAGCTGAGATAAGGCTGGGGTTTACCTAGCATCTATATTTACCTAGCATCTATATCTCAGAGTCCTGTATTCCTCCACCACTTCCGCTAGTTTACCCACCTACCATTAGTCTGTATCTCATTAGCACAACTCTGTATGAGCCGGTTCCCATATTATTACCGTTCTAATTCACAAGCACTGTGTTAGCATAGCGCTTAGCGGTCAGTGTGCCATCCATCCATCCATAGACACAGACAGACAGGCAGGCAGAGCGAAACCACACCCATTAAGGACGGCTTGTTCCCAAGCTAATTAAATCAAGAATAAAACATGAATAAAACATAGCTGACACACGCTGTTGTCACACACACAAAACACCACACACACTGTTGTTCATATAAACACACCCCTGTTTATAAACACCTGCTCACAAACACACACACACTCCCTTTCCCAGGCTCATATATTCTGAAGGGGCCACTCATACAGACCACTCATAGTTTTCATATTGTCTCCCCTCCTCTGACTATGAATGGACACCCTTGGAAATGAGTCCATGTTTTTGTTTCCTTATTGCCTTGTCAGCCTCATATGAGCTCACAATGCCAAAACACCGGCTAGTAGTTTTAAACAGGGGATTGTTTAACATTTAAATATTTGTGTTGCTTTGGTTGCTTGCGGCCCGTGTTGCCTTCCTCCATATGGCCTGCGGAGAATTAACAGAGATAGTAGTCTATACAACATTCTAATGGGATCTGCTCTAAACGTTTTGCAGTATCACATACGCCGTATGTTTATACATGCATTGTCTTATTTATAGAAATTAGGGCCAGGAGTAATTTTTTTCTGGATCCTAGTTATAGCTAGAACTATTTTCAATCGTTTTGTCATGAACAAGTTTTGAATTGTAACAAGGGTTTTTACTGTCCATGTGACCGGACTTCAGACAGTAGAATCTGAGATGTGATGTGGCCTTAGAGAAAGTAGTGTTGACTGATGAGCTACAGAGAGTAGTGATATCTGTCTCTCTGTCTGCCTTTCTGTTTCTCTTTCGGTCTGTCGGTCTGCCTGTCAGAGAGCCTCTTACATTGAGCTGCAGGGTGTCTCGGTAAGAACAGTACAGTGTTAGTGGTTGTCACTTCAACATGCTGCCCCTGTGTGATGATTGAGCTTTGCTGCGTTATCTCGTTGTTGCTCTTGTTGCTGACGGGGCATGATTTGAAGGGTGTGTTGTCATAACAGCACTTTAGAATTACAGTTTGAGGAGACTTTAAAAAGATAGAGACAGTTGTGTGTGCGAGCGTGTGTGTGTCTTCAGATGTATTACACTTGAGGTTTGAGGCAGTTCAAGGATGTCTGGGTCATTCCACAAAAAGAGTACCTTTTGCATCCCTTTGATATTTTAAGGAGAAATTGTGCACCAATATTGCATTTTTACAATGCTGTTATATTAAAGTGCCTTTCAGCAGTTGAAAAAATAATAAAGACACTATTCCAGTTAAGAGGCAGTACAGTGTTCTTCTATATTTACCTTGTTTAAAAACATTGGTGTAGAACAAGCTTATATTTGGGTTCTGGTGGAGTACAACAGTTAAGCAGTTAAGCTCATGATGCATACAATAAATTCTATTCTTCAAGAATCAATGGGTACATATCATTCATTTATAAGTTCAAAAATGTATGTACCAATTTATTTATGTGCTGCTTGCCCCTTTAAATGAAGTGCCCTTTAATAACTTTTCATGTTCAAAATTGTGCACTCTCCTCAAACAATAGCATGGTATTCTTTCACTGTAATAGCTACTGTAAATTAGATTAACAATAATTTAAGCTTTCTGCCAATATAAGATATGTCTATGTACTGGGAGATGTTCTTGTTACWGACAACCTCATGCCAATCGCATTAGCCTACGTAAGCTCAACCGTCCCGTGGAAGGGACACCGATCCCGAAGAAGTTTTAATATACAAATTAGGCACATTTGGGCAGTCTTGATACAAAATTTTGACTGCAAATGCAATGTTTCATTGGATCAGTCCAAAACTTTGCACATACACTAATGCCATCTAGTGGCCAAAATGTATATTGCACCTGGGCTGGAATAATACATTATGGCCTTTCTCTTGCATTTCAAACATGATGGTACAAAATAAATACAAAAGAACGGTTGTTTTTTTCTTTGTGTTATCTTTTACCAGATCTATTGTGTTATATTCTACTACATTCCTTTGACATTTCCATAAATTTCAAAGTGTTTCCTTTCAAATGGTACCAAGAATATGCATATCCTTGTTTCACGGCCTGAGCTACAGACAGTTAGATTTGGGTATGTCATTTTAGGCGAAAATTGAACAAAGGGGGCTAATCTTTAATAAAGACCACATAATTTTTTTATGTGAATAAAGACTTGGTGAAGTGCCAAAATTCTGCAAGTTGACATGTCCTCTGTGCACCATCTTTGACTTTTTCCACATTTTCACCATCGTTGTAAAGCCCTAGTTATTTAGTTGCTTGACAAAGTCATTAATGAGATTATTATTTATTTCATGTGATTCATTTATGTCTGTCCCTCATTTTAAGGTCAAACCTGTTACGTGAACTGAAGTCTCGTTTTAATATGGTGAAACTCTTCCTTTTAAAATATGTTTTTCAAAAATAACATTAAACATCTGATAGTCAAAACATAGTGTAAAGCAGGTGAGCTGGTTCGACTCTTTTTGTCCGTTTTCTGTTGTTTTGTGTTGGACAACTGAGCTGGTCGAGCATAACATAACAGCACAGACTGGAATATGTTCCGGGATTCTTCCGATGGCATTGAGGAGTACACCACATAAGTCACTGGCTTCGTCAATATGATGACGTCGTCCCCACAGTGACTGTACGTACATACCCCAACCAGAAGCCGTGGATTACAGGCAACATCCACACTGAGCTAAAGGGTAGAGTTGCTGCTTTCAAGGAGTGGGACTCTAACCTGGAACCTTATAAGAAATCCCGCTATGCCCTCCGACGAACCATCAAACAGACAAAGCGTCGATGCAGGACTAAGATCGAGTCGTACTACACCGGCTCCGACGCTCGTCAGATGTGGCAGGGCCTGCAAACCATTACAGACTACAAAGGGAAGCACAGCCGAGAGCTGCCCAGTGACACGAGTCTACCAGACAAGCTAAACTACTTCTATGCTCGCTTCGAAGCAAATAACACTGAAACATGCATGAGCGCACCAGCTGTACCGGAAGACTGTGTGATCACACTCTCCGCAGCCGATGTGAGTAAGACCTTTAGACAGGTCAACATTCACAAGGCTGCGGGGCCAGACGGATCACAAGGACGTGTACTGCGAGCATGCACTGACCAACTAGCAAGTGTCTTCACTGACATGTTCAACCTCTCCCTGTCCGAGTCTGTAARACTAACATGTTTCAAGCAGACCACCATAATGCCTGTGGCCAAGAACACTATGGTAACCTGCCTAATTGACTACCGTCCCGTAGCACTCATTTTATTTCTTTTTTTTTCACCTTTATTTAACCAGGTAGGCAAGTTGAGAACAAGTTCTCATTTACAACTGCGACTGGCAAAGATGAAGCAAAGCAGTTCAACACATATAACAACACAGAGTTACACATGGAGTAAAAAAAACATACAGTCAATAATACAGTAGAAAAATAAGTCTATATACAATGTGAGCAAATGAGGTGAGATAAGGGAGGTAAAGGCAATAAATAGGCCATGGTGGCGAAGTAAATACAATATTAGCAATTAAAACACTGGAATGGTAGATTTGACAGTAGATGAGTGTGCAAAGTAGAAATACTGGGGTGCAAAGGAGCAAAATAAATAAATACAGTAGGGGAAGAGGTAGTTGTTTGGGCTATTTATAGATGGGCTATGTACAGGTGCAGTGATCTGTGAGCTGCTCGGACAGCTAGTGCTTAAAGCTAGTGAGGGAGATAAGTCTTTCCAGTTTCAGAGATTTTTGTAGTTRGTTCCAGTCAATGGCAGCAGAGAACTGGAAGGAGAGGCGGCCAAAGGAGGAATTGGCTTTGGGGGTGACGAGAGATATACTTGCTGGAACGCGTGCTACGGATGGGTGCTGCTATTGTGACCAGCGAGCAGAGATAAGGCGGGACTTTACCTAGCAGGGTCTTGTAGATGACCTGGAGCCAGTGGGTTTGGCGACGAGTATGAAACGAGGGCCAGCCAATGAGAGCGTACAGGTCGCAGTGGTGGGTAGTATATGGGGCTTTGGTGACAAAACGGATGGCACTGTGATAGACTGCATCCAATTTGTTGAGTAGGGTGTTGGAGGCTATTTTGTAAATGACATCGCCGAAGTCGAGGATCGGTAGGATGGTCAGTTTTACAAGGGTATGTTTGGCAGCATGGGTGAAGGATGCTTTGTTGCGAAATAGGAAGCCAATTCTAGATTTAACTTTGGATTGGAGATGTTTTATGTGAGTATGGAAGGAGAGTTTACAGTCTAACCAGACACCTAGGTATTTGTAGTTGTCCACATATTCTAAGTCAGAACCGCCCAGAGTAGTGATGCTGGACGGGCGGGCAGGTGCAGGCAGTGATCGGTTGAAGAGCATGCATTTAGTTTTACTTGTATTTAAGAGCAGTTGGAGGCCACGGAAGGTGAGTTGTATGGCATTGAAGCTCCTCTGGAGGGTTGTTAACACAGTGTCCAAAGAAGGGCCAGAAGTATACAGAATGGTGTCGTCTGCGTAGAGGTGGATCAGAGACTCACCAGCAGCAAGAGCGACATCATTGATGTATACAGAGAAGAGAGTCGGCCCAAGAATTGAACCCTGTGGCACCCCCATAGAGACAACCAGAGGCCCGGACAATAGGCCCTCAGATTTGACACACTGAACTTTGTCAGAGAAGTAGTTGGGGAAACAGGCGAGGCAATCATTTGAGAAACCAAGGCTGTTGAGTCTGCCGATGAGGATGTGGTGATTGACAGAGTCGAAAGCCTTGGCCAGGTCAATGAATACGGCTGCATAGTATTGTTTCTTATCGATTTTACATTTACATTTAAAGGCGGTTATGATATCGTTTAGGACCTTGAGCGTGGCTGAGGTGCACCCATGACCAGCTCTGAAATCAGATTGCATAGCGGAGAAGGTACGGTGGGATTCGAAATGGTTGGTGATCTGTTTGTTAACTTGGCTTTCGAAGACCTTAGAAAGGCAGGGTAGGATAGATTTAGGTCTGTAGCAGTTTGGGTCAAGAGTGTTTCCCCTTTGAAGAGGGGTATGACCGCAGCTGCTTTCCAATCTTTCGGAATCTCAGACGACACGAAAGAGAGGTTGAACAGGCTAGTAATAGGGGTTGCAACAATTTCGACAGATAATTTTAGAAAGAGAGTGTCCAGATTGTCTAGCCCGGCTGATTTATGGGGGTCCAGATTTTGCAGCTCTTTCAGAACATCAGCTGACTGGATTTGGGAGAAGGAGAAATGGGGAAGGCTTGGGCGAGTTGCTGTGGGGGGTGCAGTGCTGTTGACCGGGGTAGGGGTAGCCAGGTGGAAAGCATGGCCAGCCGTAGAAAGATGCTTATTGAAATTCTCAATTATAGTGGATTTATCGGTGGTGACAGAGTTTCCTATCCTCAGTGCAGTGGGTAGCTGGGAGGAGCTGCTCTTATTCTCCATGGACTTTACAGTGTCCCAGAACCTTTTTGAGTTTGTGTTGCAGGAAGCAAATTTCTGCTTGAAAAAGCTAGCCTTGGCTTTTCTAACTGCCTGTGTATATTGGTTTCTAACTTCGCTGAAAAGTTGCATTTCACGGGGGCTGTTCGATGCTAATGCAGAACGCCACAGGATGTTTTTGTGTTGGTTAAGGGCAGTCAGGTCTGGAGAGAACCATGGGCTGTATCTGTTCCTGGTTCTAAATTTCTTGAATGGGGCATGCTTATTTAAGATGGTGAGGAAGGCATTTTTATCCAGGCATCCTCTACTGACGGGATGAGGTTAATATCCTTCCAGGATACCCGGGCCAGGTCGATTAGAAAGGCCTGCTCGCTGAAGTGTTTCAGGGAGCGTTTGARAGTGATGAGTGGAGGTCGTTTGACAGCTGACCCATGACGGATGCAGGCAATGAGGCAGTGATCGCTGAGTTCTTGGTTGAAAACAGCAGAGGTGAATTTAGAGGGCAAGTTGGTTAGGATGATATCTATGAGGGTGCCCGTGTTTACTGCTTTGGGGTTGTACCTGGTAGGTTCATTGATAATTTGTGTGAGATTGAGGGCATCAAGCTTAGATTGTAGGATGGCTGGGGTGTTAAGCATGTCACAGTTTAGGTCACCTAGCAGCACGAGCTCTGAAGATAGATGGGGGGCAATCAATTCACATATGGTATCCAGAGCACAGCTGGGGGCAGAGGGTGGTCTATAGCAGGCGGCAACGGTGACTTGTTTTTAGAGAGGTGGATTTTTAAAAGTAGAAGTTCAAATTGTTTGGGTACAGACCTGGATAGTAGGGCAGAACTCTGCAGGCTATCTCTGCAGTAGATTGCAACACCGTCCCCTTTGGCCGTTCTATCTTGTCTGAAAATGTTGTAGTTAGGGATGGAGATTTCAGAGTTATTGGTGGTCTTCCTAAGCCAGGATTCAGACACAGCTAAGACATCCGGGACATTCATGTCTGTAGCCATGAAGTGCTTTGAAAGGCTGGTCATGGCTCACATCAACACCATCATCCCAGAAACCTTAGACCCACTCCAATTTGCATACCGCCCCAACAGATCCACAGATGATGCAGTCTCTAGTGCACTCCGCACTGCCCTTTCCCACCTGGACAAAAGGAACACCTATGTGAGAAT
Organism: Salvelinus sp. IW2-2015; assembly: GCF_002910315.2. NCBI lineage: Eukaryota > Metazoa > Chordata > Actinopteri > Salmoniformes > Salmonidae > Salvelinus > Salvelinus sp. IW2-2015. Next base: position 23,443,300 of record NC_036840.1, on the reverse strand, counting down.
GCTATTCTTTGAATACAGCTCAACGTTCAACACCATAGTGCCCTTTGAAGCTCATCAATAAGCTAAGGACCCTGGGACTAAACACCTCCCTCTGCAACTGGATCCTGGACTTCCTGACGGGCCGCCCCCAGGTGGTAAGGGTAGGTAACAACACATCCGCCACGCTGATCCTCAACACAGGCACCCCTTAGGGGTGCGTGCTCAGCCCCCTCCTGTACTCCCTGTTCACTCATGACTGCACGGGCAGGCACGACTCCAACACCATCATTAAATTTGCCGATAACACAACAGTGGTAGGCCTGATCCCCGACATCAACGAGACATCCTATAGGGAGGAGGTCAGAGACCTGGCCTTGTGGTGCAAGGACAACAACTTCTCCCTCAACGTGATCAAGACAAATGAGATGATTGTGCACTACCTGAAAAAGAGGACCGAGCACGCCCCCATTCTCATCGACGGGGTTGCAGTAGAGCAGGTTGAGAGCTTCAAGTTCCTTGGTGTCCACATCACCAACAAACTAACTTGGTCCAAACACACCATGACAGTCGTGAAGCGAGCATGACAAAACCTATTCCCCCTCAGGAGACTGAAAAGATTTAGCATGGGTCCTCAGATCCTCAAAAGGTTCTACAGCTAAACCATCTGAGAGCATTCTGACTGGTTGTATCACTGCCTGGTATTGCTCATTCTCCGACCGCAAGGCACTACAGAGGGTAGTGCGAATGGCCCAGTACATCCCTGGGGCCAAGCTTACTGCCATCCAGGACCTCTATACCAGGTGGTGTCAGAGGAAGGCCCTAAAAATAGTCAAGGACTCCAGCCACCCTAGTCATAGACTGTTCTCTCTGCTACCACACGGCATGCGGTACCAGAGCGCCAAGTCTAGGTCCAAGAGGCTTCTTAACAGCTTCTACCCCCAAGCCTTGAGACTCCTGAACATCTAGTCAAATGGCTACCCAGACTATTTGCATTGACCCCCCCTCCACACCACTGCCACTCTCTGTTGTCATCTATGCATAGTCACTTTAATTAACTCTACCTACATGTACATACTACCTCAACTAACCAGTGCCCCCGCACATTGACTCTGTACCGGTACCCCCCTGTATATATTGTTATTTTTTTACTGCTGCTCTTTAATTACTTGTTACTGTTTTCTTATGCTTATCCATATTTTTAAAAACTGCACTGTTGGTTAGGGGCTCGTAAGCATTTCACTGTAAGGTTGTATTCGGCGCATGTGACTAATACAATATGATTTGATTTGATGTTGGCAATAGAATAAGCTTTCAAATGATGCCCACCTGACCTAGATTGTGATTTGTAATGGAAAGTTTTGTAATTGTGTGACGGTTAATTTGATTGAAGTTTTAAAAAGTCTTCTGAAGTTTGTTATTTCCTTTTTAACATGTCAGACTTGATTTGCCCTAATTTAACATTTATCAACCCCTACAAAAATGTCCACATAATAATTCACATTTTCTTTTGCTGCAGGGTTATTTTCCTGCTGCAGCAAACTGGCTCAAATTAAGATCCTACATCTGTATGCTTTTATAGTTCTTCTGTTAGAAACATTTCAATTTGGCCCTATCCATATAGGCCAGAGTAAGGGGTTAACTTGGTAGTATATATTTTTTATTTAACCTCTTGAGATGGGAAACGTGTTTTTTTTCTGAGGTTAAACGTGCTGTGTGCTGTTTTGGACAGAATGTTAAAATTAGGAAAAATATTAATCGGAGGACAAAAGTTGCACTTCTTAAAAGGTACCGAATTTGTGGAACGACCCATATGTAGAGGATTTAAAGGGAGTAATGGGAGTAAAGCTTATGGGAGAAAAGCTTGGATCACAAGGCTGACTGGTGTAGAATAAAAGTATATATGGCATTCTGGCAGAGTCAGTCTTAGTTATTCAAACATACACAGGATTTCAACACATCAATCCTGGAACAGGAAGAGAACTGACAAATACAGCGATGAAAATAAAATGAGGGTCAAGTCCTGGGCGGCAGCCAGACACTATGGTGGTTTTGTCTGTTGTTTGTTTTCCATGATTGACTCCACACACACACACAATCTTAACCTTTTTCCCACTTAACCTTTAGTGGGAAAAATGCTAAACTGACCCGAGATCAGCATCTAGGGGCAACTTCACCCTACGCCGTAAGAACTAAGAGAGTGGTGTAGATAAGATAAGGACCTGGGTTAAGACGTCTCTGTGTTCTGTGTAAGAGGAGTAACTGATTCAGGGTCAGTTTTTCTGAGAGCTTTGAGCAGAATGCAGGTTCAGCAGTGACAGTGTAGAGCTGTGTGTTTGACAGAGCGGTATTAATCAGCCGTGTGTGTGTTTGTGTCTCGTACTGTCAGCAGTAGCAGAGGTAGCTGATCCAAGCTTCTTTATTTTAGCCTTCCCTCATTCATCCATCTTCGGTGTTCGCCCGTGACGTAGTTGACACAGAGGCTGAATCTCACAAACATACTCTCACACACACACCGCACACACGCCATCCATCACCCTTAACCCTTTAAATTGAAAGGTTTCTTAAAGAAGAAATATGATAGCAATGGTAGCAATTAAAAAATCTGGTAGCAGTTACATCTCTTTGGAGATTATGGGGACATTTTCAGACTAAAGGTGAGGACACAACAGTTCACCTGACACAAGCCTGAATCGAAAAACATCACACTGTTGATTTTAAATGCGATCGCTGATTAATTTGTTTTGTACAACGTCCCTCATTTTGAAGTCACACAAACGACTTCTAGGATGGCAGTTACAGATTGAATGTATGTAGCGGTCGATAGAGCAGCGGAATGAAATTCAGGGTGAGTCGTCAYGCAAAGAGCTTTCAACTTTTAGGTGCTTTTTTTTTTGTTGGCTCTCCTAGCTGTGCCATTGAGGAACTGAAGCAAGCACGCTTGTAGTTTTTTGTTTGGAACAAAGTCCTGCATCCCCACCATCACACAATTACTGTTGTTGTTTACGCAATTCAAAAACAGGCCATTATAAATCTCAATCTGGGTCAGGTGGGCATCTTTTGAAACCTTGTTCTATTGCCAACATGACTAGCTAAATTATAAAATACGATCTTACGGTGTTGTTGCGCATAGAATGGAGTCATTCAGGTGCATGTTTCCTCAAAACAAATTTCCTCCACAATAGAGCTCGCCAGTTTGTAGTCCTAAAAGCCTTATATATTTTGTTCTATGATATAATATCAGGCAGTTAACTTTTATGAATTATAAAGGCTTTATGTGCTTATTTTGATGATATAAATGCTTCAAAATTCACAAAAAGTGACGTTAGCTGATGAAGATTATCTCATAGAACAAAATGTCTAAGATCTCCTAAGCTCTTGCCCCTGCACATTGACTCGGTACTGGTACTTCTTGTATATAGCCTCGTTATTGTTTTTATTGTGTTACTATTTTCTGTGTTACTATTTCCCCCTACCCCTACCCACATGTTCATACTGTATTACCTCAACTATGACTTTTTCCACATTTTGTTTAGTTACAGCCTTATTCTAAAAAGGATTACATTTAAACAAAAAATCCTCAGCAATCTACACACAATACCCCATTATGATAAAGCGAAAACAGTTTTTTTAAATTGTTTTGCAAATGTATAAAAAAAAAAAMGAATACCTTATTTACATAAGTATTCAGACCCTTTGCTATGAGACTCGAAATTGATGTGCATCCTGTTTCCATTGACCATCCTTGATGTTTCTACAACTTGATTGGTCCCACAGTTGACAGTGCATGTCAGAGCAAAAACCAAGCCATGAGGTCGAAGGAATTGTCCGTATAGCTCCGAGACAGGATTGTGTCAAGGCACAGGTTTGGGGAAGGGTACCAAAACATTTCTGCACCATTGAAGGTCCCCAATAACACAGTGGCCTCCATCATTCTTAAATGGAAGAACTTTGCAACCACCAAGACCCTTCCTAGAGCTGGCTGCCCAGCCAAACTGAGCAATCAGGGGAGAAGGGCCTTGGTCAGGGAGGTGACCAAGAACCCGGTGGTCACACTGTTAGAGCTCCAGAGTTCCTCTGTGAAGATGGAGGAACCTTCCAGAAGGACAACCATCTCTGCAGCACTCCACCAATCAGGCATTTATCGTAGTGGCCAAATGGAAGCCACTCCTCAGTAAAAGGCACATGACAGCCCGCTTGGAGTTTGCCAAAAGGCACCTAAAGACTCTCAGACCATGAGAAACAAGATTCTCTGGTCTGATGAATCCAAGATTGAACTCTTTGGCCTGAATGCCAAGCGTCACGTCTGGAGGAAACCTGTCACCATCCCTACAGGGAAGCATGGTGGTGGCAGCATCATTCTGTGGGGATGTTTTTCAGAGGCAGGGACTGGGAGACTAGTCAGGATCGAGGCAAAGATGAACGGAGCAAAGTACAGAGAGATCCTTGATGAAAACCTGCTCCAGAGCCCTCAGGACCTCAGACTGGGGCGAAGGTTCACCTTTCAACAGGACAACGACCCTACGCCCACAGCCAAGACAAAACAGGAGTGGCTTCGGGACAAGTCTATGAATGTCATTTAGTGGCCCAGCCAGAGCCCGGACTTGAACCCGATCGAACAGCTCTGGAGAGACCTGAAAATAGCTGTGCAGCGATGCTCCCCATCCAGCAGCTTGAGATGATCTGCAGAGAAGAATGGAAGAAACTCCCCAAATACAGGTGTGCCAACCTTGTAACGTCATACTCAAGAAGACTTGATGCTGTAATCGCTGCCAAAGGTGCTTCAACATAGTAGTAAAGGGTCTAAATACTTATGTTAATGTGATATTTTTTCTTTGTCATTATGGGCTATTGTGTGTAGATTGATGAGGAAAATGTTTTTTTGTAATCCATTTTAGAATAAGGCTGTAAGGTAACAAAATGTAGAAAAAGTGAAGGGGGTCTGAATACTTTCCGAAAACACTGTATTTACCGGAAACAGCGTCAAAGATGGACAACTGTTGGTTTCAATGTAATCTACTCACGTTCGCATATGCCATTTCGTGGTGGTTCACATCTTTCTAGATCTGGATTTAGAGAGCCGGTTACTAGCACTCAGTGCGCACTGAAGCAGACAGTGGATGAATATGAAATGTTTGGCTGTGAATGATTAAAAAAAATATATATAAAAAAAAATGTGCTTTTAAAAAAAATTCTTGAAGAATGTTATGGATGTTTTGTGTACAAAGGTAATGACTAAAGTGTCTGTCTTATTTAAAAAATAATAATAATTTGACTTGTCTCTGTGGGAATTGTCTTTTTGGGCATGACTTCAACTAAACTGCAATACCAGAGTGGGCCTGTAGGTGCAGTGAAAAGCGTGTCTCCAGACCGGAAACTGGGGCCTTGTTCTCAACCCCTACACGGTTGTAAAGGGTTAATGAGAGACAGATCTGCTGGGACTGACAGACACACTCCTTCTCTTTCTTCTCCTTTTTTTCTCTCCTCTCTTCTCCTTTTTTCCCTTATTTAGGCTACCTTCCCTCCCTCCTCTCTTCTCCTCTCTTCCTTTTTTTGTCTCCTCTGATTCCTCCCTCTCTCACATTTTGTCTTCTGTAACTCTCGCTCTGTCTGTCACTCTCACTGTTTGTTTGTCTGTCTCTCTCACTGTCACTCTCTCTCATCTGTCTTGTGGAGGTTTATTCGCTGTGCTGCAGGATTGGGTTTTTGTGTCTGTGTGCATGTCTGCCGTTGTGTCTGTTTCTGTCATTTTCTTTGTGTGTGTGTGTGTGTGTGTGTTGTTCTGTCTCTCTATGTGTGTGTGTGTGTGTGTATGTTTGTGTGTGGTCACAGTGCTGTGCTTCAACATATGCTGTGTAGGAGCAGGGGCCGGGAGAGAGACCTGGAGGGGCGGGGTCAAGCCTTCTGTCAACCTGGCAGCTCTCGCTCTGTGTTTTTGTGTGAGGGGAGATTTTAGCCTGATCCTGATATCTGCTGCCCTCAAAGGAATACAGTGCATGATGGGAAAGCTGAGCAGACACATCTGACACTGTGAATCACCTGCCATGCCACGGCCAGAAACCTCTCTGTCTCACAGACACACACACACACACTTGACACAACATGGTTAAACCTAGAAAACGTGTCATTACACACATTCAACAACACACACTCAGCATTATTTTGCTGCCATTTACTGTTTTCTATGTCCACTGTGGGAATGTGCTTCAGCTCTGTCCCCACCCTACTGCTGCAGTATCTCTCTCCTTCCTCCCTTCCCCTCTCCCTCTTTCTCTCTCTCACACCATCCCCTCTATCTCTCCCCCCTCTGTCCCTCTCTCTCTCTTCCCCTCTCTCTCTCTTCCCTCTCTTCCCTCTCTCTCCCCCGCCTTCCTCCTTCCCCTCTCTGTCTCCCCTCACTTCCATCTCTCTCGCTTCCCCTCTCTTCCCTCTCTCTTTCCCGCCCCCTCTCTCTTCCCATTTCTTCTCCTCCCCCACCTTACTCTCTCCGCTCCCCCTTTTCTCTTTCCATCTCCCTCCCCATTCACCCCCCCTCTCTGTCCCTCTTCTCTGTCTAGTGAATAATAGATGATGTGCTGTAGGTACAGAGTGCTGCTTTCTCTGTCAGATGACACAGACTGGAGGAAGTAGCTCTTGTTAATGTCTGTTTCTACCTGCAAGTATGTGTTTCTACTTGTGATGATGTGTGTTTCTACTGCAAGTGTGTGTCTACATTACATTTCAATACTGCAGATCTTCTTCCTGGTTCTCCCCTATTTAACCATCACCATCACTCACACACATACACACACACCCCCTGCAGCAGTGTCAATTCCAGTGTTATAGATCCTGCAGCGTGCGGCGTGTGTGTGTGAATGTAGTGGGAGCGGTGTGGACTGGTCTGGATAAACAGGGTGTACAGGGAAAACAGTTGAGCACGGCCCAATCTCTCCTGCGCCTCATCAATCCTGTGTGGTGTGTGTGTGTGTGTGTGTGTGTGTGTGTGTGTGTGTGTGTGTGTGTGTGTGTGTGGTGTGGTGTGTGTGTGCAAAGGCTCAAATTCCTTCGTGGATCGATACAGTGTTGATCTGAGGTTATTTAAAGTTCTGCCTCGGCTCAGAGAACTCAATAGACCTGAAGACATCTTAGCTACCCAACCTCATCTGACATCACACTTTGGTTTAAATACTATTCGAAATCATATCAGCTACTTTATCTGGGCTTGATTGAGCCTGCCTGGTGAAATAGAAACAATAGAATAGTCCCAAAGCTGCAAACCCCGCCCATCTGGCACTCCAGGCACGCTAGAGAAAACACTCAAAGTATTTGAAGGATTTTCAAATACAAATTGAACCCAGGTCTGGAAGACATTTTAGTTGTTCTATCTCCACCCTGATCTGAGGCCAGGGTTTATATGTGGTCACAGGTTATGTGACGAAATAAGTATAGTGTAGAGAATCATTGTACCATCTAAACTGCTGTGAAATGTCTTTCCATAACCAAAAGTATTGTATTTTCAGCTGTTTGAAGCTGGTGTACACAACCGAAAGTAAAAGCCGCAAAAACTAAACTTAAGAGCAGAAGGGATAGAACGCATCTACCGCTTCTTAGACTTAACCGCGACGGTTGAGTTAACGTCAGCTAATGTGATTAGCATGACGTTGGAAATAACAAGAACATTTCCCAGGACATAGACATGTCTTATATGGGCAGAAAGCATCAATTCTTGTTAATCTAACTGCACTGTCCAATTTACAGTAGCTATTACAGTGAAAAAAGACCATGCTATTGTTTGAGGAGAGTGCACAACAACAAAAAACTGTTATCACCGCAACTGGTTTGATACATTCACCTCTGAAGGTAAATAATGTACTTACATTCAGTAATCTTGCTCTGATTTGTAATTCTGAGGACCCCAGAGATAAAATGTAGCATAGTTTTGTTTTATAAAATCAATTTTTATATTCAAATGTAGTAACTGGGTTCTACAGTTTGAACCACTGCTGTCTCTGGCTCCACACCCACCCCGCCCGGCCATCTAGATGTGTGAAAGTTAGTATATAAGATAATGATCCATCATGTATGACATTCCTGGGAATGTGTAAACTTAAATGTTGTATTACCATATCATTTTTGTATGTTCTCTATAGTTATGTGTTTGAAAATGTATCAATTGACCAATTCGGCACATTTGGGCAGACTTGATATAAAATATTGTCCAGTATTGCAATGCTTCACTGGATCAACCTGAAACTTTGCACACACACTCCTTCCATCTAGTGGCCAAAATACGAATTGCGCCTGAACTGCAATATTATATTATGGCCTTTCTCTTACATTTCAAAGATTAATTATTTTTATTTATTTATTTGAAAACACGTTTTTTTGTTTGTATTATCTTTTACTAGATCTAATGTTTTATATTCTCCTTCATTAATTTCACATTTCCACCCACTTCAGAGTGTTTCCTTTCAAATGGTATCAAGAATATGCATATCCTTGCTACAGGCAGTTAGAAATATATATATATTTTTAAAGGGTCAGATTCTTAAGAGGTTGCGTCAAACTGATCAGGGAACAGTATTTATGATTTTTAATAATAATACAAATATTCCAAAACATCCATCCTGCTTGCAACAAGACACTAAAGTAATACTGTGCTTCTACACCTGCATTGCTTGCTGTTTGGGGTTTTAGGCTGGGTTTCTGTACAGCACTTTGAGATATCAGCTGATGTAAGAAGGGCTATATAAATAAATTTGATTTGATTTACTGCCAAGAATACAACACATTACTGAGTACCGCTCTCCATATTTTCAAGCATAGTGGTGGCTGCATAATTGTATGAGTATGCTTGTAATCGTTAAGGACTGTTGAGTTTTTCAGGATACAAAATAAACAGAACGGGGCTAAGCACAGGAAAAATCCTAGAAGAAAACTTGGTTCAGTCTGCTTTCCACTAGACACTGGGAGATGAATTCACCTTTCAGCAGGACAATAACCTAAAACACAAGCCCAAATCTACACTGGAGTTGCTTACCAAGAAGACAATGAATGTTCCTCAGTGGCCGAGTTACGGTTAAAGACTTACATCTTCTTGAAAATCTATGGCAAGTCCTGAACATTGTTGTCTAGCAATGATCAACAGCTAATTTGACAGAGCTTGAAAAAAATAAAATAATAATAATCGGCCAATGTTGCACAATCCAGGTGTGGAAAGCTCTTAGAAAGACTCTCAGCTGTAATCGCTGCCAGATGTGCTTCTACAAAGTATTGACTCAGGTGTGAATACTTATGTAAATGGGTTATTTCTGTATTTAATTTTCAATAAATTAGCAAACATTTCTAAAAGCATGTTTTCTCTTTGTGATTATGGGGTTTGTGTGAAGATAAGTGTTAGGGAAAATGTATATTTAATCAATTTTTCATTCAGGCTTTAACACAACAAATGTGGAGTAAGACAAAGGGGTATGAATAGTTTCTGAAGGCACTGTATATACTGTACAGTACAGAGGCCCAGCCCGTATCCCTGACCTTATTAGTGTGTGAACAGCATCCCATTGCTATAAGCCCATCTCATACTGACTAGTAATAAACTAGGGGTCCCCAATTAATTTCAGCCGTGGGACAATTTTTCCTTGAGCGGATGGTCGAGGGACCGGTACATAGTTAAAAAATAATTTGCACACTGAAAATTGACTGCAAGAATCCCAAACAGATTTATTATTAGATATTTTTTCATATATATTTTTACAAACCTTGATTAAGTTTGCCTGGCTACCCAGACTCCTTGCTCCGGCCAAACGCTACACCACGCCCACAGACGTTAGTTTCGTCTCCGCAATGAGTGGATCTGAGTACCTCCCCGATGATTTCTAGAATGGAAAAAATATTCTAGCTGTTCTGACTGGTCCCGGAGACCGATGAGTTGGGCCAGAGCCAGAACACAAGTGGGTGAAGTGGCGGCTTGAAAATGTCTCATTGGCTTTGCTACTCTGATTGGTTGGAGATGATCCAATCGCTGATTACTTTTTTGTACACCACCCCTCATTTTGACGTCGCCACAAACGACTTCAATGATGGCAGTCTCTCTGAAGTATGTAGCGAACGATAGAGCAGTGGAAGAATTCAGTTTGAGTTGTCAGGCTATTGCCCTTACCCACCTATACAAGAGGAAAAATATGTGAGAATGATGTTCATTGACTACAGCTCAGCGTTCAAAATCGTTGTCCCCTCCAAGCTCTTCACCAAGCTTACGACCCTGGGACTGAACGCCTCCCTCTGCAACTGGATCCTGGACTTCCTGACGGGCTGACCTCAGGTGGTGAGTGTAGGCATTGTTACAGACTCCCACCACCCAAGCCATAGACTGTTCTCTGCTTCCGCATAGCAGATGGTACCGGTGCATCAAGTCTGACACCAACAGACTCCAGAACAGCTCCTATCCCCATGCCATACGACTGCTAAATAGCTAACTAAATACCTTACTTTATTGTGTTCTTGTTATTCCTTATTTTTATATCTTGTTTATTTTTGTTCTACCTTGTTATTTCTAGTATTACATTGTTATTGATTACTGCATTGTTGGGGTTAGAGCTAGCAAGAAAGGCATTTCACTGTACTTCTGCATGTGACATTCAAACTTGAAACAAAGATTTACCACCCCTTACCACCTCCTGGGTCAGTGACTTGCTTATACATAGTATATCACTATCTGACAAGCTCCTATATATTATTATTTAATCTCTCCCTCTAATACATATACAGTACACTAAGTATACAAAACATTAAGAACACCTGCTCTTTCCTTGGCTTAGAATGATCAGGTGAATCCAGGTGAAAGCTATGATCCCTTATTGATGTCACTTGTTAAATCCACTTCATTCGGTGTGTATGAAGGGGAGGAGACAGGTTAAAGAAGGATTTTTAAGTCTTTGAGACACACCGGTTTGTGTGTGCAACTCAATATTAGGAAGGTGTTCCGTGATGTTTGGGTAAATAATGTGTGTGTGGTGTGTTGGGTGTGTGTGTGTGTGAAGTGTTCCTGATGTTTCGGTATAATGTGTGTGTGTGTGGTGTGTGTGTGGTGTGGTGTGTGTGTGTGGTGGTGTGTGTGTGTGTGTGGTTTCTACCTATGATGTGAAATAGAAATTGGATGAATCAACACGTACTGTGGCTGTGAGACAAAGGAATTGTATTACTTTTATATTACTTTAGAATCCCCGAGGGGAAATGGATTTGTCAACGCAGCAAACACAATAGGCTACTATAAAAACTCTCCCTTCTGAATGAATGCTCCATCCACTCCACCACTGCTTTGATCTCCTCCCATCAGGTCGGACATACCAGACAATGAAATGTCGCTCTGAACGCTTCGGTAGGAGTTTCATCCCTGGGGCTGTCACTATAATGAACAATTCTATGTACTGTGCCTTCAGAAAGTATTCATACCCCTTGCCTTACAGTGCCTTCGGAAAGTATTCAGACCCCTTGACTTTTCACATTTTGTTACGTTACAGCCTTATTCTAAAATGGATTCAATATAAAAAATCATCAGCAATCTACAAACAATACTCCATAATGACAGTGAAAACATGTTTTTAGAAAGTTTTCCAAATGCATAACAAATTAAAACAGAAATACCTTATTTACATAAGTATTCAGACCTTTAGCTATGAGACACAAAATCGAGCTCAGGTTCATCCTGTTTCCATTGATCATCCTTGAGATGTTTCTACAACTTGATTGGAGTCCACATGTGGTCAATTCAATTGATTGGACATGATTTGGAAAGGCACACACCTGTTTATGTAAGGTCCCACAGTTGACAGTGCATGTAGGAGCAAAAACCAAGCCATGAGGTTGAAGGAATTGACCAAGTACCCGATGGTCAAACTGACAGAGCTCCAGAGTTCCTCTCTAGAGAAGGGAGAAACTTCCAGAAGGGCAACCATCTCTGCAACACTCCACCAATCAGGCCTTTATGGTAGAGTAGCCAGATGGAAGCCACTCCTCAATAAAAGGCACATGACAGCCCGCTTGTTTGCCAAAAGGCACCTAAAGACTCTCAGACCATGAGAAACAAGATTCTCTGGTCTGATTAAAACAAGAATGAACTCTTTGGCCTGAATGCCAAGCGTCACGTCTGGAGGAAACCTGGCACCATCCCTACGGTGAATCATGCTGGTGGCAGCATCACGCTGTGGGGATGTTATTCAGCGCCAGGGACTGTGAGACTTGTCAGGATCYAGGGAAAGATGAACAGAGCAAAGTACTGAGAGATCCTTGATGAAAACCTGCTCGGGACCTCAGACTGGGGCGAAGGTTCACCTTCCAACATGACAACGACCCTAAGCACACAGCCAAGACAAGGCAGGAGTGGCTTCGATACAAGTCTTTGAATGTCCTTGAGTTGCCCAGCCAGAGCCCGGACTTGAACCCGATCYAACATCTCTGGAGTGACCTTAAAATAGCTGTGCAGCGACGCTCTCCATCCAACCTGACAGGGCTTGAGAGGATCTGCAGAGAAGAATGGGAGAAACTCCCCAAATACAGGTGTGCGAAGCTTGTAGCATCATACCCAAGAAGACTCGAGGCTGTAATCGCTGTTAAAGGTGCTTCAAAAAAGTATTGAGTTAAGGGTCTGAATACTTATGTAAATGTAATATTTGCTCAAATTTCGGAAAATATGCTTTTGAATTGTCATTATAGGGTATTGTGTATAGTTTGATGAGTTTTTTTATTTTTTTATCAATTAGAATAAGGCTGTAACGTTACAAAATATGGAAAAAGTCAAGGCGTCTGAATACTTTACGAATGCAATGTATTGTGGAGTGACACTTAAATACATTTTTCTAACTAGAACTTGTGTCTCCATTAGTAACACCTGTGTGTGGCATGGGGCACTGCATGCCAGCATTGTCTGTGTGCCAGCCTTTGCAAAGTCTCCAACCATGCCTTTCCATCTCTCTATCTCTCTCCCTCCTTCCTTCCTCCCCATCTCTTTCGCTAACCCTCCCATCTCTCCCCCCCCTCTCTCTATCTCTCTTTCTCTCTCCCTCCCCCCTCCCTCCTGCCAAACGCGTCGTACATCCCTCCTCTGTCCTTTCTCAAGTCTCTCTTGTTTTTTTTTTTTTTTTTTTTTTTGTTTTTTTTAACAATAGGTAGCTGTTCAGATCTAATGATTGTCGTAGTAGTAGAGCCAGTCAGTGTTAAATATCAACCGCTCTATGCCTTTTAACAACTCACTGACTGAAGTTGGGATTCATTAACCTGGGCAAACGCTATTTTGTACATTTCTACAAACGCCTCTGAGAATAGGTATCTAT
>NC_036840.1:23419520-23429992 GCF_002910315.2 Salvelinus sp. IW2-2015 | reverse complement strand
CACACACAACACACACACACCGTAATATCCTGCATACCAGTGGAATCAGAATAGATTGTGCCACACTAGAGGAGAGGCTAGGGACGGCTGGCCTTGGGTTAGTTATGGGTTTTTCGCCTCCTCCCTATCTATATTGCTTGTTAAGCATGATGTGTCACTCCTCTAACAGGGAAGTTTAAAGGTCCAAAATTGCTCAGGTATTGTTCAAGTAATTCAAAATGTCAAGAACCGCAGGGATGAACCTGCCCTGCCTACACGGGCAATATAGGTGAGTAGCTAATATTACAGTGGCTGTCCGGTTGTGAGTTTTGCTGCAGTCGAATAAAGCGGAAAAGGAATAATAATTGGAAAAATTAATTGAGATGAGATTTGCTAGACACAAAGGGACTGTTTACAGCATGGTATACATTGACTCTCACACCAAGCCCTTTCACGAACCACGTCTCTCTCTTATTTTGCGTAACAATTAGGGTAGCTGTTTTCCGAATCTAATGATTCGAGGATCCTATGAGTAGTAGAGCCAGTCTCCTCCATTTGCAACTGATAGGTATTCAACCAGCTACTTCCTCATGACCCTACTTGTTTGCAACTCACTGACTGAAGCGTTGGGATTCATTACCTGGCACGCTATTGTTTACATATCGTATAATCCCTCTGAGAACATAGCTATCTTGCTCCTCTATGATTGTTCCTTCAACTCTACGCATGCCACTCATAAGATATATTTCTCTAGGACGTAGTACACGCACCTGGCTTTTAGATGATATTTGCATTCGTACTGTATGATTTGGTAGCTAAGCGTACAGGACTGGTGACAATGTGCTGTGTTGTTAGTTTTTGTATATGTGCGATCGTGTTGTAGGTTTAGTGGTGCGCGCTTGAATGTGGCCAGTTTCCCAATTACAGAGACTCTGTTTATCGTTCTGTCTCTGATTGGTGGAGCACCTAGTTTAATGTGTTGCCATTTTCCTATGTTGGTGCTTAGGTGGGTAGTTCGTCCCTTAGTAGTTGCCTAGTGAGCACTACGTTGGCTTCACGTTTCTGTTTGTCTATTTGTAGTGTTAGAGTGTTCTTCTGTTGAATTAAGAAGATGTATTCCAATTCGCCGCTGCGCACTTGGTCCACTTCCTTTAAACGGCCGTGACAGAACTACCCACCAACAAAACAGGACCAAGCAGCGTGGTAGGGAGGATGGACATGGGAGGACATCCTGGACGGCAAGGGATCCTACACATGGGAGGAGATCCTGGCTGAAAGGGATCGCCTCCCATGGGAACAGGTGGAGGGCAAGCCAGAGAGCGAAGCAGCAGGAAAGGGAACCAGCGTACAAGGAAACACGGCTGGCAAGTGAAGCCCGAGAGGCAAAAAATTGGGCGGGGGGGGCACACGGGATGCAAGATGTCAGGTTGGAGACCTGAGCCAACTCCCCGACTTACCGTGGCGAGCATGGAGACTGCGTTCATGCCCGTGCTATGGTGTATGCTCACGTGTCGAGGCGGGCATTCACAGGCCGGTGTGCTCGGTGCCAGCGTTCCCGCATTTGGCCGGGTTGGAAGCTGGCATCCAAAAGCCAGAACGGGTGGGGGCCAGCTCTCGCGCTCAAGAGACCGCGCGCGTACGCTCCACGCACCAGTGATCCGGCCTCGGGCCAATACAAGGCCTCCCTGGCATGTGCTCCATCCAGCCTGGGAGTCCGGTGCCTGGCTAAGTCCTAACCCTCCTGCATGTGCGTGTCCCCAGGCCTGGTGACCTCGGCGGTGGCCTTCTCCCAGACCAGAGCTTCCTGGTGTGTCTCTCAATTCCAGTAGATGATCACTAGGCCCAAAGAAGCCATCCTACGAAGGTGATCTTTCGCAAAAGAATCCCAATCCTCAATTATGGTAGATCCATGGGCATCCGATAAGCCTTCCAGTTGATATCCAATAGGCAAGGAAGCCATCCAGTGATGATCCATGGCAAGAAGCCTCCAGTTTGATTGATCCATGGCCGAAGCCTCCTAGTGATGATCCATGGCACGCAGCCTCCAGTGCGTGATCCATGGCCACGCAGCCTCCCAGTTGATGATCCATGGCAAGAAGCCTCCAGTGATGATCCATGGTAAGAAGCCTCCAGTGATGATCCATGGCACGAAGCCTCCAGTGAGGAGTTATGGCACGAGGCCTCCAACGACGGCCGTCAGTCCGGAGCCTCCAGCGACACCCTTCAGTCCGGAGCCGCCGGAGTCGCCCTCCTGTCCGGAAGTCGCCCTCCTGTCCGGAGCCGCCGGAGTCGCCCTCCTGTCCGGAGCCCGCTGCGAGGGTCCCCAGACCGGGGTTGGCGGTGAGGGTCCCCGCTCTAGAGGCGCCACCAAAGTTGGCCAAGCCAGAGGTGGAGCGGYGTCTGCGTCCCTCACCAGAGCCGCCACCGCGGGGAGATGCCCACCCAGACCCTCCCATATAGGTTTAGGTTTGCGGCTGGGAGTCTGCGCCTTTGGGGGGGGTACTGTCACGCCCTGACTTTAGTTATATTTGCTTTCTTTATTATTTGATTAGGTCAGGGTGTGACAAGGGATGGTTTGTTTAGTTTTTGTATTGTCTAGGGGTTTTTGTATTGTCTATGGGTTTTAGGTTTATGATTGCCTGAGTGGGTTCCCAATCAGAGACAGCTGTTTATTGTTGTCTCTGATTGGGGAGCCTATTTAGGTTGCCATTTTCCATGTTGGTTTGGTGGGTAGTTGTCCATGTTTAGTTGCCTGTGAGCACTACGTTGGCTTCATGTTTCGTTTGTTAGTTTGTTATTTTGTTAGTTTGTTAAGTGTTCTTCGTTGAACTAAAAGATGTATTCCAATCGCGCTGCACCTTGGTCCACTCCTTTAAACGGRCGTGACAAGGTGTAAGGTCTCTTGCGCTCTTATTTTCTCTAATAATCATGCATATAAATATATTTCTCTAGGTGTGTTGTGCTTTGCTTGACGATAAATGTTTTGTGATTTTAGAATTTCCAGGCCCTCCCAAGGCAGCCGGTGCAGATCACTAAGAAGCAATATGTTCAAGGTACAGTTAATCACACACACACATTCAAATCCGGTCTAATTATGCATTATGCACAGCCTCTCCATATGTTCAAGGTAAAATTAATCACCACTCGCACGCACACAAATACACACAAACACACGCTGATCTTAACTTTGTTTGTAAAGGCTTCCTACTTTTCACTCTGTCGTTTAGGTTAGTATTGTGGAGTAACTACAATGTTGTTGATCCATCCTCAGTTTTCTCCTATCACAGCCATTAAACTCTGTAAATGTTTTAAAGTCACCATTGGCCTCAATCCCTGAGCAGTTTTCTTCCTCTCCGGCAACAGTTGTGTACAGGAGATTCGTCACACTAGTCTTGCAGACATGTACACTTTCTCTCCTTTTATTCACCCTGGTCATCACTAGTTCTATGGTTCTCTTTCTCCCTGCCTTCGGTGAGTCGTAGGTGCTAGCATCAGCACTCCCTGCCCTGCCACTCACCCATCATATCTCCAGAGCACCTACTCATCAACTCTATCTCTCGCTCTCTCTCTAACTCTCTTTTTCTCTCTCAATTCAAGGACTTTATTGGCATGGGAAACATATGTTTTTCTTTGCCAAAAACTTTGCCAAAGCAAGTGAAGTAGACAATAAACAAAAGTGAAATAAACAATAACAATTAACAGTAAACATTACACAGCAGTTCCAAAACAATAAAGACATTTCAAATGTTTAGATTTTCTACTGCCAAGTTTACGCCTTCACTATTACAGTGGAACGTTTTGTCCAGGAAGTTGTCTATAAGGGATTGAATTTGTTGTTGCCTAATTGTTTCCACACTACTTTCCTTCCATTTATAGCATTTCTTAATATTATTCACTTCCTTTGGCTTTGATGCCTCATGATTGAGTATTGCTCTGTTCAAGTAGACTGATTTTGCTGTGATCTGATAAGGGTGTCAGTGGGCTGACTGAACGCTCTGAGAGACTCTGGATTGAGGTCAGTGATAAAGTAGTCTACAGTACTACTGCCAAGAGATGAGCTATAGGTGTACCTACCATAGGAGCGCTCTCTCTCGCTCTCTCTTTGAAGGTGATTGAAGCCCTAATCAGTCCTTATTAGAGGTGTTACACTGTGTTTTGTTGCCCTGTGTGTGTGTGTGCAAGCGTCCGAGGTGTGTGCGTGATGGTGAACAGTAGGGGACGTTTTTCTCTTTTACTCAGTCGAGGTCAGCACTTACCTGCCCAGGATAATGACGTGGTGTTAGATTTGTCCTGATGGGATTCTGATTACCTCAACCAACGACCCAGCTTCTTACCTAGCTAGTTTACTGCTAACCACGACCCAGTTTCTTACCTAGCTAGTTTACTGCTAACCATATAGTGGATGATGGACTAACTATTCATCTCTCCCCCTTGTCTCTTTTTTTCTCTCACCTGTCTACTACATCTATTTTCTTTCTTTCTCTCTCTCTCTCTCTCTTTCTCTCTCTTGCTGTCTTCTCCATCGCTCCTATATATTTTCCCTACCTCACTATTTCTCACTATATTTCCTTCTCATATTTCCATATAGAAAAAAAACACTTACTTAATTATTTTTTCCTCTTTTAATTGAAGTCAGGAGATGTCCTCTAGTAAACTTCTCACACATGTTGTATTTATAGGGCTGCCAGTTAATTAAAGCACTGGCTGGCTGGCTGACTTGCTAGGAAACTCACCAGCACTACTCACTATAGAATGGAGCGGTGACAAGGCTGTTATAACACATTTATAACCTGAACAGTGTTATTACATTATTCAGGCTCACCGTAGGATGGTAGCTGTGTTATATCTTTATAAAAGTGGAAGTTGGGGTTTATAGCTGGGTATTTTATTTTAAATTCATTTTCTTTTCTTTATACAGGATAGTCCATTCAGTAACACTTGCCACTGTTTTCCAGGGAGTCCTGGGTAGTAGGATTGTACTATATTAACATGATCGGTACAGTAATATGGTAACGTAGGTTCATGGTGTCCCTCATGGCTGTGTGTTTGGTTCTCTCAGGAAAGGAAGCGGAGGTGGTGACGGTTCACCCACGGGCCATGTTCATCCCCCAGGACGGCTACACCTTCCTGGCTGCAGGTAGGCGAAGGTCACACTGGCCATATCATTCATTATTAGTGTACTTGTGTCAGCAAGTTATTCCCCATGCTTATTGTTAGTATTCTCTTTTTTTATACTGCTGAAGCAAGCACTCTTTTCTTTAGGAAATGTACCTTTTCTAGTTGTTGTTTTTTTAAACCCCCTTTTAGAACCAAGACACACAAATATCAATTGAGTGAATGTTTCACTTTCAGGGGTTAATGTACTGTATCGTTTTCCCTTCATTTTATTTTGCTGGGCTCTAATAACTAGCCTGGGTGGGATCGAAGGAGGGGGTCTATCTATAGTTCTTCCCCCCCAGTACAGCTTTTCCTCATGGTCTGTGTAGAGTAGACTGAGCCATCTGGCCTAGACTATACTGTATGTATGTACAGTTGAAGTCGGAAGTTTACATACACCTTAGCCAAATACATTTAAACTCAGTTTTTCACAATTCCTGACATTTAATCCTAGTAAAAATTCCCTGTTTTAGGTCAGTTAGGATCACCACTTTATTTTAAGAATGTGAAATGTCAGAATAATAGTACAGAGAATTATTTCAGCTTTTATTTCTTTCATCACAGTGGGTCAGAAGTTTACATACACTCAATTAGTATTTGGTAGCATTGCCTTTGAATTGTTTAACTTGGGTCAAATGTTTTGGGTAGCCTTCCACAAGCTTCCCACAATAAGTTTGGTGAATTTTGACCCATTCCTTCTGACAGAGCTGGTGTAACTGAGTCAGGTTTGTAGGCCTCCTTGCTGGCACACACTTTTTCAGTTCTGCCCACAAATTTTCTCTGGGATTGAGGTCAAGGCTTTGTGATGGCCACTCCAATACCTTGCCTTTGTTGTCCTTAAGCCATTTTGCCACAACTTTGGAAGTATGCTTGGCGTCATTGTCCATTTGGAAGACCCATTTGCGACCAAGCTTTAACTTCCTGACTGATGTCTTGAGATGTTGCTTCAATATATCCACATAATTTTCCTGCCTCATGATGCCATCTATTTTGTGAAGTGCACCAGTCCCTCCTGCAGCAAAGCACCCTCACAACGTGATGCTACCACCCCCTTGCTTCACGGTTGGGATGGTGTTCTTCAGCTTGCAAGCCTCCCCCTTTTTCCTCCAAACATAACAATGGTCATTATGGCCAAACAGTTCTATTTTTGTTTCATCAGACCAGAGAACATTTCTCCAAAAAGTATGATCTTTGTCCCCATGTGCAGTAGCAAACCGTAGTCTGGCTTTTTTATGGCAGTTTTGGAGCAATGGCTTCTTCGTTGCTGAGCGGCCCTTCAGGTTATGTCGATATAAGACTCGTTTTACTGTGGATATAGATACTTTTGTGCCGGTTTCCTCCAGCATCTTCACAAGGTCCTTTGCTGTTGTTCTGGGATTGATTTGCGCTTTTCGCACCAAAGTACGTTCATCTCTAGGAGACAGAATGCGTCTCCTTTCTGAGCGGTATGACGGCTGCGTGGTCCCATGGTGTTTATACTTGCGTACTATTGTTTGTACAGATGAACGTGGTACCTTCAGGCGTTTGGAAATTGCTCCCAAGGATGAACCAGACTTGTGGAGGTTTACAATTTTTTTCTGAGGTCTTGGCTGATTTATTTAGATGTTCCCATGATGTCAAGCAAAGAGGCACTGAGTTTGAAGGTAGGCCTTGAAATACATCCAGAGGTACACCTCCAATTGACTCAAATGATGTCAATTAGCCTATCAGAAGCTTCTAAAGCCATGACATCATTTTCTGGGAATTTTCCAAGCTGTTTTAAAGGCACAGTCAACTAGTGTATGTAAACTTCTGACCAACTGGAATTGTGATACAATGAATTATAAGAGAAATAATCTGTAAACTATTGTTGGGAAAATGACTTGTGTCATGCACAAAGTAGATGTCCTAACCAACTTGCCAAAACATAGTCTGTTAACAAGAAATGTGTGGAGTGGTTGAAAAATAAGTTTTAATGACTCCAACCTAAGTGTATGTGAACTTCTGACATCAACTGTGTGTGTGTGTTTAGGCCAAGATGATTTGACCCTTCGGACTTATCGACTGTAGATGCTATCTTTGGCCTTCTATTTTATTCCTGTTGGGATCAATAGGAAGATGCTAGTTGGTAGTGATTTTATTCTGAAAAAAATCTCGCTGGGGCAGACCTTCCCGAACGACTCTATTACAACACACGGGCAAGCACATCCAGAACACACACACCAACCCCATCCACATATAGTATTCTCTGAACTACAAATGGTCCCAGAGGGAAATGTGATCTGACGCATAAAACATTGATGGAGAGATCTTTAGAAACTCCCCTTTATCTGCCTATCATCATCAGAAACTCACACACACACACACACACAACACACACACACACAACCACACACACACACACACACACACACACACACACACACACACCCTTTATCAGCCTATTATCAAAGCACACTGCACTAAACTAGCTATCTTTATACCAGCCAACCAATATTAAACCAGACAGGCCCAGCTCATCTAGCACAGTCAGGCAGGCACATTTTATCATTTTATGGCCGATTTCATTCGGCTGCAGGAGGGAAATGTGATTGTTTTGTCATTTTTTATGAGAGGAGAGGGGATGATAGGGTTCCGGCGGAGAAAATTGTCTATGCCGCTGTCGAGAGTGACACTGTTGAGATAGACCAATGACTGTATATGAATGGACAAAGCCATCAATCATGTGACACCATTCATTCCTATGTGAAGACTCAGTAGTGCATTTGAAACCAAGGAATCCGGTTAAGATGGCATCTCATGGAGACAGTATGCGCAGTTTGAGCTACTCCAGGAAGAGACGTTGCAGGCTAGCTCAGTGCTGCCGTTTCTCAGTGAGTATCTCAAGTTGAAGGCCGACCGGGGTACTGCAGGCTGCCATTAGCAACTCAATTAACCTTAACTTCTTCTGTGTGCAATTTTTAAATAATCTGTTCAAGGACATACATCTGGTGTCCTAGAAGCCAATGTGTCGTTATGTGTGTGTCTACATTTGCAAGATGGGAGTGACTCGGTCAGTTGTTTGTGTGTCCTCGTGTGTTTGTGTGTCCTCATGTATGTGCGTGTTTTCGTGTGTGTGCGTGTGTGTGTGTGCGTGTGTTATGAAGCTCATCAAAAGACATCGGTAGCTAGCTAGATTGTTTTTAGCCAAATTACTATGTATTACCGCGGTGATCGTTGCTGCTCAGCGTTATCATGGCTTCAAACATCGCTGTCGGTGATGTCGAATCCAGCGTTTTTAGCTTCAGAGTTATTCGTTAGTGTTCTGTAGCTGCACCGTTTCGTAGTTAGATTTACTTTCTCAAAACGGGGCCAGTGACTTGTGCGTGAGTATTAACAACACACGCTGTGACATCGTTGCGTGAGACCAGTCATCGAGTACGGCCATGTGTAACCCCACCCACCAGCCTACTTGGTTGGAGGTCAGTACCAGGTATCAAACGAGGCTGGATATATCCCGCTTGGTTCCAGGAATCAAGCGGGCCATGGGCAAGTGGGAATGAAATAGGAACCGTGATATTCACAGCAAGGCACGGCCCTGCAGTGGAAAAACATCATTAGAGGCTAATAGCTGAGTACACGTTTGTTTTACTGTGGAGAGAGAATACAGGGCCGGCCATCGACATTCTCATCAAGCCCAGTTTGGAGCCCCAGCACTAAAATCAATGTTCAATCCACTAATTGAATTACACTGAATTACAGTGTGATGTGTGTGTCAGCATTCCCCCTCTATCTCTTGCTCTCCAGTAGGTGTATGTCAGTAATGGTAATTCTCTTGAGCATTCCAGCCTGACAGCAGTATGATAAGGGATAGCAAGGTGTGGCTCACACATACACACACAACAGAGATAGTCTGTCTGTCTATCCGGAGAGGAACATGCGCAAGTGTGTTATCATCATGTGATAGGCTGCGTTTGGGAGGGAGGGGTCTTGGAGATGGGAGGTGGGGGGGGGGTGTCACAGATTATAAGGGGTTAGGGGGTTCGGGGTGTTAAAGGGATGGCGGTAAGGTAACTCAGGCCCCCAGGCGTCTCACAGGAGGGACTGGCTGGCTGCCTGCCTGCCTCATCAGCCATTCTCTCTCATCTGACAACGGGACCAGGCGGGGAGGAACACTCATCTGTTCCCCTCCTCTCTCTTTTCCTCTCGCTCTCGCTCTCCCTCTCTTTCTGTATCTGCCTCCTCCCCATTATTTTCTCTCTCTCCACCTCTCCCATCCCTCTCTCTCTCCTGCTCTCTCTCAACACACGTGTTGTTTACAACCTCTCCCTCGATTCTCTTATCTCTCTTGGCCTTTCTGTTAAATAACATTACCGCTGACTACCTGGTTCATTATCAGCTGATTACATTATCAGTTAATATACAAATGTTGAGTGATGATGGTAGTGAAAATGAACAGTAGTGTGGAGGAGAATGATAGTGGTGTGTGTGTCAGATTTCTGCCAGGTGGAACTGCGTCTGCTGGCTCACCTCTCGTCAGACCCTGAGCTGCAGAGAATCTTCAACAACCCACAGGCCGACGTCTTCACCATGCTGGCCTCACAGTGGTGGGTCTCACACACACACACACACACACACACAAACAGTCTCGCAGTGGGGGGTATCACAGACAAACACAGTCTCAAACTCTATTGACACACACACACACACACAGTCTCGCAGTTTTTAGTATCACACACACACACACACACACAAACTAATATGATATTCACGCATCTCACACAGTTTTGCCTCTCATTTCATAGTTCTATGACCTCTGATTTCCTCTCCTCCCTGCTACACTAGTTTCCTCCTGTCTGTCTTTTAGTTGTACTCAACAGGACTGCTTTGGGCATGCTCAGTTCACACACCACTCAGCCGTTTGGGATGAGCCTATCAACGAGAGCCTCATACCGTATTCCCACGTTCACACTCTCTCACACACACACACAGACAGCCCATCAGTCTGCCCAAACCGCAGCATCACTTCAAACGCTCGCAGCCTTGTTGCCATGACTACAGCAGCAACCGGCGTATGAGGCTCCTTCCTCTATGTCAGGGCACCCCCAGGTCGGTCGCCGCAGTGATTACACGGTCGCGTTTTGAAATGTGTGCGTGCATGTTAAAAAGGGACCCTGTGGTGAGAAAAACAAGGGAGACCATTAGAACTGTTAGAACCCTCTGTCAGAACACTGTTAACCCACTGATAGAACTGTTGGTACACTGATAGAACTGTTGGTACACTGATAGAACTGTTGCTACAACTGATAGAACTGTTGCTACACTGATAGAACTGTTGCTACATGATAGAACTGTTGCTACACTGATAGAACTGTTTG
>NC_036840.1:23279391-23412992 GCF_002910315.2 Salvelinus sp. IW2-2015 | reverse complement strand
TAGAACTGTTGCTACACTGATAGAACTGTTGCTACACTGTTAGAACAATGGCCTTCCGAGTGGCGCAGTTCTATCTCTAGCTGTGCCACTAGAGATTCTTGGTTCGAGTCCAGGCTCTGTCGCAGCCGGCCGCGACCAGTAGACCCATGGGGCACAATTGGCCCAGCGTCGTCCGGGTTAGGGTAGGGTTTGGCTGGCGTGGATGTCCTTGTCCCATCGCGCACTAGCGACTCCTGTGGCGGGCCTCCGGGTTAAGTGGGCATTGTGTCAAGAAGCTAAAATTGGATACCACGAAATTGGGGAGATTAAATTTTTTTAAAGAACTGTTAGAACACTGTTAGAACTGTTAGACCTGTTGGAACGCTGTTAGAACACTGTTATAACTGTTAGAACACTGTTAGAACTGTTAGAACACTGTTAGAACTGTTAGCAGTCTAACAGTTATAACAGTGTTCTAACAGTTCTAACAGCGTTCTAACAGTGTTCTAACATAGTTCTAACAGCATTCTAACAGTGTTTTAACAGTTCTAACAGCGTTCTAACAGTTCTAACAGTGTCCTAACAGCGTTCTAACAGTTATAACAGCATTCTAACAGTTCTAATTAAAAAAAAAATTTTTTTAAAAGAACTGTTAGAACACTGATAGAACTGTTAGACCTGTTGGAACGCTGTTAGAACACTGTTATAACTGTTAACAGTTCTAACAGTGTACCAACAGTTCTAATAGKASWCTYWRAMWWKTYWRAGWSTMCTATTAGAACTGTTGGTACACTGTTAGAACTGTTAACAGTTATAACAGTGTTCTAACAGCGTTCCAACAGGTCTAACAGTTCTATCAGTGTTCTAACAGTTCTTTTAAAAAAATTTTTTTTTAATTAGAACTGTTAGAATGCTGTTATAACTGTTAGAACGCTGTTAGGACACTGTTAGAACTGTTAGAACGCTGTTAGAACTGTTAAAACACTGTTAGAATGCTGTTAGAACACTGTTAGAACACTGTTAGAACACTGTTAGAACGCTGTTAGAACTGTTAGAATGCTGTTAGAATGCTGTTAGAACGCTGTTAGAACGCTGTTAGAACCATGTTAGATCTGTTAGGACGCTGTTAGAACCATGTTAGATCTGTTAGGACGCTGTTAGAACCATGTTAGAACCATGTTAGAACACTGTTAGGACACTGTTAGAACTGTTAGAATGCTGTTAGGACACTGGTAGAACTGTTAGAACGCTGTTAGAATGCTGTTAGAACACTGGTAGAACTGTTAGAACGCTGTTAGAACACTGTTAGAATGCTGTTAGAACTGTTAGAACACTGCTAGAACGCTGTTAGAACACTGTTAGATCTGTTAGGACGCTGTTAGAACACTGTTAGAACACTGTTAGAATACTATTAGTACTTTATGAACGCTGTTAAAATACTATTAGACTGTAGAACAATTTTAAACCTGTTTAGAATTACTAGTACGAAACTGTCTTAGAACACTGTGATAGAATACTATTGAACTGTTAGAACACTGTTAGAATACTAACTTTAGAATGTAATAAACTGTTTTAGAACTGGCTGTTAGAGATACTATTAGACTGTTAGCAGCAATGTTTAGAACGCTGTTAGAACGCTATTAGAAACTATTAGAACACTGTTAGAATACAGACTGTTAGAACACTGTTTAGAAAAACTATTAGAAACGTTAGAACTCTGTAGATATATAGACACTGTAGCAATTAGACAGACTGTAGAACAATGTTGAGTTTTGAAACGCTGTTAGAGAATACTATTAGAACTGTTAGAACTCTGTTAGAATACTATTAGAACTGTTAGAACTCTGTTAGAATACTATTAGTACTGTTAGAACAATGTTAGAACGCTGTTAGAACACTGTTAGAACACTGTTAGAACGCTGTTAGAACACTGTTAGAACACTGTTAGAACACTGTTAGAACACTATTAGAACTGTTAGAACACTGTTAGAACGCTGTTTGAACATTGTTGGAATACTATTAGAACTGTTAGAACACTGTTAGAATGCTGTTTGAACAGTGTTTGAACACTGTTAGAATACTATTAGAACTGTTAGAACACTGTTAGAATACTATTAGAACTGTTAGAACACTGTTAGAACGCTGTCTAGAATAGATAAATACTCTGTCCACCAGGTGGTGCTGAGCACTTTTAATTTGTCTTTAGCCCCAACCATCTGACTCCACCATTTGACAGCTCTGTGTGTGTGTGTGTGTGTGTGTGTGTGTGTGTCTCTGTGTGTGTGTCTCTGTGTGTGTGTCTCTGTGTCTGTCTCTGTGTCTGTCTCTGTCTCTGTGTCTGTCTGTCTCTGTGTCTGTCTGTCTGTCTGTCTGTCTGTCTGTCGTGAGAGGGCCGGAGGTACTACAGATAAAACGGTTTGAAAGTCTGTCCCTGGGGCTACAGGCAATGAAACTGGGAGAGATAAATAACAGGTAGAGATGGAGAGAACAGATAGAGAGAGAGAAAACAAAGAGGGCAAGAGGACATATATAGAGAAAGATAAACCAGAGAGAGAGAGAGTGTTGAACCTTATCATGCTGATAATCAGAGTATGTGTGTGTGTGTGTGCATGTCTCTGTGCATCTGTGTGTGAGTATGTTCTGTGATGTGATGTTGCAGTCCCTTGTCAGGCCCTTTGGGACTCTCACTTTGCAGACAGAGGAGTTGCACTCCAGTAGGACTTCCTTACATAACATCTCTCTCTCTTTCTCCCCACCCCCTCTCTCTTCCCCTACTCTCTCTTTCTTCTCTCTCTGTCTCTCTAGGAAGGGTGTGAGTGAAGGAGAAGTGAGTTCAGAGGATAGAGAGCATGCCAAGCGTATCGTCTACTCTGTGGTGTATGGAGCAGGTGAGAAGAACTACCCACATGACTCAGTTAGTTAGCCACATCACTTCAGTCGCCCTTAACCAGGGAAAGAGAGAGAGTGGGAGAGGAAGAACGAGAGAGAGTGGGAGAGGAAGAACGAGAGAGAGTGGGAGAGGAAGAACGAGAGAGAGTGGGAGAGGAAAACGAGATAGACGTGGAGAGAAGAGAGGAGGGGGAGAGGAAGAGAGAGAGTGGGAGAGGAAGAAAGAGAGAGAGAGTAGTGGCATGGGTAGTAGGGTGATGGTAATGATAGCAGTTTAATGATGGTGGTGGTAGTAGTAGTCGTAATGATGATGGTAGTTGTAGTACTGATGTAATGGTGAAGATGACAGTTATTTAGTTATAAGTTAGTTATAGTATCATTTTCCATGTTTAGCTTTTTATATTTATTACATTTCTACTATATTGTTGTTATTTTTGTGTTCAATTTTGTATTATTATTTACTACCATTTTATATAATTCTTTGTTATTGTTTATAATTTTATTACAATGTATATTGTATACATTGTTGCTTTGGCAGTATTGACACAATGTTTTTCATGCCAATAAAGCAGCTTGAATTTGAATTTGAAAGAGAGAGAGGAGGAAAGAGAGAGAATGGGAGAGGAAAAAACAGAGAGGGAGCAAGAATGTAGAAAGGGCCCATGTGGCCTAAGTATGCCTTCTTCATTTGTGGCCCGTTTAATACTCACTCGCACACACAACACATTTCCCTGCTGTAGCCAATGGAAACTATTTCAAAACGCTGGCCCCATGACCATAGATTTCTAACGTGGAGGGAATGTGTATCATGAAAGTGTAGTAAGACTATTCTGTATCTGGGTCACTTTGCATTGTCTGTTATGTATTTCTAGCCTGTTGATTAACAGCTTGTTATATGAGTGTTGTTGTTTGTGTGAGACTGAGTCACACACTCTGCTGCTGTATCTGGACCTCACTGTTGGCTCACACTCATCAAGAGGCACACACACACACACACACGCACAGCCTTGTACAACTAACCTTGTGGGGACACACGATTCAGTGTCATTCAAAATCAAATTGTCCCCAACCTTTACCTGTAAACCTTAACTTAACCTTAAACCTAATTCTAACCCTAACACTAATTCTAACCTTAACCCTAAACCCCCGAGAAATCGCATTTGACCTTGTGTGGACTAATAAAATGTCCCCAGTTGGTAAAATGTTTGTAAGTTTACTATTCTTGTGAGTATAGTTAAACACGTCCACATATACACACACACACACACACACACACACACACACACACACACACACACACGTAGCAGTAAGGGAGCCTCCAGGCTGTGCTGTCAGGCAGGCAGTAGTAGAGGATTGGGAGATGTTGAGAGGTTGTGATGGCTGGCAGTGGTCTGGCAATGGTTGTGTGTGTGTGGCTGGTGTTTGTGGCTGGTGTGTGTGTGTGGCTTGTGTGTGTGTGGCTGGTGTGAGTGTGTGTGTGTGGCTGGTGTGAGTCGACAAGCCTCTCCCGTCCGCAGTTCAGAGATCAGACGAGTGCAGTATCATTGCCCGGAAACCACCACTCAGACTCACGCACACACACATACATTAGACACACACACAGTAACACACACAGTTACAGCTCTGACATGTATGGGTGTTTGTCTTTTCACAGATGAGTGCGTTCAGTGACAAAGGGACTTGATGATGGAGTATTCTTTGGTCTTTCAATGACATGTGGCATTATGACTCTGTGTGTGTGCATGGTAGAGATGGAAGGAAGCCTCACGGCTGATTTGAATGTTTTTAATAGCATAAGACGTGATACATTGTGTATCTGTCGTCAAGGAGGACAAGAGAAGCTGAGAAAGGAGGAGAAAGACACAGGGAGGAAAGAAGAGGGGGTTAGTGGAGTGAGGGAGAGCGTTCGTTTTCAGCGTAGACAGCCTAGGCCTTCCTAGTGGCTCGTCTCCTTGGTTACGGAATACTAAAAGGAAGCTTTCTCCTGGAGACAATAATCAGGCGGAGAGAGAAGAGGAGGGGGGAGGGGTGGTGTTGGCCATGCAGACAGACACACACAAATGGGTCAGAAGAAAAAGAGGCCAAGTGTTGACTGTTGCACTCTGGGAGAGGGACAGAGGGAAAGAGAGAGGAAGAAAGAGAGGAGAGAAAAAGAGACTGAATTGGAAAAGAGGTGTGGGAGAGAGGAAGAAAGAAAGAGGAGAGAGATGGACGTGGAGGAGAGAGCGAGATTGATGTGGAGGAGAGAGAAAGAGAGATGGACGTGGGGGAGAAGGAGAGAGAGAGAGATGTGAGTGAGCAGTAACGAGGCTGGAGGGTCACACAGGACTGACCTCATTCAGCTGGTATGTGGTGCCTCGGCCACACACACACACTCCGTTGTAGACTTCCACACACACACACACACACACTACTGCCTTTTTGCACCCCTTACCCGCCCTGTGGCAACCGGTTGCCTTCGCTCACTCCCTACAATAGACCTTCTCCTCACTCACACACACACACACACACACATCTCCAGTGGTAAACTGTTATCAGGTGAAGGGTCAAAAAATGATTAGCTAATCACACCCCTTTAGTATGTCATTTCTAGCCTGATCATATGGTGTGTCTAAATCAGTGTTACTCATTTTAAATTCATTGGATTTCATTTCTACCAAATGAGGTACTCAAAGCGCTTCACATAGTAGGGGGAAACTCACCTCATCCCCCACCAATGTGTGGATGAGGCGGCCACACATCAGCTATCAGGTGGAGAGGTTAGAAGTGATATATGCCAATTAGGAATGAGGGGGATGATTAGGTGGTCATGATGGAATGGGGCCAGATTGGGGATTTAGCCACGATATCGGGGTTAACACCCCTACTCTTACGATAAGTCAGGATACCCGTCCCATCCGAAAGACATCACCCTAAGGGCAATTTCCCCTTCACTGCCCTAGGGCATTGGGATCTCCTTAGACCAGAGGGAGTTTCCCCTACTGGCCCTCCAATGCTGCTTCCAGCAACATCTGGTCTCCCATCCAGGCAGCTACCCTGCTTAGGTTCAGAAGCAAGCCAGCAATGGGATGCAGGGTGGTATGCTGCTGAAGGGAAACAACATTAGATTTGAGCATTTGTGGCCTCAATTTACCTAAAATGTATCATTGGTGTTCCCACTCCTACTGGTGGTACAATGTTATCATAGGGGTAAAAATGATTTAAAGTCATTGAGCTACCATATTAGAGATGTAGGATCTTAATTTGAGCCAGTTTGCTACAGCAGGAAAATAATCCTGAAGCAACAGGAAATGTGAATGATCAAGTCAGAAATTTCAGAGTGGAAATTACAAAATTCAGAAGCCTTTTGAAATGGAGACATTTTCTTTTTTACAGCCAAATCTCTATTTTTGATGTAAATGGCATCTTATAGGATGGTCCAGACACCTTTTTTTGTGATTTCATTTGTTTTTGAGAAAATCAGCACTGTGTCAATTACCTCTATCTCGTACTCGCCTGTATACACTCACACACTCTTGAGCGTGCACACACACACACACACACACACACACACACACACATCCACACTGCACAGATACATACTGACACTCACACAGTGTGATGATGTTCACAAACAGATCAACTCCATCTCTCTGTGTGACATAGAGCCGCCCTCCCCCCAAAACACTCACACTATCCCTGCATGTTCACACTCTCTCCCTGTGTCTCCCCGGGTGTGTGTGTGTGTAGAGGGCACGGGGGGCACGTCCACCCAGGCAGGGGCCCCAGACTGGCACAGATTTGGGGCTTAGCGCCTGTCTCCGCTGGGCCAACTGCCCCCTCCTGCTGCACCATCCCTGGCGCTCCCTCTGTCTGGCAGAACATTATTCATCACCAGCCGCGCGTTAACCCACAGAACACAGACACACACACAGTGCCACGGAACACACACGCTGCGAATAAACACACTGTGAACACACAAACACAGTGCTGCAGAACACAGACACACACGCAGTCTGTGAACACAAATATACACAAACATTCTGACCCTATGAACACACAAACACGCACAGGCTCACATACTGAGCACACAGAGCCACGATTCTCTTGACTGGAATCTCCTTTGGGCCAGAGCTAGGGTGGAATGGCCGATACTGATCTCTGCACTCACATCGTAGATAGGGAAAGCAGTCAGAGGCATAACTTTGAGATGATTTCCTGATATAACTTTTTCTATATATTTACAGTACCAGTAAAGAGTTTGGACACACCTATGCATTCAAATCAAATCAAAGTTTATTTGTCACATGCACCGAATACAACAGGTGTAGACCTTACAGTGAAATGCTTACGTACAGGCTCTAACCAATAGTGCAAAAAAGGTATTAGGTGAACAATAGGTAAGTAAAGAAATAAAACAACAGTAAAAAGACAGGCTATATACAGTAGCGAGGCTATAAAAGTAGTGAGGCTACATACAGACACCGGTTAGTCAGGTTGATTGAGGTAGTATGTACATGTAGATATGGTTAAAGTGACTGCATATATGATGAACAGAGAGTAGCAGTAGTGTAAAAGAGGGGTTGGCGGGTAGTGTGTGGCGGGACACAATGCAGATAGCCCGGTTAGCCAATGTGCGGGAGCACTGGTTGGTCGGCCCAATTGAGGTAGTATGTACATTAATGAATAGTTAAAGTGACTATGCATATATGATAAATAGAGAGTAGCAGCAGCATAAAAAAGATGGGTTGGGGTGGGCACACAATGCAAATAGTCCGGGTAGCCATTTGATTACCTGTTCAGGAGTCTTATGGCTTGGGGGTAAAAACTGTTGAGAAGCCTTTTTGTCCTAGACTTGGCACTTCGGTATCGCTTGCCATGCGGTAGGAGAGAGAACAGTCTATGACTGGGGTGGCTGGGGTCCAGGGCTTTTCTTAATTTTTACTATTTTCTACATTGTCCAATAATAGTGAAGACATCAAAACTATGAAATAACACATATGGAATCATGTAGTAAGCAAAAAAGTGTTAAGCAAATCAAAATCTATTTTAGATTCTTCAAAGTAGCCACCCTTTGTCTTGATGACAGCTTTGCACACTCTTGACATTCTCTCAACCAGCTTCATGAGGTAGTGTTAAAAGTTAATTTGTGGAATTTCTTTTCATCTGAAAGCGTTTGAGCAAATCAGTTGTGTTGTGACAAGGTAGGGGTGGTATACAGAAGATAGCCCTATTTGGTATAATACCAAGTTCATATTATGGCAAGAACAGCTCAAATAAGCAAAGAGAAATGGCAGTCCATCATTACTTTAAGACATGAAGGTCAGTCAATCCGGAAAATGTCAAGAACTTTGAAAGTTTCTTCAACCATCAAGCGCTATGATGAAACTGGCTCTCATGATGACCGCCACAGGAAAGGAAGACCCAGAGTTACTTCTGCTGCAGAGGATAAGTTCGTTAGAGTTAATAGCCTCAGAAATTGCATCCCAAATAAATGCTTCACAGAGTTCAAGTAAGACACATCTCAACATCAACTGTTCAGAGACATCGTGAATCAGGACTTCATGGTCGGCTGCAAAGAAACCACTACTAAAGGACACCAATAAGAAGAAGAGACTTGCTTGGACCAAAAAACACGCGCAATGGACATTAGAGCGTTGGAAATGAAATAACACATCTGATGGGTCCGAATTTGAAATGTTTGGTTCCAACCATCGTGTCTTTGTGAGACGCAGAGTAGGTGAACGGATGATCTCCGCATGTGTTGTTCCCACCGTGAAGCATGGAGGAGGAGATGTTATGGTGTGGGGGGTGCTTTGCTGGTGACACTGTCAAAGATTTATTTAGAATTCAAGGCACACTTAACCAGCATGGCTACCACAGCATTCTGCAGCGATAAGCCATCCCATCTGGTTTGAGCTTAGTGGGACTATCATTTGTTTTTCAAGAGGACAATGACCAAACACACCTCCAGGCTGTGTAAGGGCTATTTTTGACCAAGAAGGAGAGTGATGGAGCACTGCAGCAGATGACCTAGCCTCCACAATCACCTAACCACAACCCAATTGAGATGGTTTGGGATAATTTGGACCACAGAGTGAAGGAAAAACAGCCAACAAGTGCTCAGCATATGTGAAGCATAACTCCTTCAAGACTGTTGGAAAAGCATTCCAGGTGAAGCTGGTTGAGAAAATGCCAAGAGTGCAAAGCTCTCATCAAGGTAAAGGGTGGCAACTTTGAAGAATCTTAAATCTAAAGTATATTTTGATTTGTTTCACACTTCTTTGGTTACTACATGATTCCATATGTGTTATTTCATAGTTTTGATGTCTTAACTATTATTCTACAATGTAGAAAATAGTAAAAATAAGAAAACTCCTTGAATGAGTAGGTGTGTCCAAACTTTTGACTGGTACTGTACAAATGTTGTATCACTATGCTATGGTATATATCAGGGGTGTTCAAATTCTACCTTGGAGGTCCAGAGTACTGTTTGTTTTCTGTTCTACCTGATAATTAATTGCACTCACCTTGTGTCCCAGGTCGAAATCAGTCCTTGATTACACATTTTGTTTGTTGTATTGTTTGTATATCACATTTGGGTGAGTGTCCTTGTCTGTCAGTGTACCAGTGTTTTGTTACTTGTCATGTTTTTTGTGGACTCAGGAAGAATAGCTGCTGCCTTTGCAAAAACTAATGGGGCTCCAAATAAATAGAGGGGAATGGATAAAACTGGCATTGAATTTGGGCGATATATGTTATGGTTGTCTGTCTCCCCCAGGTAGGGAGCGTCTGTCGGGCATCCTGGGTGTTAGTGCTGAACAGGCCAGCCACTTCCAGGACAGCTTCCTCCACACCTACAGAGAGGTCCAGACCTTCATACACACCACCATCCAGCAGTGCCACAAACGAGGTATGTGTGTGTGGGGTGGGGGGGCGGGCTCACTCTGTGTGTGTCTTTCTGTGCATATGGGTGGATGCGTGTTTGTGGGAGGGAGGGAGGGATCCACTTTGTGTGTGCATTGGTGGGTGAGGAAAAATATGTGCTTGTATTGGCAGGACTGAGACAAACTGCCTGTGGACGGGGAGGAGAGAGGTTGGAGGGGTGGGGTAATGGTTCAACCAGGACACTCGATATATCCTGGCAGATATGCTAACACAGCACACCTGAGACTGTAGCACTGCGGCCTCGAGTCAACACCCTGGCCTCTGCACTCTGTCACACTGAAAATATTTAGTCCAGGCAATAGGCCAATCGACGTCTTTGAACGCTGAAAACACCTTTTACAGCTTAAAACTCTGATATGGAGGAAAGACATTGTTGGTTGGTGTGACTAAGATTTCTCAAGAATGATTCAGGAGTACTTAGCTTTTCTTGCGTCTTGTGTTCATTGAGATTGACCTGCCCCCTAAACAAATGTTCTGTGTTATCCTGATATCTTATACATTGATGCTTTTTACAGTAGGAACATTTTGAGAAAATATTCGGCAAAAAATTCTTATCGTAGTCAGTTAAAATATGCAGTTAAAGTTTAAACTTCTAGAAAGAGTATAGCAGAGAGGGTCTCTGTCACAGTGGCATAACAGCCATCAACCCCGACACGCACCGACAAGCACTCTGTCACCTGTGGCAACCAATCACCGTTACTACACACTCTTCATCTCTAAATGAGCCAAGCGCAACGGAATGCTCGTGAGACGCCACACAGATCGCTGCAAAAATTCTTTAACTGAGCATGCTCACTGGGGACCAGTGTAATGTCGTTCGGAACGGACCGTTTTAATTTCAGTCATCGCTGTGGCGCCACTCCTGGGATTTATCAGCCTCACCTGTCAGGGCTGGGGCTCTCTCTCTCTCACAAACACACTATCTCTCTCCCTAACCTCTTTCTCTCTCGCTGTCTCTCTCTTTATTTTTCTCCTTTTATTTCTCTCTTTTTCCCTCCTCTCACTCTCTTTCTCTCGCTTCATTCTCCCTAACTCTCTTTCTCCCTCTATCTCTCTCACAGCCTAACAGAGATTTCAGTTGATCAATAAACATCTCAGCTTGCAATCTGCTCTAGCTAGGGCTAAGAGACCGCTGTGTGTGTGTGCGTGCGTGCGTGCCTGTGTGTGCGTGTGTGTGTGCCTGTGTGTAGCCATTTTCTCTAACTGAATATAGTGCTATCTGGCTGTGCATGCCTCTCTCATCAAAACAGAATTGTTGATTTATACTCTGATTTTGAAATGAGCTCTGACCCCATTTCGCACTGGCATCCTCCCTTATTTTCCATATACTTCCTTAGCCGTCACACACTATCAGGGAGGTCCCCAAAGGACATGTGTCATACCTATACTTCTAAAGACATGATGAAGGGAAGAGGAGGAGGTGGCGGGGAGCTTTATATATCCAGTACCAACAGGGGAAATTAAAAGAGAGAGAGAAAATAGGACAAGTCATCAAGAGGACACAGTGAAAAGGGGATTTACAGATGCATCTTCAGTTCACAAACACTGATGTGTAATAGATAGTCAACCTACACACACACACACATCAAGAGACTGTCCATCTTCCCAGACTTCACTGCCTCCGCGGCCAAGAAACGAGCAGCGGTTTGACAACGCAAAGCGGCTTCTGCACACCTGTCAGGGAGTAAAGTTTGGCCTCTTCTTCCCAGCTGAGCTGAGGTTCACGCTACCGAGCGGAGCGCTTCACAAGTTCACCGACCCGACCGCCGCAATTGACTTTATCAAGAACTTGAAGGAAACTGCTCCCCCGGCCTGACCGGCGCAACGAGATGGACACTTAGCCTATCTGCAGTGCAGCGTTTGATTTGTAAGGCCCAACACATGTAGCCTACCACAGTGCCTTCTAGTGTTCTATTTGCCTTATACGTACATTCTCCTCATTGTCAGCTGAAATAGTAAGCCTCAATTTTCTTCACTGTTTTCTATGTGGGCTCGTGACACAGGTCCATTTTTATTTTGATGAGTGACACTAGATAGGCCATAAGCTGTCATGCTGCCTGTGTTATTTGATMTAACACCCTGTTGTCACTTTACTTGTCGCTATTGGTAAACTGTGCTTTCTATTGTTTTTGTTTTTGTTGTATGTACAAAGTATGTGGACTCCCCTTCGAATTAGTGGATTCGGCTATTTCAGCCACACCCGTTGCTGAGCAGTGGTGGGGAAAGTACTCAATTGTCATACTTGAGTAAAAGTAAAGATACCTTAATAGAAAATTACTCAAATAAAAGTGAAAGTCACCCAGTAAAAACCTACTTGAGTAAAAATCTAAAAGTATTTGGTTTAAAATATACTTAAGTATCAGAAGTAAATGGAATTGCTAAAATGTACTTAAGTACCAAAAGTAAAAGTAGACACCATTTAAAATGTGTTATATTAAGCAAATCAGACGTCACAATAAAACATTTGTAAAAATAAAAATGACAGATGGCCAGTGGCACACTCCAACACTCAGACATAATTTACAAACGAAGCATTTGTGTTTAGTGAGTCCACCAAATCAGAAGCAGTAGGGATGACCAGGTATGTTCTCTTGATAAGTGTGTGAATTGGACCATTTTCCTGTCAAAAGTACTTTTGGGTGTCAGGGAAAATGTATAGAGTAAAAAGTACATTATTTTCTTTGGGAATGTAATAAAGTAAAAGTTGGCAAAAGATATATAGTAAAGTACAGATACCCCCCAAAAACTACTGAAGTAGTACTTTAAAGTATTTTTACGTAAGTACGTTACGCCACTGCCGGTGTATAAAATCGAGCACACAGCCATGCAATCTCCATAGACAAACATTGGCAGTAGAATGGCCTTACTGAAGAGCTCAGTGACTTTCAGCGTGGCACCGTCATAGGATGTCACCTTTCCAACAAGTCAGTTCATCAAATGTTTGCCCTGCTAGAGCTGCCCCTGTCAACGTTAAGGGCTGTTATTGTGAAGTGAAAATGTCTAGGAGAAGCAACGGCTCAGCCGCGAAGTGGTAGGCCACACAAGCTCACACAACGCACGTAAAATTTGTCTGTCCTCGGTTACAACACTCAACCAAGTTCAAAACTGCCTCTGGAAGCAACGTCAGCACAATAACTCTTTGTCGGGAGCTTCATACAATGGGTTTCGATGGCTCGCCGCCATTGGACTCTGGGGCAGTGGAAACGCGATCTCTGGAGTGATGAATCACGCTTCACCATCTGGCAGTCCAACAGACGAATCTGGGTTTGGCGGATGCCAGGAGAACACTACCTGCACGAATGCATAGTGCCAACTGTAAAGTTTGGTGGAGGAGGAATAATGGTCTGGGGCTGTTTTTCATGGTTTGGGCTAGGCCCCTTAGTTCTGGTGAAGGGAAATCTTAATGCTACAGCATACAATGACATTCTAGACGATTCTGTGCTTCCAACTTTGTGGCAATAGTTTGGGGAAGGCCCTTTCCTGTTTCATCATGACAATGCCCCCGTGCACAAAGGGAGGTCCATACAGAAATGGTTTGTCGAGATCGGTGTGGAAGAACTTAACTGGCCTGCACAGAGCCCTGACCTCAACCCCATCAAACACCTTTGGGATGAATTGGAACGCGGACTGCGAGCCAGGCCTAATCGCTCAAAATCAGTGCCGGACCTCACTAATGCCCTTGTAGCTAAATAGAAGCAAGTCCCCGCAGCAATGTTCCAAGCTTTCCCAGAAGAGTGGAGGCTGTTATAGRAGCAAAGGGGGGGACCAACTCCATATGAATGCCCACGATTTTGGAATGAGGTGTTCYACGAGCAGGTGTCCACATACTTTTGGTCATGTAGTGTAATTGTCACAACGCTCCARTTGGTAAGAGTTTAGCCTTGCTACTGTAACTACTATGTTTCCTGGAGCGTATTTAGGAGCTTGTGTACGAGAGGGGGATGCGCGTGTCTTGTTTGGGAAGACACTTCAGCGGGTGGGAGGTAGTTCAACTGTTTTTTGGTTTTCTTGTATGTCAAGTTTGGTCTTCTGCTGATATTTAAATGTATTTAAATTAAAGGATGATGACTCAACAACCTAATTTAATAGGGTAGTCGACTGGGAGTATACTTACATGTTCTAGTTGGAACTGTAAAGATTTGAACCAACCAGTCAAACGTGGTGGAGTAGAACTGTAAAAATTTGAACCAACCAGTCAAACGTAGTGAAGTAGAACTGTAAAGATTTGAACCAACCAGTCAAACGTGGTGGAGTAGAACTGTAAAGATTTGAACCAACCAGTCAAACGTGGTGGAGTACTTCAGCATCTTCAACATCTGGGAACACAGATTGCTTTCTTACAAGAGACCCATCTGAGAGTTTCAGGTGACTTTAGAATGCAGAACGGTTGGGTAGGCCATCTTTATCAAAGTAAAGTGAAAGGAGCTGCAATTTCCATACACAAATTGGTGCCTTTTGTCAAATCATGTAACATACTACTTTTGAAAGAAAACAGAGGGAAGGGAGACTCTGAACTGACCATTCAAATTTTGTACGCTACCTCGCCATCCCCAAATGTGTACAAGGATCGACTCTCTTTACACGCTGAATTRGATACCTTGTCATCAGGCCTCGTGACATACTCACTGTGAGTATGGCGACAAGGGAAGTAAATTGCTTTCTCATCAACTTTGCCAGTCTTCCTCTACTCACAAAATGTCTCAAATTCAAACGCCCACAGGTGCAACAATTGATCGCCAGCTAATAAATAATCAGTTTAAGGACTTCTATGCATCTTTATACACTTCTGAACATTTTGATAAATGTTGTAATACTCTAACTGCTCCTACTATTGATTCAGTTGGGCTGCCAACTTCTGTGTAATTCAGTACTGGATGCGTGCAGATACCCCACATGTCATTCCAGCATGGTTGAAGATAGAATATTCCCCCTGTATGCCATCCTCATTGGCTGCTTTGGCACACTCGCCTATGAACTCTGCTATTTCAGGTTATACCAAAATCATTTGAGTAAAAACCACTCAAGATCTGGAACCAGTTTAGACGTCACATTGGATTGCAAACCTCTTCATTAAGGGCCCCTCTACTCAGAAATCACGTTTTCTCC
The DNA here is from genome assembly GCF_002910315.2 of Salvelinus sp. IW2-2015. NCBI lineage: Eukaryota > Metazoa > Chordata > Actinopteri > Salmoniformes > Salmonidae > Salvelinus > Salvelinus sp. IW2-2015. The sequence goes on along the minus strand of NC_036840.1, from coordinate 23,398,091 downwards.
GTCCATCGATAGTAGATGGAGGCTTCGCCGTTTGGTTTAACCTTGGCATCAAATCCTTCAATGATTTGTATATCGACGGCACGTTTGCATCGTTCCAACAACTCTCAGCTAAATTCCACCTTCCCAATAGTKATTTCAATAGATAGAAATGTGCAGCTTTATCCGTGACATGAGTAGTACAGGTGCGTTTTGCTCCTCCTACTGTCATAACATTATACTTTGATAATGGCAAAATATAAATCAGACTTTGTAGCCTTTTTGAGTTTGTGGCAAGAAGGTTGATTTTACTTCGGTGGAAATCGCCCTCTCCTCATTTTGTGTGGATTAAAGATGTCTTACGCTATCTTTTCCAATTTACTAAAGTGTATGTCCTATGGGGCTCTTCTGGCAAATTCTACCGAATGTGGCAGCTTTTCTTTACCTACGTAGAGACACTGCAATTTCCCTCCACAGGAAACTGCCTGTACTAGTTTTGTATTTAATTTATCTGCCTTTGTGAGTGTTTAATATTAGCCTGACTTTTTATCATTTTGAAGACCAGCTGTGTTTTTCTTTTKCTTTGTTGTTGTTTTTAATGTATGTTTTTGTTATGAAAGTATTATTTTAAGTATTTCATATTTTTGTGTAGGCATATACATTCCTACCTCCTTTAAAAAAAACATGTTTCCATGTGATTTCATACATTGAAATATAACATGTGCAGTATATTTCAATCATTGTTTACACTGAAACAGAAAAAAAATCTCAATAAAAAGACACTAATTAGATAAATAAATGTACTGATTTCAAACACTGGTCGTCAAGCTAATGTATACGAATATATAAACATACACAATCCTGTTTGCATGATTTTCAAAGAATGTCTGATAAGAACAAAGTTATAAATGTTATAAATGTAAATGTTCTTATCAGACATTTGTTCTTATCAGACATTCTTTGAAAATCCTGCAAACAGGATTGTGTATGTTTATATATAACTTTGTTAATAATATATGACATGTCCTGACATGTTACACACAAAGCATTAAGAACACCTTCCTAATATTGAGTTGCTCCCCTCAACTCCACAGGGAAGCTGGCCCATGTTGACTCCAATGCTTCCCACAGTTGTGTCAAGTTGGCTGGCTGTCTTTTTGGGTGGTGGACCATTCTTGATACACACGGGAAACTGTTGAGCGTGAAAAACCCAGCCGRGCTGCAGTTCTTGACAAAAACCTGTGCTCCTGGAACCTACTACCTGTTCAAAGGCACTTAAGTCTTTTGTCTTGCCCATTCACCCTCTGAATGCCACACATACACAACCCATGTTCAATTGTKTCAAGYCTTAAAAATAATTGTTTAACCTGTCTACTCCRCTTCATCTACACTGATTGAAGTAMATTTAACAAGTGACATCAATAAYGGATCATAGCTTTCACCTYGATTCACCTGGTCATGGAAAGAGCAGGTGTTCTTAATGTTTTGTACAGTCAGTGTACACACGCATGCCTCATTCATGGCTCCAACACAGTTAAACGTAAACATTCACACCCATGCACATTCCTATGTATGACCATCACACTAGTCATCCGTGACTCTATGAATGAATGTTGACAACCAGTTAGCCCTTTTACATGCTTGTCATTATACCCTAGACCAACAGGTCACATTCCTGTAGGCCAGGTCACGCGTGTAGCCCCCGCTGTATGGGGTGAAATAATACAACCGACACACACTCACTGCGAACACACTTGCTATGAATGAACACACACTCACTGCAAACACACACAAACACGTTACAGACGGTCATTCTGTGTGTATGGCTGTGGATTACCTCACTGTGTTCCAGAAGGATTTGCCTGTAAAGCCTGGGCCCTTTGTCTAATACTGGAATGCACTAGGACAGACATGTCTGACGTGAGCACGTGTGGGTGGGTGGGTGGGTTGGTGTTTGGGAAGTGTGATTGTCAGGGATGGGAAGTTTGAGTGTGTGTGTGTGTGTGTGTTTGCCACCCAACTAGTTTACAATGCTGTTATGACAGGGGACTGTGCTTACTGGAGTTAAATAAATGCAGTCATGCAATCTGTTTTATTGTTAGAACAGGGATTTTCCCCCATTGAAATTCTTGGGCCGGCCGTCAAACAGTGTAACATTATGATTTTTTGTTATATACATTTTTGGGATATCAAAAAAACGCTTTCATGTGTAAAATGAATCGAATAAAAGCAAGATATAACATATGTAGAAAAGATAATGGACATAAAGTATATATTTTTTTAGGCCGTAGCAGCGAATACTGAGTTTTCAGCCGCGCCCCTCTGGAAACGTCTTGCTCAAAGCTGTGGATATGGATCAAGTTCTGCGCATGACTTATTTTACACACACAGCACCCTTCATGGTTCTCTCTTTAATCACCCTCTTCTGAACCATGATGACAGAGCCTAGGTCTCTACATCATATGTCTGCACAGCTGAAATAAAAACCCTGTGGCGATTTGAACGAACATTCAAGCCTACATTATGAAGGCTACAATGAAGGCTATATAATGAAGGCTGTATAATGAAAGCTATATAATGGCTGTATAATGAAGGCTGTATAATGAAGGCTGTATAATGAAGGCTATATTATGAAGGCTATATTATGAAGGCTATATAATGAAGGTTATATTATGAAGGCTATATAATGAAGGCTATATAATGAAGGCTGTATAATGAAGGCTATATAATGAAGGCTATATTATGAAGGCTATATTATGAAGGCTGTATAATGAAGGCTATATTATGAAGGCTATATAATGAAGGCTACAATGAAGGCCATTATGTCGGTTGAACTACACTGGTGTAGGCTAATCTTTATACTTGCTGCCGTATCTTAGCCACTAATCAGAGTTGCTGAAAAAGAACGCTACTACTTTGAGTGCCTGTCTGCCTCCTGCTTAGCCAATGTTTGCAATGATGATGAAAACATAACATCAATTCGTTAATTAGACTGCATGTCTAACCCTTTGATATTCTGCTTRGATAGCTGCATTATGAAAGCTACAATGAGTAGCCTTCAAAGTATCCCGACCTCTTGACTTTATCCATTTTGTTTTACGTTACAGCCTTATTCTAAAATTGATTAAATACTTTTTTCCCCCTCATCACTCTACACACAATACCTCATAATGACAAAGCGAAAACAGGTTTTTAGACATTTTAGAAAAATGTATGTAACAAAAATAATATCTTATTTACATAAGTATTCAGAGCCTTTGGTATGAGACTCGAAATTGATCTCAGGTGCATCCTTTTTCCAATGATCATCCTTGAGATGTTTTTGCAACATGATTGTAGTCCACCTGTGGTAAATTCAATTGACTGGACATGATTTGGAAAGGCACACACCATAAGGTCTCACAGTTGGCTGTGCATGTCAGACCAAAAACCAAGCCATGAGGTCGAAGGAATTGTCCGTAAAGCTCCGAGACAGGATTGTGTCGAGGCACATATCTGGGGAAGGGTACCAAAAAATATCTGCAGCATTGAAGGTCCCCAAGAACACAGTGGCTTCCATCATTCTTAAATGGAAGAAGTTTGGAAACACTAAGACTCTTTCTAGAGCTGGCCGCCCGGCCAAACTGAGCAATCGGGCGAGAAGGGCCTTGGTCAGAGAGGTGACCAAGAACCCTATGGTCACTCTGACAGAGCTCCTGAGTTCCTCTGTGGAGATGGTAGAACCTTCCAGAAGGACAACCATCTCTGTAGCACTCCACCAATCAGGACTTTAAGGTAGAGTGGCCAGACGGAAGCCACTCCTCAGTAAAAGGCACATGACAGCCCGCTTGGAGTTTGCCAAAAGGCACCTAAAGGACACAGACCATGAGAAACAAGATTCTCTGGTCTGATGAAACTAAGATTGAACTCTATGTCCTGAATGCCATGCGTCACGTCTGGAGGAAACCTGGCACTATACCTGGCACTATGGGCTCCCGAGTCGCGCAGCGGTCTAAGACACTGCATCTCAGTGCTAGAGGCTTCACTACAGACACACTGGTTTGAATCGAGGCTATATCACAACCGGCTGTGATTGGGTGTCCCATAGGGCGGCGCACAAATTGGCCCAGCGTCGTCCGAGTTTGGTGTAGGCTGTCATTGTAAATAATAATTTGTTCTTAACTGACTTTCCTAGTTAAATAAAGGTTCAATAAAAATGGTGGTGGCAGCATCATGCTGTGGGGATGTTTTTCAGCGGTAGGGACTTGGAGACTAGTCAGGATCGAGGAAAAATGAACGGAGCAAAGTACAGAGAGATCTTTGATTGAAAACCTACTCCAGAGCGCTCAGGACCTCAGACTTCCAACAGGACAACGACCCTAAGCACACAGCCAAGACAACGCAGGAGTGGCTTTGGGACAAGTCTCTGAAAGTCCTTGAGTYGCCCAGCCAGAGCCCGGACTTGAACCCGATCAAACATCTCTGGAGAGACCTGAAAATAGCMGTGCAGCGATGCTCTCCATCCAACCTGACAGAGCTTGAGAGGATCTGCAGAGAAGAATGGGATAAAGTCCCCAAATACAGGTGTGCCAAGCTTGTAGCGTCATACCCAAGAAGACTCAAGGCTGTAATCACTGCCAAAGGTGCTTCAACAAAGTACTGAGTAAAGGGTCTGAATACTTATGTAAATGTTATATTTCAGTTTTTTATTTTTAATACATCTAATAAAAAAATACTTAAAAAAAAAAAACTGTTTTTGCATTGTAATTATGGGGTACTATGTGTAGAATGATCAGGGAGAAAAACAATTGAATCCATTTTAGAATAAGTCTGTAAGGTAACAAAATGTGGAAAAGGGGTCTGAATACTTTCCGAATGCACTGTAACTGCATTGGGGCAAGAAAAAATCTGCGAGGTTGTACAACATGTAAATGATCATGATCTTTTGTGTACAACATGTAAATAGCTGCATGTAGCCTAGCTCCCCTCCTGAAAAACAAACATGAAAACACGCTTATTTTTAATAGTTTACTGAGACATGGAATGCAGTAGTTGTTGACCGTGTCCTTTGTGTACGACATGAAGTGTGTAGGCTACACCAGACAAAGGCGTTRATCACCAGTCAAAGCAGAGTGRGCAGCAGCTACGTAGGCAGCGGAGTGCGCAGCAGCTACATTTTAAAAAATGTGCACACATACATTTTTTTGTTGCCGCATCAAAACGGATTTCCAGAAAATCCGGAACCATAGCCACTCTGTAATTTTTTTAAATAATATAATCTTTGAGAACTAACAATAATCACCAAAATAAAAGCTTGAAAAAAATAAAAAAAATAAAATGAATTTAGCAGTATTGATTTTGTTATTATGTTAGAGCAAAAGAACACAGRATTAGCCAATGCAAAATGCATAGAATGCAGGAAATTAGCTTTAAAACTGCCAAATGTTCTCTCAGGTACATGGCAAAAAGTGTAGAATTGCAACAAATTAGCTTTAAAACTGCAAAAATMGATCCCAGCTCCATTAAGAAATGTGTAGAATTGCAGGAAATTGACTTAAAAATACCAGCATTTCTCTACACAGCCAAAATGTTCTCTAGAATTCAGCCAGGCCAACCACGCCCATTGCAAGGCCCCGTACCGCGCCCACCACRTAAGCCCCCTTTTGATCCAGAATAAAACCTGTTAGAATACCAAACACATCATCCTTCCTCATATCTTTCAATTGCAGTGTGAATAACCTCTAGTACTGTACCTGTGTGTTGTTGTTGCCTAGGTTACGTGGTGTCTATTATGGGCCGGCGAAGGACACTTCCTCACATCCACTCTACAGACTGGGGAGTCCGCATGCAGGCTGAGAGACAGGCTGTCAACTTTGTGGTCCAAGGTAGTGTGGAGGGGACGGGCGTGTATGTATGTATGTATGTATGTGTGTGTGTGTGTGTGTGTGTGTGTGTGTGAGTGCCTGTGTGAGCTTGAGTGTATGCGTGCGTGTGTTAACTTCTCTTCTGGCTTTCTGTTTCTTCTCTCTAGGGTCAGCTGCTGACCTGTGTAAGATGGCCATGATCCGTATCTTCTCTCAAGTCTCCTCCTCCAGCTCTCTCTCCGCCAGGTTAGACCAAGACTACATCCCAAATGGTACCCTATTTCCTATATAGTGCACTACTTTTGGCCAGAGCCCTATGGGTTCTCGCCATTAGTAGTGCACTATCTACAGAATAGGGTGCCATTTGGGATGCAGCCRAACTTCACTTCTCCTCACCCTTCTCTTCCTCCTCCTGTTCTCCATACAATAATGGGAAATTTTCATTCCAGGAATTGACTTTCAATTTATCTTCTGAGTTCAAATTGAATCTACCAACCCTGCTGCCAAGATTCTCTTTCCCTTCCTCCATCCTTCCCTCTTTCCCTCCCTTTCTATCTCCCTCCATGGCTTCCCTTCCTTGCCCTCTCTCTCCCCTTCCCTCTCTCCCCTCCCTCCGCCCATCCCTCCTAATCATAGCTCAGGGTCATCCAGTCACTCCACATCATTCACTTACCTCGCCGCAATCATCAGTTACAACCACTCATCTTTTTCTTTTTACCCTGAGTGCTCTCTCTGACGCAGCCCACGTTGTCTTCTTTCTGTCTTCTCTACTCCCTCCCTCTATTTCTTTTTTCTTTCACCTTTATTTAACTAGGCAAGTCAGTTAAGTGTATATTCTTATTTACAATGACGGCCTACCCCGGCCCAACCCTCCCCTAACCCGGACGACGCTGGGCCAATTGTGCGCTGCTTTATGGGACTTCCGATCACAGCCGATTGGGATCAAACCAGGGTCTGTAGTGACGCCTCTAGCACTGCGATGCAGTGGCTTAGACCGCTGCGCCAGTCTCTCTTTCTTTCTTTCTTTCTCTCACTATCTCTTTATGTATTATGTCCTGTCCAGGCTGATAGCTCAGCTCCATGATGAGCTTCTCTACGAGGTGGAGGACTCTCAGGTGGGGGAGTTCGCAGGTGAGACGTCACACAATCCCCTTCTTCTCTCCAGGTCATACACATGAGATATAGAATCTTCAAGCTTCGACCTACTTCAACTCATCAGAGATATTCATATGTAATATGGGGTCTTGTGTGGTTCCGTTGGTAGAACATGGCGCTTGCAACACCAAGGGTCGTGGGTACGATTCCTGCTGGATCCACCCATACAAATGTATACACACATGACTGTAAGTCGCTTTGGATAAAAGCTTCTGCTTAAATGGCTTGTATTATATTATTTATTAGTATGTGTTTCTGTCTGTCCCTTTGTGACACAGTGTTGGTCAAGAACACTATGGAGTCCCTGCAACACATCGATTGTCTGGGAGTTCATCTCAAAGTAAGTGAATAGGACTAAGAACTAAAAGTAAGGGAAAGTATTTTTTTAATTTTTTGTACTGTAGCAGTTGTGTGTATTTAATTCGCTGATATTGTTAACCAGGGAGACTGGTGAACTTAACCTATCATTATGCTATGTTTTATTCATTTATTCATTTATAAAGGAAATAGCACCGGTCGCTAGCTGAGATATGTGCTTAGCCTTTATTATCTTCAGTAGTTCGCAGAGAGACTAGCAAGGAAACTAGCTAAGTTAGCTTAGTGTAGGCCTAGTATGTGTTTTATTGATAAGGTAGTATCTCCAGTATCTAGCAAGGAAACTAGCTAAGTTAGCTTAGTGTAGGCTTAGTATGTGTTTTATTATAAGGTAGTATCTCCAGTATCTAGCAAGGAAACTAGCTAAGTTAGCTTAGTGTAGGCTTAGTATGTGTTTTATTGGTAAGGTAGTAGCAACAGTAGCTAGCTGCTTCCTGTCTTGCTGTATGACAGCGGGAGGCCAGGTGAGTGATGATGAGACCCTGAGAGAATCTAGGTCAGAGTGGTGCTACGCACACGCTGATGTCACACACACACACACCTCTTCTCCACACTCCTACCAATGCTGATGTCTTACACACGCTTACATACACACAAATACACCTCAGTTTGATGTCCCCCTCCCCCACCCTGTGTGTTTTACCCAGGTCCCCCTGAAGGTGGCGGTCTCAAGTGGCAAGTCCTGGGGCTCCATGTCCGAACTACACCTCCCCCAAACATCTCTCCCCCCCTCTTCCTGAGTCCCTCTCTCCATCTCTTACTCTATCGCTCTCCCTCTTCTCTCCCTCATTGTGCTGCATCTCCATCGCTATGGAAACCAGGCAGCTGCAGCTCCTCCAAGCTCCCAATTCTCCTTCTCGCTCTCTCCCTCTCTCTCTATCCAATTCTCTCCCTCACACACACACACCCCTCTCTCTCTCTGCCCGTATCAGGGGGCAACGGTAGGAGCCTCCCACTGGAACGCATCAGTTTCTTTTTTTTCAACCTCCCTCCATTTTGTGGAGTTGTAGTCCTCCTCTCTTCACATTTTTCTGTTCTCACCCCCCTTGTTTAGATTTTTGGTTTCTGTGTTCCGTTGCCAAGGCAAAACCACACTTTCAGAAATTTGTTTGGCATTGTTGCCTTTTTAAAAGTATTTTTCAGCTACAGTAAATATACCTCATTAGCTAGATAACAGTCAGAGGTTTTTTTTAATGTTTGATTGTATTTATTAACTGATATCCTGTCTGAATTTCCTATTATTGCATTAATTGTAAAGTAAAGCTGGACTGGTCAATGTATTTCTACAATAAAGTGAAACGATCTAGTCTTTGCATTTCTTTAATAAACTTCTATTTTCTTTATTAAACCTCTCGCTCTTCTCCCATTGGAGTGATTCACTGATTTCAAACAGATTGTCTAATTCCACTCACCCCGGGCGCAGTCAGCCATTCCTTGTTCATTCTGAACTAGTCTTTTATCAGCTAATTTGGCTACTGGAGAGCCTCGCTCTTTTGTCTCTGTCACACACAGTGCCTGACCCAGTTKCTGGTCGCTGCCAGAGATGGTGAGATCTTTGGCGGCAGGTAGCCTAGTGGTTAGAGTGTTGGGCCAGTAACCAAAAGTTTGCTGGATCGAATCCCCGAGCTGACAAGGTAAAGATCTGTCGTTCTGCCCCTGTTCCCCGGTAGGCCGTCATTGTAAATAAGAATATGTTCTTAACTGACATGCCTAGTTAAATAAAGGTTAAAAAATCTATGTAATAAACACTTCCACACACTCTGTCCTCTATGACCGCCAATAAAATATGCCTGGAAGAAGGACTGGAGACAGTGAAATTCAGATGATCATTTCTAAAACGCATGACCTATCTGATGAATGTCACAACATCACTGGGTAATATGAAGCGTTTAGTTGCTGTTTAGAACAAAATGTCACAATATCACTGGGTGCTAATATGAAGTTTTTAGCTGTTTAGAACAAACTTGTTCCTCTATTGCCCTGCCATGTCTTCAGACATTCAGAGTATACAGTATGTCTGTCCTTTTAAGTGCAGTTGCCATAGAAATAGAATAAGGATACATGTTGCAGAGTACACCTATGGTAGGTACTGCGTCTTTATGGAGATGGTCTTGGAAAGTATCAGTGAGCTTACAGGGAGTTTTCAACTGAGTGTATTTTACCCTGACCAATGGTCTGGTCACTACAATAGCAGGCAAGTTCCCTCCTCTCCTCCRCTCCTCCTTTTCCCTTTCATTGTTCCACAGCTCAAGGGAACGCAGCCACAGCTCAAGGGATGGGGGACGGACGGACGTGAAAGTGGCATGTGTGCAATTTTTGGAGTGCGTATTCACTTCAGGGGGAGGATGGAGGGTAGTGGAGGAGAGCCTCAGTGTGTGAGTGACTCAGCCTACTACTACACAAGTTGATAATGGTTACAACCTTTGGTAACCCAATGCTTTGTTTGTATGAAAACAGACGGTTCTGTATGTGTTATATAATGACTATTATGTGAACGAGTATGATGTGTGGGGGACGGATATTTATGTTCATTATAATAACTAACAGAACAGAATGGTATGGTATGTTAACAGGAACCCAAAGCCAAAGGGTCCCTTAAAAGCCTGCAGTTGTCAAGAGCAACAGAGTTATCTCCAGATAGCCCACCAGCATCCCCATGGCGACAGGGTAGATGGGTGTTGAGTGAGAGCGAGACCTAAGGCTGGATCCATGCTAATGGGAATTTAAGGTTAACAATATAGTTGTTTGATTTTTAAAGCCTCTATACCAAGGTGAATCTAAAATGATAGAGTTTTCTCTATTGCCTTTAGCCTGGGTACCAGTCTGGTTGTGCTAATATTCCTGTCCTTGTACTCCATGTCATATGCCAAACAGGAGTAAGCACAAAACAGGTCTGGATTTCAGGCTATATTGCCTATAGTTCTAGTTGAATCTCTCTTGGACAGACTACATAAACATAAATGGTACCGTAGATTTGTCATGATTCAACGGGATGTGTGAAATAACAAGCAGCATTAGTTCCGGTGCTTTGGACAAATCCCGATTTTGCAGGTGTTGGTATCTTTCGAATTTCGGAAGTGGAGGGGACAGTTGCCCCATAGACTTGCCTGTAACTTGCAAAGAGAGAGGGGGGAGCTCTTCGTTCGGGTTCCGATCCCCATTCTAGCTCTTCTCTTTACACTTAATCGAGCATCTGACCAATTACGCAAGACTTTAGTTCTGGGTTAACCGAGATTAAGCTGAATAGTGTCCACTTTCTTTAATATGACAAACGATATGATATTACATGATCATTTAAATCAACGTTCAAATCAATTGACCGGAGGAACATATAAAAGCTTTATGCATTGTCGTTTTAATTGATACAATATGTACATCCATTTTTCTTTCACAATGCAGGAAATCTTTATCTTTACAGCTTTACAGTGTTCCCATTGATCGGCAAAAACAAAAATGGTTAATCAGTAGTAATAATACAGCAGTCAAAAGAAAGGAACGTCAGAAGGAGGAATAGAAAGAATAGTCCGTATTCATAAAGCTTCTCAAAGTAGGAGTGCTGATCTAGGATCAGGTTTCCCACAGTCCATAAAATCTTATTCATTATGATCTAAAAGGTAAAACTGATCCTAGATCAGCATTCCTACTCTGAAACGCTTTGTAAATACGAGCTCAGAAAGGTACACCAGGTCATCACTGCAGCTACACTCTATTCAGGTAAGGTCAGACACGGTCTGGTTGAGCCGGCCACGCCTTAACCGCGTTTTACCCACGGTCAAATCCCTCTGCCTTGTGACCACCTTTCACCTCTTTTCTGCTTGGCTGACCTCTTGCTAAGGCCTTGAGCCCATTGAACCCGTCTACCTTGGGTTCCCCTAGCCCTCTTCTCATTTGCTCTTCAGTCTCAGACCCTCAACTGTCTGTGCAATCGCACCCTGATCCATCTTCTCTGTAATAACCCTCTGTCTTTTCCCTGTCACTCTTAACCAAATTGTTCTTCCCCAGTGGCTTACTTTAAGCACCCAAGGCATCCTTATACAAGGTTGCCTCGCCCCTCTTAACCATAGCCTTAGCCTTGCCACACACTCACTCCCACACTCCTCCCCCTCTCCCTCAGGGGCGGCCCGGCTGGTTGACCTGCCTGCCTCCTCACTCCCTCAGTGTGGCTGCATATCATTTCCCTGCTGCGCTTTGTGTGGGTTGGTTTCCTAGCAACAGACGGCCATGACAGCTAGGGATCTGAAAGCGGAGAGAATACGTTGCTGCTGCACACTCCTAGGGCTAGCTAATACACTGGCTGAGTCTGAAATGGCACCCTATTCCCTATTCAGTGCACTACTTTTGACCGTACCCCTATGAGCCATGCTCAAAAGTAGTGCACTAGCTACATAGGGAATAAAGTGCCATTTTGGACACATCCACTAAGTGCTGTGCTACAGTGTTGGGTGCTCTCCAGCCACTGACAGGCCACTCCCTCTCCATCAGCACAGGACAACAGTAGGCTTTTCTCTCTGACTACTGAGGTTAAACCACACAGCACCTTGGTCCTGGGAAAGATGGCAGTGGTCTCTGAAAGAAGTTGAAAATGAACCAACGGTCTCTGGCTTGGTGAGTTTAGTGAGAGAGTTGAAGAGATCATTATAATTGAATCTCAGGTTTGGATAGATTTTTTTTAAGTCTGTGTGATTTTGTAAACTTCGTAGAAAAAGTTATATTAAGGTATTTCTGTGACAAAATGATCATAAAAATACCCCCGGGGATGCTATTTACAGTAAAATACACTTTACAACTTTATTTTTAAAAAATTACGTTGAATCTCTTTCATGGAAATCACACAAGATTTTGATAGAAGTTTTTTTCAGCTTGCGTTTTAAACTTTGATATGGGCTAATTGATTTTTATTTTCAGTAGTAGTGACAAACCCCTGGCTGTAGTCAGAAACAAGATTTAGACTGATAAATAAAGCTCATATGACTGATAGAAAACAGAGACCACTTTCAGAAACTCTGCCATCTTTCACCTCTCTGCTGGGAGGGACTTTTCTCCCCCCAATACTCCCGATAACACCTGTACAAACAATGCAAGTGGTACACCAGTAGAATTCATCTTCAAGTTAAAAACAATGAAACAAAAAACAATTTGAAACCTCTTATAAAGAAAAATACAAAAAGAATCATTATACAATCACACCTCTTATTCAGGCCTCTACATATCGTCAGTGGTGATGTGTTGCCATGCCTACAGGGATAACGTCATGGCGACCGACCCTCCGTCACCAGCATATGAGATATAACATCAATGCAGCATTTCGCGCTAATAAAATAATTTATACGATTGTATCTCGTTATCTCATTGTTTGTTTGTTTTTATTGCTTGATTAGATGGCACGTGAGCAGGGTTTCCAAAATGATACCGATAAATACGGGATTTTGTTGACACTTCTTGAACACAACATAGCAGTTTGAGAGAAAAATGCAACAAAACTTTCACCTTTGGCAAATTTCAAACTTCAACAAATAGCCACGGGTCATAGTAATGCATTTCTTTATATGACGTTGTCTTGTATATAGGCTTATGATACATACGGTATATGAGCAAGAGCAGTAGATATTGGCTAGGAGGAGAGAAAAAATCCATTCTGAAAGAAAAAAGACAATTGTGCTACAAGTGCTTCTGCGTTCTTGGCACCTGTGGCCACAGTGGAGAGTTAGTCATCCTGTTAGCCACAGCAGAGTGATACATTCACCAGAGGAGTACAGAGAGCGGGAGAGTCCATTTTGTTGTCCCCCCCCCCCAGGTAAACTGCCACAGTGGCATGTTCCTCCCCCTCCCCACGTTTGGTCGAACTTTCACAACACAGCCATCTTCTCAGACAGACAGTTCCAAAGTCCATTATTTTTGCATTGATGAAATCAACAGAAATTATATATATATATATATAAACTGGAAATCAAAACAACAGTAATAGATATGGCTATGTACACAGTCACTCTTAAACGTCAAATGTTGTGGTTTTCTCAGCGATAGGAGGACCATTAGCTGCTTTTTGTCATTTTTGCCTTAATTCTTTCTCTCTTAAAAGAAAAAAATGTTTTAACAATTTCTCGCAACCAAAGACCCTTAGTAACCGTACCCATATACATTCATGTCTGCTATTAACTCCAGGGCCTTTGAAATCTGCACTCGCCCAGGACAAAACACCTATACTCACAGGAATACTATTTGTGCGGTTTTGATATCTATACTCCTACAATAGTGTGCGTGTTCAACTTGACATCTGGATGACAGATATTGAGGGATTTTTGTCTCATGCTGGTATTTCCAGGTGGGAGGGACTACGATAAAGTATGAATGTAGTACTTTGTGAGCCTGCATGCTTTCTTCACCGCAATTTACCGACTACCTTCTGGAGATATCTTGACGTCGACATACAGTGAGGTGATCGGATGCTAGTTTTTGGATTGGAAAGCACTCGATAAAGGAGCGCTCCAATGAAAGAGGCTTTTAGTTCTGATGCAGCGTACATGTCTTAAACCCTTTGCAGATAACAATACATGAACATTCTCCTATTTTCCCAAGTCAACACTAACAATATTTCCCTATTTTCTCAGAACTAAAAGAAAAGAAGAAAAAAAAACATTATTTCTTTTGGATTGTACATCAGCAGAGGTTCAGTGGAATGGTATGGAATATTATTATTAAGTTACAGAATCACACTAGTGGTGGTGGTTGCATACAGTATTTATTCTACGTTCTAATACTGCGTATGCTTTACCAGTATCAAGAAGTACTAAGACCAGACCAAACAGGGCATAGCATAGCATTCACCGTATAAACACAGGCTTGACCCTTTTACAAAACAGAATACAGTCAAATGCATTATAGGCTAGTGACATATCAGTGCAGTTTGTCTGTTCCTCTCTAACAACTTAAAACAGGAAATGAATCGTTCGCTACCTTAAGCCATATAGATTGTTGGTGGGATATTTGAATGTCAGCATGTAATTATTACAGTATATCAGGCTTTTGCGGAGTCTTGCTATAATATTACGTAATTGATCAAGAACACAAATAGTAGCCTAGGCTGAGATCTCCCACAATGCTTAACGAGAGGGTATATTATTATTGAAATGGCGACAGCAGCATTCATGGCTCAGTTTGATAAGACTTCACATTCATCTTTTAACAGACATGAGTCCACTTACTACACTACTACGTAGTGTACACTTGTAGTGAACACCAGAGGAGGCTGGTGGGAGGAGCTAAGGAGGAAGGGCTCTTGTAATGGCTGGAATGGAATTATTGGAACGGTATCAAACATATGGGAACCACACGTTTGACTCTGTTCCATCTATTCCATTCCAGCCATTAAAATGAGCCTGTCCTCCTTCAGCTCCCCCCACCAGCCTCCTCTGGCATACATTCCTAGTAAGTACGCTCTTATAGCCTCACCATTTAACCTCTGCCTCCTACATTCTAGTGGATCCAGGTCAAAATACTATACCCAGGTCTGTTCTGAATTTTTCAGATGGGGGCATCGATCATAATTTAGATCATAAGGTGCGTCCCAAACGGCACACTATTCCGAATGGCACTATTCCCTATATAGTGCACTACTTTTGACCAGGTCAAATTGGAGAAGGAGAAAAAAATCTGGGCTAACTGGTTCATTTTTTGTGCCCTCCACATCTCAATTCACATGGTTGAATGAGGAAGAGGGGGGTGTCCGAACAGTGAGAAGTCCTCTGATAATACAGCAGACAGTTAGTCGAATGACCCAACATCTGATACATCAACATGATCTCACTGCTTTATTTGACGCTTGTCAAAACGACACAAGGACAAACTATGACATTGTCACGTCTCCATAGGATTCTTCTCACTGTGCATGATATCCCCACTCCCTTGATAAAAAGAGTCAATTGATAATATCAACTTAATACAAAAATGAAAACGTTTTTTTCCCCCCACTGCTTGCCATGTGGTACAATGTATCCTCTAAGACATTTTCATTCAAAGACACATCTCATGCAAAAAAAAAAGTTTTTTTTTTTCTCTGACAAAGAAACACACATTTTTGTTTATATGTTCAGCTAAAAAATATCTAATTTTTTTTATGTCGTTTTCCGATTATTTTTCCAGGGCAGGCACCGTACGTATATACGCACACACCAGGAACAGAGGCATGCCACACTTGCATTGCTTTTGCATTTTACAGTTGGCAGGCTTGATGTCATCAAGGCAGTGCTGCGCTGCGGTGAGTGGGTTTAATGCACCTCTTCATCCACCCTACCTCCACACACACAAACTCAACACACACATATATACACACTCAACAAACACATACACGCTCAACACACAAACACTCAACACACACAAACACAAATTCAACACACACACCTATGCATCCTCCACCATCGCTGCAGGGGGCGGCCAGACTGTTTTGATGACATCACAATAGGGGCGGGTGTTTTTTTGGGGGGGGGGGGGAATAAAAACAGCGCAGCAAGACTGTGGCGCATGCAGAGGGGGGGGGGGGGGGGGGGAGAAGAGGGGGGGGGGGGTGGGGGGGTCTGGCCCAGGGTTGCAGTCAGATTTATGAATGGGGGGGTCAGAAGGGGGAATAGAAGTCAAGGCAAGGAGGATCAGCACAATTCATGACATCTTTTTGTCGATTTTTTTAAAATCTATGTTTTTTTATGATATTTTTTTTTTTACTTTTCATTTCGTAATTTTTGTACAAGTGTGACACAAACTCTTGGGCTCATAGAGGTTGTATCTCTTCCTCTGCTGGTTCTGTCTCTGATAGGAGGATGGAAATGGAGAGAGTGGTTATCTTTATGACGGGGAGGGAGAGGGACGTCTTTTGGGTTTGTCAGCTACATACTGTATAGAGTATTCCAACTGTATACACATTAACACATACACAGAAGGATATAAATATACCTGTAAATTGGATATAGTATTGTGTCTAAATTCAAATTGAAAAATTTGTGCTTAGATACATTTTGTTAAGCCAGCTATGTACTGTAAGTCCGCAAATATTTTGAATAATGTATTAGGTTTACCCAAGTAGTTTCCCCCAATTACCTGGTTTAAATATATACTAGATTGCGGTTACTATGTACATGTAGGAGTATCCATAAAATGTGCATACTACAAAGAAGCAATGCTTCCATCAAATGTTGTGAATAATAAAAATAAAAAAAATCTAATTTCTCAATCAAATACCAAACATATTCAAAATGTTCAAATTTATCTTGATTCAATTAGTAAACAATTGATAATTACACATAAAACTCAGTAACACTCAATGTTTCATTAGATTAGATAATTTACTCATTAGAAAAACCCATTATTAAATTAGTAATATGATTAACATTGACACAGTATTCACCCTGCATGGGTCCGTACCCCTGGCCTGAACTACCCTCTCGTCTTCCCAACCAATCAGAGACCCTCTTCATAGTTCCCATGCAGGTGGAATGGAATCATAGAATTAGATTCTGACACTGTGTTGAATGAGGGGAAGAGAACATGACCAAAGATGGAGGAAATAGTGAAAGCAGAAAGCAGGAGGGTTTAGGAAACAGAAAATGCACTGTGTCTGCATCCAAAATCACACCCCATTTCTTACACAGTGTACTACTTTTGACCAGAGCCCTATGGGCCTTTGTTAATAGTGCAATATATAGGGAATGGGGTACCATTTGGGACGCAAGCCTGTTTGTGTTTGTTTTCCTGCCTATACAGGATCCACAGTGTGGATTCCACAGTACGCATCCTGCCTGTTCCTCCTGTCTCTCCACAGGGCTGGTACAGTACACTTGATGACCCTTGCTGTGCTTCAATATGGGCTGTGCTGGAGAAATGCCAACCTACTTTGTCTTTTTGTCCAGGTCTTTTTGGGCACAAACGTTGTTGTGACAATGGAGAGGGCTTAGGCGGGCTAACGAGAGACAGGGTGCGTTTGAGATAGAAATTCTTCAGATAGAAATGCCATGTATAGGGCGGACACGAACGCCTGTTTTCCATGGCAAAGGACAATGTCTGTTCTACATGATATATTTCTATCGGAATGTTACGCAACACGCAACTCTCCTGATTAAGCCTCTGATTGGTGTTCTGGAGGGGGTGGGAGGGGATTCTGGTGTTAATGAGAAAGGTGAGGGTGGAAGGAAGGGGGGGGGGGGTGGATTTTGTCATGATGATCGAAAAACTGATTGCAATCAAATTTCTATCAAAAGCAACGGGAACACTCAATTGATGATGTCATTTGAATAGGCATGGGACGGTGATATATGTTAGGGATAATTTTTTCTTACAACAGGAAAGGACGGGAAAATAGGCAAAACAAAAATAATTTACTCAAAGGCGGGGGGGGGGTAAAACACTAAATCTAAAATGTAAAACAAAAACCCATAAGTTAGTGACTTAGAAATAATGAATAGACATAGTAGTGGTAAGTAGTAAGAAGATGCAACTGATACAAAATAAAGTTGTCAGAGGAGTATAAGATCGATCGGGGACTTGGTCGAGGCTCGTTGGGCGAGGGGCTCTGCTTCGAGGAGGAGGTGTCGTTGCTCTCTCTTTCCATCCCTCTCTCCCTCTCTCACCCCTCACTCCTCGCGGAGCTGCAGGCGGTAACGCTGGTAACGGATCTGAAAGAAGAGCCTCTCTAGCGGCGAGCCGCTCATGCCAGGCAGCATGTAGTCCTCGCTCCCGCCCGTCCGCCGGAAGCCCAGTGACTCGTACAGCTTGTGGGCGGCCATTTTGACGGCGGTGGTTCCCAGGACAACTGCGGCGTAGTTGTTGTGCACGGCGAACTCCAGCACGCGGCGCCCCAGCACCTTGGCGATGCCCTTGCCGCGGAAGCGTGAGTCCACCGACATGCGGCGCAGCTCCACCGTGTTATCGTCCTCCCGGCCCTGCGCCGCCACGATGCCGACCACCTGACCCTCCAGCACTGCCACCCAGAAACACGAGCCTGGAGGACCAGAGAGCCCAGTTAGAAACACACACACACTATACCTACTGGTCACTGGTTAACTCAGTGAAGGACTGAAGCAATAAGAAGTGAGCAAAGCTACCCCATTAGCCCCCTACACTATTTGCCATAAACCTGGGACCTCATTGCAGGCCAGCTAACAATAACATGTCATTCATTATACATCACAGACCTCGGAGCCTCTGGCTGGGTGGATCAAATGTAGAGTGGACTCCCATCCCCTAACTACGGCCAGTACAACAATCATCTTGGCATAGTTCTGTTATAATCTCCACCCGGCACAGCCAGAAGAGGACTGGCCACCCCTCATAGCCTGGTTCCTCTCTAGGTTTCTTCCTAGGTTTTGGCCTTTCTAGGGAGTTTTTCCTAGCCACCGTGCTTCTACACCTGCATTACTAGCTGTTTGGGGTTTTAGGCTGGGTGTCTGTACAGCACTTCGAGATATTAGCTGATGTACGAAGGGCTATATAAAATAAAATTGATTGATTGAATCATTAAAGCCACAATCTGGAATATTTCCTGCTGTTCAAAGGCCATTTGAATGAAATATGCCTACAAGCTGGCAGCCTGGGCTTGTGAAACGGCAGATTGTGACTTTAACCCGGCACCACTGCTCATGTGTATCGGGATATCTCATTAATTACGGACTGGTGTTAATGATTTCAGATTACAGAGCAATTAGAGGTTGCTTTACAATGGCTTCTGTCAATTAACACGACCATGTGATGCAGTTAAGATGGCAAACATGAGGATGGTTCACTCTTGGCTGTCCCCATAGGAGAACCCTTTGTAGAACCCTTTTTTTGGTTCCATGTAGAACCCTCTGTGGAAAGGGTTCCACACGGAACCCAGAAGAGTTATCCTATGGCGACAGCCAAAGAACCCTTTTCGGTTCTAGATGTCCCTTTTTGTCTAAGAGTGTTGGTAAGACCGGTGTAAAACCTGTGGTAAGGATAGACTAGCTGCTTAGAGAACATCATAGCACTGTATCATTTACATTTTAGTCATTCAGCATAGCTCCTACGCAGAGCTACTTACAGACTAAGTTTAGGAGGGGAAAACAGCCACATATTGCAAGTAGACCTTTCCCCGAAATAGCCCCTATCAGCAGAATCAGTGCAAGGAAGAAAAAAGCAAGTACCAATGTGGGTGCTAGAAAGTGAGGTTGAATATCACATGGCCCTGGCACACACATTATAGAACTATATGAGAGAGTCTGTCCTGTTGGTAATATGTGCCAGTTATGGCCTTGTCAAATCCACTAACTGGATGGATCTACTAAAAGGAAGTAAGGAAGGAGGGATTCTACACACGAAACACTCCGGTCACATAGTGGCGGCTGGTGTTTCCATTAGCGACTGAATGAAGTGTATCAGAGAGATGGAGAGCATGAGCGAGAGAGTCAAATGGAGAGAGGGAGAGAACGAGGGAGGTAGACGGAGTGAAATGAAAAGCAGACAGAGGCCGGTGCTAACTGCTTAATAGCATTATTCGCTCTGAGAGATGCTCATAATGAAAAGTACAATCGTAGACCGAGCTGTCCCTCAACGTTAGGGCGATTAGACACTCAGGGAGAGACAGAGAGACAAATACAGACACACAGACAGAGAAGGAATTACACAAACACACACATCAACAGTGAAATGTTCATCCACAATGTAACCGGATCAGGAAACTAAACTCCTGGTCTCAGTCATAGTAAAAGCAGTTTTATACAGTATTTAAATGTTTTCTGCTCAACTTCGTAACGTATTCTTAAGTCCATGCCTGCCGTGTTTCTACCTGTGCAGAGAATCACGTTTGTCAGCATGCCAGATATTAGTTGTGTCAACGAGAGTACAAAGCTTCCCTGTCGGTCTCTGTTGTAATGTGAGAGTACAGTACTGTCCCTCCGTGTGTCGTAGCTACAGTGTCTACAGTGTAAAGGGATCGATACAGTACCATGTTGGGAGTATGTTGGACAAGTCGTTGTAAAGAAGACTGGTTTACTATATCCTCATTCTGATAAACCGTCTCCCCAAGTTGATTTTGATTTGCAAACCCCTCCAAGAACTACAAGGTGAAAACAGATAAAATTTTCTTTCCTTCAGCCGGCAAAATGTGTCATATGGATGCAACAGTAAACAGTGCTGAAAATAGCATTTTTGTCAATGTCAGCGGTATTGGTGACATGTCCTTGTAGTCAAGTACAGCACAGAGAATATTCTTCCTTTTCTGGGACTGACTGACTGGCTGACTGGTGAATGTAAAACCTGTGTGTCCGTCTTCTAATGGTCACCGACACACGCAGTCTGATACTCGCACACACACACACACACACATACCAGACGCACAAGCACACTCTCTCAAACACATCGCGTCATGGAGCGAGTGGTGAGACGATGTGAATGTGCTGGAGGCCAACTGTTATGAGGGATTTAAAGGACCCTGTGGGTTTCACTGGATTAGTGTTTGATTGAATAAAACAACTGTCAGCTGTACTGCGGCAGGGTCGCCGCGGTAACAAGCCTGCTGATCCAGACACACACTTCATGACATGTGGGAATCACAGCTGGGGAGGCAGTAGCAGGCAGCTAGATCTGCAAGCAGAGTGAATGGTGGGCCTGGACATGTATCCCCAATTGACCTTGGTCATATTGTGTGTGCAGGGTTCAGAGTGCGTCAGACAATGACTCCTGGTGTTGACTCTTCCTTGTCTGTAGTCCCAACGCAGGAGAATGTATGAGATGGCTTTGGAATGGCTCCCTTTTGGAAGGGGTAGATTCGCTCAAGGTACGGTGCACCGTGTCAGCGTCTTTCATTTTTGTTAAAGGGTAGGTTTCTCTTCATTTTTGTTAAAGGGTAGGTGATAGCGAATTCAAAATCAGACTTTAGTTTCCGGTGCTTGATCTCAGAAGAGAGCATGATGTGAGGCGTGCAGTTAGTTACCCAGAGGGCCCTGTCTCTGGGGGGCTACAAAGAGGAAGGGGGAAGGTAGGGGGAGGGGGCGAAGGGACGGACACGCCTCTGAAGCTGAAGCCATCACCATCTGTCTGAGCAGGGCCTGTGCCAACAGACAGCACGGGACGGGACAACCAGGCACGCCAGCCCAGGCCTAGCTTTGCGTGTGTGTGTGTGTGTGTGTGTAGTGGCCTGAGACAGTGACATACACTCATGTCCTGTGTCTGACGCCATGACGAAAGAAAGGTCGGTCGGAGAAACTCCGAAGCGAGCCTTCTCCTCCTCCTTCTTCCTCTCCTCCTCCTCCTCCTTCTCCCTCTCCCCCTCCTTTGGGAAGAAAGGGGCTGTGAGAAGAAGGGATCTGCTGGTTAAGAGTCAGATATGGAGAACGAGAAGAGAGGAGATAGCTAGAATAGAGAGCGGGGTCATAGAGCATGTAGGACATCCATTTGTCTTCAGTCCTCCTGTATTGGTAGATGGGGAGGGGGCAATAGGGAGGGGTTGGGGGTTAGACAAGGGAGCTGATCTATCATAGCCCCGGGGCAGACCAAGATGAGCGCGGGGGGGGGGGGGGGGGTTCTTGGATTTAACCAGGCTAAGAGGACTCTACCACCGACCAAAAGGGGGAGGGATGGGTCGACTTGAAAGATGCAGACAAAATCTAATGGCGGCAAGGGGGAATGGAAGGAGAGAGAGCTTGGATGTGCTCTAAAAGTACAGATTTTTTACTCAGGATTTATTGTGACAGCCTTTTCTCTTCTAACTGCTAAAGGAAAAGAATATGCTACCTGCCATGCATGTGCATGGGTTGGAGACAGTTAAATATGGCGTTATGACATGACTATGAACCCCCTCCCTTTTTATTGTGCTAAACAAGATTAGTGTCTATCCTTTCCGTTGAAACATATGAGGGTAATTCAGTTGATAAGCGTTGAGTCTCGACGGCGCACACCCTGACTGTGCGTGTGTCTAAGATGAAACAAAAGCTCATTAACAACTTGTGTCCGCTTAAAGTGTGTGTGTGTGTGTGTTGATGCTCGTTACAGATCGTCCCTATTTTAGAGTTAAGTGTGCCTGTGCGTGTGTGTGTGTGTGCGGGAGAGCGATGTGAAGTGTGATATCTGCAGTGCATGGCCTCCTCACTCCCCAAGTCACAGACCCCTCCCCCCACATGACATGCTCCCTCCCCTGGGAACAGAGTGCATGCTGGGAGTATGGATCTGCCTGACATCTATACCACACCCTGACAGATGAGACTCGGACAAGGAGACCAGGGGCATACACATGCTTACATACACACATCCACACACACACACACACGTTTACACACATGAAGGTGTACGGGCACACACAGCACATGCCCAAACACACAGATCTCAAGACCTACAAGCTCCAGCATATCTACCTGTGTCCAGTCATACATAATACTTCCTGCCCCTTGTACGTTACAACCAACCACACACACACACCCAGCCTGCACTCGTTCTCCATTACAGCTCCATTAGCTCTGAGACAGGATAGGGGCATTATTCACTTAAAGGGGCTGCAGCACTGGCCTTTTCACATTAGTTTTAATACCCTGCCCGGGCTAATCACTGTGTGTGTGTGTGTGTGTGTGTGTGTGTGTGTGTGTGTGTGTGTGTGTGTGTGTGTGTGTGTGTGTGTGTGTGTGTGTGTGTGTGTGTTGGTGTGGTGTGTGTACACGTGTTCAATTTAGGTCCTCTTAATCCTAGGGTCAGAGGCTAGGAGGGATCATAAAAAGTCCCTTCCCCCCCTCTTCCTTTAAAAGCTCTACACAAAACCATTTTTATGAACCTCTAAGATAATGTGGCTATTATCTGCGAGTCTCACCCGCATATTCATAAAGATCGGACCACATTATTGGTCATCCATTAAAAATCGGACCACATTATTGGACATCCATTAAAGATTGGATTGGTCACCTGGGAGTGACTAACTATAGTGTTCAGAAACGATAATGTTGTTAACATCTTATTTTGCTTCTGGTGTGGGTCCATTGTTGCCTAGCTACAGACTCCTTGCYCCGGCCAAATGCTACGCCACGGACACGCCACGCCCATGGACACGCCACGCCCATGGACACGCCACGCCCATGGACACGCCACGCCCATGGACACTCCACGAGGAGTCTGGATCTGAGAACCCCCCCACCCTTCACCGAATGCGAACACATTCGGGGCCGTCTGATTGGTCCACAAACCGATGGGTTGGGTCAGAGCCAGATCACACCTGGGTAAAGTGGCGGTTTGAAAATTCTGCATTGGCTTTGATACTCTGATTGGTTAGAGACGATCCAATCGCTGATGACTTTGTTTTGTACAACGCCCCTCGTGCCCCTTGTCGCCACAAACGACTTCAACGATAGCAGTCTCAGACTGTAGCAAACAGAGCAGTGGAAGAATTTTTCTTTACTAGCATTGATTAAAAATATGTTTTTTTGAGGAGCGGTTCTGTGCTATTGACGTGTTTTTGGTTGCGCCATTGTATTGTGAATGAATAAGACGTTTACTGAAATTTGCTATGACATTTATAGAACATCATAAACTCAGTGACATCTAGTAGCTAGATAGTCCTCTTGGATGGAGAATAAAGAATATACTGGAGCTGGGATGAAAGATCCTATCTTCTCCTCTATCTCTCTCTCCGGCTGACGTCTAACCCAGTTCTCCACAGCTACTGTTACATCTTCAACAGGGACGGGAGGAAGAAAGCGAGTGGATCTCTCTCGCTCTCGCTCTCGCTCTCGCTCTCTCTCTCTCTCAGAGCTAAGATCAGTAGCAGGTACCAGGGCGTGACAGTAGTGGTGTACCTGGTCTCGCTAACCCCCTCAGAACAGAGTGAGCTCACCGTCATTAGCAGGGAAGTGAATAGGGCCAGACTGTTTGCTGCCGGCATCCCAAATGGCACCCTATTCCCTAATTAGTGCACTACTATATCGATAATGCCCAAGTAGTGCACTATATAAGGTATCGTTGCCATTTGCGATTCAGCCGTGGATTGCTGTCTAGACAGAACCCTGCATGAGAC
Source organism: Salvelinus sp. IW2-2015 (assembly GCF_002910315.2). Lineage (NCBI taxonomy): Eukaryota > Metazoa > Chordata > Actinopteri > Salmoniformes > Salmonidae > Salvelinus > Salvelinus sp. IW2-2015. Next base: position 23,373,749 of record NC_036840.1, on the reverse strand, counting down.
AGGCCGTGGCCAGACTCAGATATGCTGATAACAACCCATCTGGCCAGTGTTATCACTGCTCTGGGGCTCAGGATGGAACCAGGTGACTGGAGTGTGGAGACACCTTGGCCCACCTACTTATCCCCTCGGTTGCGTCCCAAATGGCTCCCTATCCCCTACATAGTGCACTACTTTTGACCAGAGCCCAACGGCAATAGGGTAACATTTGGGATTGGACCCAAGCTTTATACTGCCCTGTTGTACAGGAGGTCAAGGAGCTTGGTTTTGCCTTGTGCCTTATTCACGCCATTGAGGTATAAAAGAACTGGAGACCACATCCAAGATGTCCGACCGTTGTTTTCAACATAATGTGTTCAAGTTCGCATACGCCGATTCATGGACCGTCTATATCCGGTTTGTAGCCTGTTTACACGGCCCAACTTCACATGCGCAGAGGTAGAAACCGTGCTTCCAGACCGGAACCCTGGCCCCTTGAGTCACACCCATCGCTATGTCTTGTATAACATCCTATAAGGCCTTGTTACTGTTAATTGTGTATGCTTGGTATAGACTACAGCACAGTGGTGTATATGTACAGGCCAGATGATTCAGTAAAGTGGATTGATTGGTTGGTTAATGAAACAGAATTTATTGATTGGTTGATAGTACCAAAGGGATTTCAGGGAGAACTCATGCTGGTAGAATGAATGTCCTGGTTCTTTTGTTGTTAAGAATCCCTAGTTAACCCCCCCCCCCCCCATGCCCCTATTGTTCCTGGTAAGTCCTATGCACACACACACACCTATGAGCTGAGCAGAGGACTGAAGTAACAGCTGGCCTTTAGTGACAGTGGGATGAATAAACGCACACACACACTGAAGAAGAGATAACAGTATTTATCTTTTCCTGGCTAGTTGAAGCCGGTAGACATAACCGTGTTGCTGCTCATCGTGTCAGTGACTGACCCTCTCACCCTGCACTGTATGACTCACTGACTACTGACACATACATTACCCACTCTCACTATCATATAGACGCTTGCTCTTTCCCTCTCTTTCTCTCTCTCACTCTCTCTCTCTCTCTCTCTCTCACACACACACACACACACACACACGCACACGCACACGCACACACACACACACACACGCACACACACACACACACACACACAGTCTCTCTCTGACAGACCCACACACAGTCTCTCTCTGACAGACCCCCCCCCCCACACACACACACACAGTCTCTCTCTGACAAACCCACACACAGTCTATCGCTGACAGACCCACACGCTCACACATACAAACACACACAAAAAGACCTGCAGCGGTTAATCCCATTAATTTCCTGTGTGACTCCTACACACACACACACCCACACACACAGTGGATACCTGTAGCTGCCGGACACAAAGTGAGAGACAAAGAGAAAAATCAATGATGGGCTTAACGAACACCTGCCCTTAAGTAGCTTCGCAAATAGGGTCCGACTGACCCCAAAATGTAGGGTGGATGGAAGTGTGTGTGTGTGTGTGTGTGTGTTAGAGAGAGAAAAAGGTTTGATTTGATTATAGCCCAACGTTTTGGAACGGAACCAGGAGGAAGTGTGGTCACAGCTCAATTCCTCTTATCAGAATGGAAGGAAGTGTTTCGGTTCATATGAGAGTGATTGATTTTCCTAGTTAGGGAATATAGTTGAGGAAATGACTCCAATGAGGCTTGGCCGACACAGAGCGGACAGACTGCTGCAGAAAGTGTATCAGCAGTTTCCATCTCAGAATCAATAGGCCCAGTAGCATGGTGTGCCCTGGCTCCCTCTGTAACTAAGTAGAGCGGAGCGAGTCGCCCCGCATACTTAATAGGCAGGCAGACTGCCTCTGTTTCTGAACACACAGGTTGCATCCCAAATGGCACCCTATTCCCTACATAGTGCACTACTTTTGATCAGTTAGTGTGCTGTGTCGGGCATAGAGTGCCATTTGGAATGCAACCATGCTGTCACTATCCAACTCCTGCTGTGCTTAATACAGGCAGGGAGAGCCTATGACACTGAGAGAGACTCTATACTTTGTGTGTGTGGGAGGGGAGGGTGTGTGTGTGTGTGTGTGGAGGGGGGGGTGGGGTCATTTGAATACTTTCAAAGCAGTCTGTGATTCCATATTTTCATAGGGCTTTGTTTTGTGTCCCATAATTTTTTTACATCCCATAATTCACTAAAAGAATAATGTCTGTGGATGAACTTTATATGTTGACAAAGACAACAGATCATACATTTCCACAGATTATATATAGTTTCTGTTTTGTGTCCAATCTCCCACTACCCCTCTTACCTGTGGGTTTCATGTAATACTCCTCGATGTCCGCCATGTCTGTTCGGAGCGCGCAGGCCAGATAGTTGTGGATAACTTTGCTGCTGTAGAAGTAGCGCGCGGCCATGAGAACGAACGGCGCACAGCAGGTCAGCGTGAGGGATTTGCTCACAACAAAGCACATTACTATGGAGATAAGGAAGAAAAATAAACGATACCTGTCAGAAAAGAGAATCAAATGTTGGATTTTGGCGGAAGTCACACACATAATATATATTATATAACCAAACAGTGACATTCCAAAAAATAAGTTGCTTAAAAATAAAGAAGAACAGTCCCTAATATCACACATTTTGTTTACTGTAGAGACAGCGATTGACAACCGACGAGAAAAACATCACATGACATCCTATGTTGAGTCTATGTATTTATTTGACTGGATGCAAACAGATATTCCACACAGTCTATCAAWATCATCTCTGGTCCATTTACAGTCAGTGATTTTTGGAGTAGCCTATTTCTCTGGTTTGGCCGCGCGGAAGCGCCAGAGTGGAAACCCACCACACAGACAGGCTGTGCAGCAGCACTGCATGTTATTATGTTGTCGTCTGGTCTGACATGCAAACATCTTTTACTCCATTGCACCACGACATGACGTGCTTACTGTCAACATTGACATTAGGCTACATTGTAGCGACGTGGTTCTGAATTATAGTGTCATATCCATATTAATTAAAGCATTTTAAATAAAGGTTAAATAAATAAATAAAACAATTATACACACATTTTCAGACAAAATGTCAACAGTGACAAAGGCTTATGTGAGATGTTTTGTTGGTCATTATGGTCACTTACCACGGCACAGACAAAGGCATGAGGTGTACAAAAGTCTTGTTTTAGGTGGTGTACATTTAAATGACAATAATGATTATGGAATATATATAGCCTAACACATGTTGTGGTGAATTGTTATTCGTAATTTGGTGCGCAATGCCATTCATTCACATCACAGACTAGGCTATTTGTAATGCGTCTGACCATATGGATCAAGTGTGCCATAAGAACACCCATGCATATCATACATGAGGACATTTACGAAATGAACATCTCCACTAATTAATGATAAACAATGCCAACATGCACACATGGCTAGTGGTGGTGGTGCATTGCCTGCAGGCACAGTGAAATATGTGTGTAGCCTATGATGATGGACACTGGTGATAGGGTGCAATTGCTGCACGCTAGCGCACACTGTGGGCCAATKCTCACATTCTATTAATTAATGAATGCATCCAACCTAACCGGCAACTGACATCATTGCCCCCTACATGCACACCAAACAGGCCCACCGGCTACATGCACCATGCGTTTTAGCCATGCCTTTGTGTTGCGGTTTGATGCYGTGCTGCWCATGAGCTACGCTACATGCCGGTATCGGAGATCCAAAACACATCCACACACGAACTCGAGAAGAAATCGACAAWTATTCAATGTATTTGTTGTTGTRGAATTTGTATAATATGAAATCCTCTTCCTCGTGATGAAAGTTTCACATAGCATGTATTTGTGCCATTAAATGAATAAAGCACTTTAAAAAGAAAGAAAAGAGGTCAACGAATTATCAATTGACATATCGATGCTCCAACAGACTATGTCTTTCCTTCAACTGCATTTCAACTCACTTCTAACTTTAAAAAAAAAATATATATATATTTTTGACAATAATTGGTTTTCATGTGTTAGTATGGATGGGGTATTCATAATGTCTTTGACAAGAATAATTTGCAAATACATGGGTAAAAGGAAAATAGTTTTTCAATGCGTAATGGCAACTTTTAACGAATTTCAGGCCAGTAAATCGTTAAGTATATGGGAAATCTTGTCACTTACGTGTCAGAAGAACATATAAGAATTGGGTTTGACTTTGCTGTAATATGCCTCTGAACGCGGTGTTGGGTATTCTCTCCATGATCCCCTCATAAAAGATGCGGCGCACCTCCACATGGTCCGTGCGCTCAAACTCACGGATAAAAACCGTATCTTTCCTCACATCATTTTCCTCGATAGGATTCGGTGCCGGTGTGGAAGAAGTCCACATTTGCGAGGAGGAAACGATAATAGAATCTTTTTTGGTCCCTTGTATGGCATCGTGTTCATCCGCAACAATTTTAGTCTCGCAAACCATTTTTGGAGACGAACAATGCATGCAACTGGCCTCAAAGAACTTTAACCTCAGAAATAATATCAATGGGATATGATGCGTTTATAAATATGGAAAGAAAAAAGACGGGGAGTGTTTCTGCTGCAACCCTGAGCGTTTCTGCATGACCAAGGGTTGCAGGCAAACCTTTAGCCTATTTATAATGGYCCGTAGTGGATGCATTCAGATTCAGGGGCCGGGGTGGTCCACACAGCGTGCACATTGGKTGAGGCGCTACGCCATTCGATTGTGATAGGCGGATAGGGACAAGAGAGGCACCCTTCTTTTAAAAACCTCAACATTCCTCTCATTGTTCCGGCGAAATTCTACACGTGTGTATGAGTGGGACAGGGAGGGTGGGCTTGCGTAAGGGTATTTCTGAACCGGTAGGCTAATGGGGCCCTTTGAAGCTCACCCCAAACAACCCGGCCTGCACCAGTGCACCTGCGGCGGGAGCTGCGCCAGACCCTCTTCTTTGACGACTGAAATGACACGTCTTTACAGAACGGATAAGACACGTTCATATGAGGACACATGAGCTTTGATGCGTCAAAATATATAAAGGGCACTTGGTGATGGTTGGACTTTGTACGGGGAATGGTTGGGGAACTGACTGACTGTGTCCTATGTTAAAGTCTGGTTATGGCGCGGCGCTTCCCGGCTGTGTGCCTCTTTCGATCCCCGGCATCTTGACTGACAGTTCTGCTGCACTGCAGTGATTCCTCCCCGGCTTCATACTCTCGCCTCAGCCGTTCTTTCTCCAGACAGTTTCCTTACGATAGCGTTTTGGTGTATCATCATTCATTAATTCACACAATTCTCTGACTTTGTAGGCTATGCCACAGTCACAGCCTAGGCTATATTATAATATAGGCTACGTTCACTGTTAATAAACGGTAATTAATTCACATAGGCTATCGCCTAATTCGCTGTTAACATTAATTCAGTGTTCTATTTAATTCTGGCCATAGGCCTATGCCTCACTGGATTTATCGATCAGAATGCGATGTTGCGCCCGTAAGCAATACATAGGCTTATCACAACGGATAAAGTTTCACTTAACCTAACGCTGAAGAAAATGCATTTTTATAGGATGGATTTCAACTAGAATCCCCCCCCCCTCACACACACACACACACGCACACATACACACAGGTCGTCGACATGTKGCGCAAACCACAAAACATACGCACGCGGCAGAGTATCCCTTTGCGGTAGCCTAGGTTGTAATAGCCTAGATATCGCTGGTTTCTCGCACCCAAGAACAGCCATTTTACACAACATGATACTGTAACCCTAACCCTAACTGAATGTTACTGCTATCCGGGATTCTTGGGACGCCCCTACCCTAAACCCTTAATCAATACCTTACCCTAACCTTATCGTAACCCTTACCTAACCTTAACCGTTCTATATGTCTACTTCAATGGGGTGACGTCAGAGTTGGAACGTCCTTTTTCCACCAACTCTGAAGCTCCACCTGCAGATGGAACGAAAMGAGTTCTGAGCATGTGCGGATTGATCTGACACCAGCATCAACTTCATAGGATATACCACCACCTTTGATAGGCTAGACCAGTGTTCATTTGAGACGGATCCTGTCGGAACAGGATCCGGCACCTCTCAATTTGGGACTGTTTCGTTCCGGAACCCATTTGCCAGGATCCGGTACCTCTCGTGGAATGAACAATTATTTCCACMGTTTGCAATGTAACAATTATAATGAAAGCAAGTTGACTCTAATTCTCCTGGCTGCCCCCTAAAAAACGTAATGTGAAAACGTGCCTGGCGCGCTTAGTGTTGGGCTGGCCCGGGTAAATGCTTTGCGCAATTTTGTAGCCTTTATAGACCAACGCTTGGCCATTGCTGTGGGGAGAGAGAGAAGCGCGCCAGTATCTCGCACAAAACTACAATGTGATTCACTTTCTATGATCTCTCTCTCACTACTCTGATAGACATGAGCCTGCAACTCTCATCTCTACAGCGTTGCACTTCGTCATTTATTTCCTTACAGAATCATAGCGGCGCGAAGGGTTCTGGAGGTGCCGCAGCACCCATGATAAATTTAAACTTTATTTGCCAAAGTTATAGAATTACTGCTGTCTGTTAAGAAATAAATGAAATTATTCCGAATATTACACCAGTAGTAGGTCTATAATTAGCCACAGATGATTAATAGTTTATTTAACAAAATGTCCTAGCTGTGGATTGTGTGTAGCCCAATCAAGAAGCATGCCTACAGTCGGGAACACGCGGCAAATGTGTCAGTCATGCAGCTAAAACAGGCCTTTSGTAATATTTCAAATACGATCGCGACGAAAATACAGGTTGGAAAGCAAATGGATCCTGCTAAAAAGAGAAGACTATTCTGTCTGTAGGCTACCAAACGAACAGCATTTWMMTTTTTTACCAYGTAAACAAGYGAGYGRTTTTGGCACGAGCGCATCGGCCATCGTCGGTGAGTGAGCTGAGCGTCATTGAGTGAGTCAGTGAAACTGGAAAGCTTTTTTAGGACTATAATTTCCTCCTCATATTGTACAATATGTTTGTCTCCATACACCTAGGTCTAGACTATTGATGTATAGAAGATAAGGTCGTTCTCATTGATCTCAGATTCTTATTTTGTTCGTTTCAAAATAGCCTGTCATTTTGATCATTTGTGAGATATTCAAACATATTCTTCTAAAGTCTCCAGTCATCTCAATTATGTAGAATGGCATGAAATCCGTTTATAAAGGCCACATTTTCCCGAACTCAAGGCTACAATTCCCCCCCCCCCCTCCCATGTGTACAAGTTCTGCAAGGCCTTTACTTCACTGATCTATGGCAGTACGCAAAAGCATGATAATGCATGCAATGCTTTATTATAAAGGGGATTTTGTTTTCACGCCTTCTGGTACCTCAGAGCACCCGGGGTCACCCCCCTCTCTGGCTAACTTTTTGTTCCCGGCACCTCCAAATGTACAAATTAAGCTAGACTACATGCCTTAGCCTACATTCTTTCCTCAACTGTTGCTMAGGCCTATTAGTGTCCTAGCACCGGTGCTATACATATAAATATAGGCTACATGTTTTGTTATATTTCAAGTTAGATAAAATAACAGAGTGATAAAGGTGAATTCAGTCAGTGCTTTTCTCGATGCTGCAGTGGAGACAACTACAGATCTGCAAACCATAGAAACAGAATGAAGGGTTATAGTTCTGTACTGCAAACATCCAAGAGGGTTAGGGCCGAAGGGGTAGGGAACGAATTAGGACTGTTTGTTCCTGAGCACTGTTGTTGCGTCGCAAATGGCACCCTATTCATAGTGCACTACTTTTGTCCAGAGCACTTTGGGCCCTACATAGGGAATATGATGCCATTTGGGAGTCAACCCATCACTCCTAAAGAACTGGTAAAAGAGACTGGTGTGTAAGTCCACTCTTTATTGGGACACAGAACAACTGGCTATAGCCCCGCCCACATATAGTTCTGATTATRTTCAACCTGACCTTTGACATCTTTCTGAGTGTGTCTGTGTGTGAGATAAGGTAAAAGTTGAACACATTTCCCACTCGGGAGTAAGAGCATTTGAAGAGGCTTGTTGCTCTGCATTTGTATTCAAACTCCCTGGGTAAGTGTTTGAAGGGTGTGTGTCTGTGTGCCTGATTATATTCAACCTGACCTTTGACATCTTTCTCTCTCTGTGATCTGTGTTTGTTTGTGTGTGTTCCTGTGTGTGCACGCGCCTGTACACGTGCATGTGTGTGTGTATGTACGTGCATGTGCGGTGCCAATGTTTCCTAGTTTTAGGCTACACACTGTCTATTTAATAACCTGTCCTGGCTGCAGGATAGTTCTAGTCCTATGTCCCAGGCCGTTTCCACTGGTTCTGTTACCACACTACCCCTCCCCCCCCACACACAACACAAATACACACACTGTTACCACACAGAGTCTCATCCTCTCTGCCAGCCATTAGTGCCACTTCCCTGTCCCCTGGGCACATGCCCCAGCCTGCCTGCCGGAGACCACCCACTATCTGAGGGCAGAAGTTGTGTGTGTGTGTGTGTGTGTGTGTGGGTGTGTGTTGTGGTGTGTGTGTGTGGTGTGTGTGGTGTGTGTGTGTGTGGTGTGTTGTTGTGTGTGGTGTTGTTGCGGTGTGTGTGTGTGTGTGTGTGTGTGTTGTGTGTGTGGTGTGTGTGTGTGTGTGTGTTGGTGTATGTGTTGTGTGTATGTGCATGCTACAGGCTCTGACCGGGATGAGAGGGAGCGAGAGATATAGATTGATAGAGAAAAGGGGAGACTGGGACTGACTGAACGGGGGGTGATAGAAGGTGAAAGGGAGAGACAGGGACAGAGCTAGTTAGGGGAAAGGTGAGGTAAAGATACAACTAACAGAATGAAAGAGAGACACAGAGATGCCAGAGGTGGAAGGGAGAGAGAGGGCGGCGGTATCCTTGAAAAGCGAAGACCCAGCTCTTTAAAAATGAGATACAGGGTTGTCTTGACTGGCTGGGCCTGTGTCCCAAATGGCATCCTATTCACTACAAAGTGGGCTACTTTTCACTAAAGTCCTATGGGCCCTGGTTAAAAGTGGTGCACTATATTGGGAAAGCGTGCTATTCGGGACACATCTGTGTGTATACCAGGTGTCAGCAGATACATAAGGGAACATGCCACAAGCTCTACCGGCTGCATGCAAACACCCAGAACCCAGTGAAGAGAGAGCAAGGGAGAGAGGTAAACAGTGTATTCAGATATTATTCAGACCCCTTGATTTATTCCACATTTAGTTACGTAACAGCCTTATTCTAAAACTGATTAAATTGTTTCCCCCCCCATCAATCTACATACTATTAATACCCCATAATGACAAAACAAAAACTATTTTTTTCAAAAAAAATTATATATTTTTTAAATGAAATATAACATTTATATAAATATTCAGACCCTTTACTCAGTACTTTGTTGAAGCACCATTGGCAGCAATTACAGCTTCGAGACTTCTTGGGTATGACGTTACAAGCTATTTTCAGGTCTCTCCAGAGATGTTCAATCGGGTTAAAGTCTGGGCTCTGYCTGGGCCACTCAAGGACATTCAGAGACTTGTCCCAAAGCCACTCCTGCGTTTTCTTGGCTTTGTTCTTAGGGTCGCTGTCCTGTTGGAAGGTGAACCTTCGCCCCCCAGTCTGAGGTCCTGAGCACTCTTGAGCAGGTTTTCATCAAGGATCTCTCTGTTCTTTGCTCCGTTCATCTTTCCCTCGACCCTGACCAGTCTCCCAGTCCCTGCCACTGAAAAACATCCCCACAGCATGGTGCTGCCACCACCATGCTTCACTGTAGGGATGGTGCCAGGTTTCCTCCAGCCATGACACTTGGCATTCAGGCCAAAGAGTTCAATTTAGTTTTCTCATGGTCTGAGAATCTTTAGGTGCCTTTTGGTAATCTCCAAGCGGGCCTTTTATTGAGGAGTGGCTTCTGTCTGGCCACTCTACCATAAAGGCCTGATTGGTGGAGTGCTGCAGAGATGGTTTTCCTTCTTGAAGGTTCTCCGATCTCCACAGAGGAACTCTGGAGCTCTATCAGAGTGACCATCTGGTTCTTGGTCACCTCCCTGACCAAGGCCTTTCTCCCCCGATTGCTCAATTTGGCCGGGCGGCCAGCTCTAGGAAGAGTCTTGATTTTTGGTACTTTTTACCCCTTTTTRATGATATCCAATTGGTAGTCCCATCGCTGTTACTCCCGTACGGACTCAGGAGAGGCCAAGGTCAAGAGCCATGTGTCCTCCGAAACACGACGCCACCAAGCCGCACTGCTTCCTGACACACTGCTCGCTTAACTCGGAAGCCAGCCGCACCAATGTGTCAGAGGAAACACCGTACAGCTGGCGACCGAATTCAGTGTGCATGCGCCTGGCCTGCCACAAGGAGTCGCTAGAGCGCGATGGGACATGGACATCCCAGCCAGCCAAACCCCCCCTAACCCGGACGACGTTGGGCCAATTGTGCGCTGCCTCATGGGTCTCCCGGGCGCAGCCACCGGCGACACAGCCCGGGATTGAACCCGGATCTGTAGTGACGCGTCTAGCACTGTGATGCAGTGCCTTAGACCACCGCGCCACTTGGGAGGCATTGATGAGGAAAACATTTAATTTAAAGGCTAACAAAATGTGGACAAAGTCAAAGGGTCTGAATACTTTCCAAATGCACTGTAGGGTGCGATATATAGAGAGTGAGGGAGGGCGGGAGAGAGAGAGAGATATAGAGAGAGGGAGGGAAAGAGAGAGCTTATAAATGTTTGAGCAGTGTTCTTCTGCTGCTCTCCTCACACCTCTGAAGCAGTCTTTAAAGCCACAATCATCAATCTTTACTTCCAGCCAAACGGCAGCTCCGCCCGCCACTTGTTTCACTATAATGCTGAGGGATGTGGCCGGAGAACAGAGGTAAATATTGCAGATTGTACATTTAAGTGGGACCCTCCCTGCTGATTTTCTCTCCACAGTCCCTAACCTCCCTGAAGAACTTCTTCTCCTCTTCCCTCAAAATCCAAAGCATGTGGTTTTCTCCCCCTTATCTTTCTCTCTACACCTCTCTTTGCCTTCGCTCTCTCTCTATTCGTCCCTCTCTCTCTCTCCACCCCCCTCTCTCTCTCTCTCCCTTCACCCTTGTGTATCTTCATCCAGTGAATATTTCATCGTGGTTGGCCAGGGCTTTATTCATAGATCGGCCTCTAATGAGTTATTCATAAATCGCTGCAAAAAAAATATATGCATATTTAATGCATTATGATGCATATCCCGTGTGTGACTCAGTTGGTAGAGCATGGCACTTGCAACACCAGGGTTGTTGGTTCGATTCCTGCAGGGGGACCAGTACGAAAAAGTCAGAAAATGTAGAATGTCTGCTAAATGACTCAAATGTAAAAAATATAATTTATTCACGGTGGCAGCACTGCAGCCGCCTACTTACTTGCTGGAGCCGGCCACCCATGCCAGTGGCATCTCTGTGGGTCTAAAGTATCCGGACGGCAGACTGGCATTTTCAGGAATATTAAGCCTTGGAAGATCTGTTACAGAAACAGGACAGTGGCAGAGATCGTCATTGTCACCACTAACTAAGCAGTGTTGGATTTTTGTTAAACACCAGCTGTGGCAACGTTTCTGACATAGAATGTGTGTGTGTGGTTTGGTTTTACCAGGTCCTCACAAGGATAGTAAAACAAGGATAATTCAGACAAGTGGGGACTTTTCGCCAGTCCACACAAGGAAAAAGGCTATTTTAGGCTTAGGGGTTAGGCTTAGGGTTACAATTAGGGTTAGGAGTTAGGGTTCGGTTTAGTTTCAGAATTAGGGGTTTGGGGTTAAGGTAAGGGTTAAGGTTAGAGTTAGGTTAAGGGTTCGTTTTAGGAAAAATAGGATTTTGAAGGGGAATCCATTTTTGGATAGTAAAACGTTGGTGTATTGTTGAGAGCGATGACACATCATGAAGAGTTTACACACACTGGGGGTTTCCACTCCAGATGAGAATAGTGGGGAGGGGTATCCTCCTGCTAAAATGGTGCATTCCAATGTTGGAGAGTAGAGAGCATGTAGTGGGGTGGTAATGTAGCGATTAAAGCGTCAATCAGTAATTGGCGCATACATTTTGTTTTACTGTTAAATTAATTATATATACAAGGGTTGAATCTACCAAATTGCAAGCCCCTCCCGGTTATCCCGGGTATTCCCGTTCAAACCGGAAATGGTAGGCATATTTAAAAGCATATAGGTCTACCAGCGAAAAAAAATTACCACTGTAAATTGATCAATATAGGCTTCAAGGGAATCGAAKGGTTTCTTGTTGAATTTGCTGCAATTTAATCAACTAAAAGTTKTCTCAAAGTCACCACACTATTCCGTTGATGTAGCCTAGTTTTAATGGCCTATGAATTACTGTTGGCCGACTGTTAAAATATTAATTATTACAGCCTAGTGAAAATTACAATCGTTTTAGCCTACCTTTGACAGTTTTCTCTCCCATGTTTCACCTGGCTATCAGGGGAATTTGGAAAGGTTGTGGCTGTTTTTACTTTATGATAACCCGTTTATTGTGGCATATCCGATGCTGCGCTAGATTCAGCACCATGGATAGCGCCGCCGTGCAGCGTAAGGGCCGCAGTTCATATTTCGGACTGCCAGAGCCACACAGCTAAAGTTAGGGTATTTGTGAATGTGAGTTGGAGATTGCCTAACTGCGTCGAGAGGTCGCGTGTAACCTACACATGATAGTCGTCAATGCAATTTATAGAASTCATGCAAGTAAGCATTGTTTTCTGTTTTCTACTGGACACTTCATGTTGAGTAGGCCTAGCATACATTMTGTAGGCTGTTGTGATGACTGGTCTAATGTATGAATGAAGCCAGATAGTTGATATGTCAATTTCCTGTAGCCTCTAGCAGATATTTTGTATTTTTGCATTAGTGCGCCATAGAAATTGTAAGCCTATATTATTGGTCCAGATTCCACAAATTTTTTTTATCGGGTAACGGGAAGGAGCTTGATCGAGAAATCTCGGTATCCAATTCTTCCATCCTAATATATAACCATTGATTCTTGAAGAATATCATTTCTAAAAGCCTCTGAGGCAGCCCAACCCCGACTGTCGTGCGGTAGACTACTCCATTATAAACCAAAATATAAGCTTGTTTTACTCGATTGTTTGCTAACATTGTAGCCATTGGAGGGGAACAGGTGTGCCATAAAGGCCTGGACCTCTTGGCAGAGAGAGGTCCATAATGCAATCARATACTGCTACTACACTGATGAAACGAGTCATGTCAACTTTTTTTCTGCTCACTAATTGCACACGGTCAGTTGCGTGAAGTAGGAGTGATTTCTAGTTTATGTGATGCAACTGAGATGCAGGTACATTTTCTCGGGGGGGATGACATACCACACAGAGCAACCCAGATGCCACTTTGCTGTAAGCAACAGGAATTGCGTCCAGATTGTTTCGTGTGGCATCGGCGTTACTGATGACATAAGCCTCGTGGCAGAGATYCAGGGAAGAAGAGTCACTTCCTGTGACCTCTGCTCTGCCCTGTTCCCACATGGAAACAAATCACCATCCGCAGCAAATATTTATTTGCTTAGTTACCATGTCCTGGTTTTAGTTTGCATAATGCTCATCCATGGGCTGTGGGTGGTGGTGGTACTACATTTGTACTGGGGGGTCAAGTAAGGTTGGAAAACCTCTGCGAGGTTAAACACTTAGTGTGTGTGTCTATGCATATGCGTGTGTGCGTGTGAGAGAGAGCTCTTACTGAACTGTATGCAGGGAACACTTAAAACGGTAATAACGATTTAGTGGGGGTTCTCAGGAACAGATGAAAGGGGGCTGTTGATGAAAGAGCATCTTCYGGGTACATCCTTGGTCAAAAGTAGTGCACGTTAAAGGGAATAGGGTGCCATTTGGGATGCACCCTCGGAGACAAGAGGAGGCTGCTCTGGCCCACTGCCAGGATCCATTTGAGTGATTCAGCAGAAAATCTGCCTGATTCTCAGGCAGTGCATCTGTGAGGATGTGATTCCCCCATTAAAGGGGCAKTCTGCAGTTCACTCAATAACAAAGCGCCACCCTGCCAGGGTTTTGCAAAAAAATAAAATAATAATGAATGTACCAATTACAGATTCCCCCATTAACTCATCATAAGATTCCTGATTGTCTGCTTTTTTCATCTTCTCTGACACAAACAAGCCATGCACCGGGCCTGTAAAACCAATGATTGGCAACCTCTAGTCTATGGCTCTCTAGAGATTTCCTAAGACCTACTAAAAAGTATTGAATCTCCTATTACTGCACCATGTGCACCGCGAGCCAGTAATACCTCTCTACGGCACTCCAAGCCTGTCCAAGGTGTCAGCTTGTCATTCCCTAAAACCTACTAAAATCCCAGATTCTCATTTATAAAACTCGTTCAAGAAACCAAACACTTATTAAGGTGAAGAAAGATTTCAAAGTGCTTGGAGAGAGAGAGAGAGAGAGAGAGAGAGCGAGAGAGAGAGAGAGAGAGGAGACAGAGAGCGAGAGAGAGAACAGAAGGGGGAATGAGTCCGGACTGGGTGTGTTCAGTTCAGTCAGAGTTGTGACATGAGGATGGCTTCTTTAGCCTGGCTGGATGGTGAATGATGGTTCAACCAGGGTTGCGTATGCAGGGAACCCTATTCCCTACATAGTGCACTACTTTTGATAGGGTGCCATTTGGGACGCAAGCCAGGGTTGCAATGCCAGGTTACTGCAGGTGAGTATGTAAAAGAGGAGGGGACGTATGGATGCAGTAGTGCACACTAGATGCCTGATTTTGTGCAAACTGTTGCTAGATCTATTTATTTCCCAAACCTGCTTGCTCTGCAGAGAGTAGCCCTGCTTTTAAGCCTGTAGGAAAGATGCTGCATCAATGCGACATAGCAGTAGCAAGTGCCCTACACTGCACTGAGTTAGGGCTCCTCCATGTGGATTGAGGGGATATTGCAGGCAGTCTCTGTCTACATGCTGTTATCCACGTTATACAGTGCATTCGGAAAGTATTCGGACTCCCTGACTTTTTCCACATTTTGTTACAGCCTTATTCTAAAATGGATTAAATTGTTTTTTTTTTCACTCATCAATCTACACAACATACCCCATAATGACAAAGCAAAAACAGTTCTTCTATTTTTTTTGCAAATGTATAAAAAATAAAGAACTGAAATATTACATTTACATAAGTATTCAGACCCTTTACTCAGTACTTTCTTGAAGCACCTTTGGCAGCAATTACAGCCTCGAGACTTCTTGGGTATGACGCTACAACCTTGGCACACCTGTATTTGGGGAGTTTCTCCCATTTTTCTCTGCAGATCCTCTCAAGCTCTGTCAGGTTGGATGGGGAGCGTTGCTGCACAGTTATTTTCAGGTCTCTCCAGAGATGTTTGATCGGGTTCAAGTCTGGGCTCTGGCTGGGCCACTCAAGGACATTCAGAGACTTGTCCCGAAGCCACTCCTGCATTGTCTTGGTTGTGTGTTTAGGTTCATTGTCTTGTTGGAAGGGTATCCTATGGAGCACGTTTTKATCAAGGATATCTCTGTACTTTGCTCCGTTCACCTTTCCCTCGATCCTGACTAGTCTCCCCTTTCCTGCCGCTGAAAAACATCCCCACAGCATGACGCTGCCACCACCATGCTTCACTGTAGGGATGGTGCCAGGTTTCCTCCAGACGTGAAGTTTGGCATTCAGGCCAAAGAGTTCAATCTTGGTTTRATCAGACCAGAGAATCTTGTTTCTCATGGTCTGAGTTCTTTAAGCGCCTTTTGGCAAACTCCAAGCGGGCTGTCATGGGCCTTTTACTGAGGAGTGGTTTCCGTCTGGTCACTCTACCATAAAGGCTGTGCTTCGACACAATCCTGTATGGGTAATTCCTTCAACCTCTTGGCTTGTTTTTTGCTCTGACATGCACTGTCAACTTTGGGACCTTATATAGAAAGGTGTGTGCCTTTCCAAATCATGTCCAATGAATTGAATTTACAACAGCTGGACTCCAATCAAGTTGTAGAAACATCTCAAGGATGATCAATGCAAACAGGATGCACCTGAGCTCAATTTCGAGTCTCATAGCAAAGTGTCTGAATAKTTGTGGAATAAATTTGCAATAAATTTGCTAAAATTTCTAAAAACCTGTTTTCGCTTTGTCATTATGGGTTATTGTGTGTAGATTGATAAGGGAAAACATTTATTTGATCAATTTTAGAATAAGGCTGTAACGTAACAAAATGTGGAAAAAGTCAAGGGGTCTTAATACTTTCTGAATGCACTGTAAATAAATTAAAGGGTGRGAGAGTATGAAGGCTCCGCAAACAGCCAAGTACTGACTACAGCACTTCTCTCTAATTGGGGTGAGACTCAGGCTACTTCTATCCTGGTCCCCGATCTCTTTGTGCAGTTTTGCCAAATCTTGCTGTGTTGGCAAGACAGCACAAACATATCTTGGTCCAGGCTTGCTATTGCTGCATTCTGGAAATAAAACAGCTCCAGACCAGAACAATATGTCTACAAAGGGAGAGAACTGTTGCTGTGTGATGTCAGACAGCCATTTCTTTTGATCATCGTTTGATAGATAATGCCTGTGGTCTCATTCCAAGCTGAGCAGTCAGTTCAGACACCCTATATGAGGAAAGGCATTGCTACAGGATTTTGAAGAAAATGGTGTTTAAAAAAAATTCTATGCAATAATAACATTAATCATGATCACRTAATAACCACAATTTGTAGAATAAAATGATGTACAGTTGAAGTTGGAAGTTTACATACACTTAGGTTGGAGTCATTAAAACTCGTTTTTCAACCACTCCACAAATGTCTTGTTAACAAACTATAGTTTTTGCAAGTGGGTTAGGACATCTACTTTGTGCATGACACAAGTCATTTTTCCAACAATTGTTTACATGACATAATCTCACGTAATTTAATTGTGTTAGGCTCACTTTATGCATCCTTCTTGTATTACATTTTGTCTATCTTATCTCCAAGTGGGGGTGCAGTATAGTCTTAAACGCATATATCCAGGGTAGCTTCCACTCAATTGTTGACTTCGTGCGCTATCATATATGCGATATCGCGCTGTGAATGTTTTGGCCGCTTGTCCTGACAGAAAGGCTTGGGTGTATGAGTCAGCTGTTTGTGGTCGCTGGGAAATTCAGAAAATTGGGTCATGGCTCTTTTCAGGAATGCTTTGTCTTGGGATAGGCTAAACGTAATCTGACATCATTATCGTTATTTTCGTCGAATTGTGTTATGGTTTGTGAACTTGTGGATCGTCACAATTTTCATAGTGGTGTTACGGCATTTTTGAGAAGTTCTCTCAGGGTGCCTCGTCTTTTGGGATTGAGCGATGCGGAAAATTCAAATATGAAAATTAGCCCCAAGATTGAAACTGTTCGATGAATACTTTTGTACGAGACCTCCAAAGCTCTGCCGTTTCATTTTGACACTTTGTGTGTAGGTACATTTGTCTTGCGAAGAAGCTCGCGCCTGGTCCAGTGTACCTTGGGAGACCATTTTAGGAACCAAGTTTAACTTGCGCCTGATGATGTCTTCGCGATGTTGCTTCAATTTCAACGTTCATCTGTACATCACAATAAGTCCCACAGTTACCAGTATTTCTTCACTAGCCTCATGTGCCCATGGCGCACCACACAGCGTTATCATATTTGTGCGTGCTCCAGTCCTTCTCGCGATACCACGGAGGAAAGAAGGACAAGCCACTTCTGTCCACCCCAAACTCGATCCGCTTTGGAGATAGCACCGTACTTGGTTGGGCAAATCATACACCAGACAACAGCAAAGGATTTGTCAAGATGCGCTGGAAGGAGCGGTACAAAGTATCTATATCCCACCGTACACCACGCGCACGCTCCTCTTATTGGATGATTCGACACTGGAGAATGTGGGCGGGCATGGTCGTCAGTTCTTCTAAGCGGGGACTTGCAAGAGACCTACTTCCGCTCCCTTTCATTTAATATTCCCGCCTCTATCCATCTTCCTAAAATACGTCGCCCAGAAATACGGTTTTTGCAACTGCACATCGGCAAAGATCATACTTCTTGGAGAAATGTCCTCTGGTCTGTGATAACAAAATAAGAACTGTTTGGCCATAATGACCATTGTTATGTCTTGGACGGAAAAAGGGGAGTCTTGCAAGCCGAAGAAACAACCATCCCAAACCGTGTAAGCATCGGGTGTGCGGCAATTGTTGTTTGGGTGCTTTGCCTGCAGGAGGAACTGGTGCCACATGTCACAAAGTATGATGGCATCATGATGGCTAAGCTAAAATTATGGTGGTAATATTGAAGCAACATCGAGAAGACATCAGTAAGGAAGTTAAGCTTGGTCGTAATAAAGGGTTCTTCCAAATGGACATGGACCCAAGCTATTTCAAAAGTTGTGTAAAAATGGCTTAAGGACAACCAAAGTCAAGGTATTGCGATCGGCCATCACAAAGCCTGACTCAACCTACAGAAAATTTGTGTGCAGAACTGAAAAAGTGTGGCGTGAGCAAGGAGGCTACAAACTGACTCAGGTTCACCAGATCCTGTCAGGAGGGAATGGGCCAACATTCACCAACTTTATTGTGGGAAGCTTGTGGAAGGCTACCCGAAACGTTTGACCCATGTTAAACAATTTAAAGGCAATGCTACCAAATACTAATTTAGTGTATGTAAACTTCTGACCCACTGGGAATGTGATGAAAGAAATAAAATCTGAAATAAATAATTCTCTCTATTATTCTGACATTTCACATTCTTAAAATAAAGTGGTGATCCAAACTGACCTAAAACAGGGAATTTTTACTTGGATTAAATGTCAGGAATTGTGAAAAACTGAGTTGAAATGTATTTGGCTACGGTGTATGTAAACTTCCGACTTCAACTGTATGTACAAAAATATCACAAAATCAAACACATAACATCAGACTGTGTGTCCACTGATGTATTCAGAGAAAATCATCTCAGTCACTGGTTTATAGCAAGATAGGCACAGGCACACACACAGTAGTTTATAGTGTGACTAAACACATAAAACTGTTTCCTGAGCGAACAGCACCTATTCCCTGCAGGGGAGAAATGTGGCCCTACACAGTTTTACACATAGGATACCTCCCAAATGGGACGCTATTCCCTATATAGTGCACTACTTTTGACTAGAGCCTATGGTCAAAAGTAGTGCACAGCACTACACTCTTAGAAAAAATGGTTCTTCGGCTGTCCCCATAGGAGAACCCTTTGAAGAACCCTTTTGGGTTCCATGTAGAACCCTCTGTGGAAAGGGTCCTACATGGAACCTTAAAGGGTTCTTCAAAGGGTTCTCCTATYGGGACAGCCAAAGAACCATTTTAGGTTCTAGATAGCACCCTTTTTTCTTAGAGTGTACATAAGGAATAGGGTGCCATTTGAGACGCAGACATAATCAATGTGCCTCGGCCACTAGCGCTGATGGATAGCGCTGTGCATTATCTATAAGAAGCAAAACTATACATTACACACACACACACACAACCTTGATTAACAAATGTTCTCTTGCTCCTGAGGTTGCTTGCCAGACACTGAAATACGGAACCTGTAATGTATCACTGGGAACTGAGGCACAGTCCCAAATCGATCCCTAAGCACAACGCCCTATGCACTTGTGGTGGACGTTTCACCATATTACTTATACCAATCAAATCCTCTCAGATCTCTACAAGTGCATAGGGTGTAGGGCTTAGGGTTCATTTTGGGATTGGGCTTCAGTCATTTCCACAACCACTAAAAAGATATCAGAAAGGCATACAGGCAGTGACGAAAGTTATGACTTTAATACCAAATAAAACATACAAGACATTACTAAAAGCAGCGTATTGACATATTGAAACAAAGAAAGCAACAACACAAACACAAAGCATTATTATCATTAATAATTCTCCTCTGTAGTTACCATTTTAGCAATACATTGTCAATATTCTACAGTCCCTATGTCTTAGTGGTAAATATGCGTTTGTTTGTCTATATTCTCCTGACCGCTACATCATCCAACTCTCTTATCTTCATACAGTCCAGATAGACAGAATAAAGACAAAAGATATGATGAATATAACAAAGGATGAAGTGCCTCAGACAACTGATTGCCATAAACAACTGGTTGAGATGAGTGTAGGCCTACACCCTATAAACATGCATGGTACCACATACACCTAAAAAGTACACTTATTCTAAAGGCCTGGTGTTGCCATGCCAATAAAAAATAACTTTCCAAGACACTTGTTATGTTATTATGAATTAACAACTATATTGAATGTAATGCTGCTGCTTTGCGTGTATCTATGTATATGTGAATTATCCTGATCATATTGGCACACATTTAATAAAAGGTGTCTGTCCAGTGAACCTATATACAGATCTACTATGCTATAGCACAAATTATAGGTTTTGTGATAGGTTACATCCAAATTGAAAGTGTTTTTTCTTTAACTTAAATGTGTAAAGTGTAAATTGTATTTTATTTCACAAAATCCCTCAGATAAGACAATCCCTCAGATAAGACATGGACATGAGTTCTGGGACAATAGGCTAGCTGTTGTTGGCTTTGCCCTACATGCCATAGTAACGCATGACTGGCTTATCTAAACTCATGAAATTAAATCTTATCTTTAAATAATTAAACCACTGCAATATCAATAGTGATATGTTAGCAAAGAAAATAAAGTGTCTGTTGTACAAATTAGCAAACTAAATGGTACAATATTCCATATGAAGGAAGCTCAGAGAGACAACTGTCTAGTCCAGGCGTTGTTTGTAGTGGGTAAAAGTAAYTGTCCGGCCATTGGGGGTGTGGGGTTGGTTGGTTGCCATGGGGGGGGGCACATCACTACTCCACTCAGCGCAGGGTATTAGTGGGCATGCAGTCACACAGGGCTCGCCTCTCTGCCCTCAACACCAGGGTCTCAGTCTAGGAGGAAACAAAAGCAACACCATGTTAGGGAGTACTAGGCGGAGTAAACTTTTTAAACTAGGCTAAGACTTATAGAGGAACTTTACAGGTAGGTATACAGCAGGCCAGGGTATAGATGTGGTAAAAAGGTCAATCGAACTCGACCAAAACAATGTAATTGCCATGGCAACATGTGGGGGAAAGGGCCGTGGGGGAAAGATCCCAAATCTCCTTATTTCAACGCAGAAAAATTAGCTTACATTTAGGCTATTGTTTATGTGTGTATTTCACCAGAGGCGCAACTTTCACTGGGGACGAAGGGGAGATGTCCCCCCAACATTCTGAAATGGCATTTTTGTACTGGTTTTATCATTGGAATGTGATACAAAACGAGGTAACGGTGTGCTTTAGGACCATGCGGACGTCTCCGAGCGGTCAGGTAGGCTGTTTGGAGTGTTAAGTTGACTGGATAAAAAAATGAATATGTCCCCCCCACTTCTAAAACCTAAGTTGCGCCCCCTGTATTTCACACTATGTTGAGGTAGAAACCGGAGTATAATGCTTGTATGGATGTCAACCCCAGCACATGTTCATGTCATCTTAACCAATCAACTGCATTACAATTAAAAATGACTGACTACCACCACGGATTTCTGTTCGCTAGCTATGCTAACCAGTTTATACGAACAGGAGTTAGCATTTAGCAGTCAGTCACTTCTTCTAAACCCGAAAAGGGACAACTTCTAAATGTTATGCAGCGAAATCTTCCAAATATATGCAAATCGGACTTAAGTTACCACATTGTGGGTCTGTTACAATACATAAATCATGACGGATTTGACAAATATCCACTTAGTTAGATCAAATTTGTCAAATGTGTGCTAATCTGGTCAATGGAACGGTCTGCGTTCCATTGACCCCTTTACTGCAACTATAGGGAGCAACTCAGTACTATCCCAGCCATAACCAGTGCTTGAAGTGGAATGAAATAGATGCTGGTACTCATTTTAGGTGCTGGTACACAGTGGGGTAGTGGGGGCATTGCGTATACTCACATCTTAATAATATTAATATGAATCTGTCAGCAAGAGCACACAACTCTCAACCAAGAGCATCTCACAGAAGAACGACATCGGTATCCCGTAGCTGGTAGGAAAGGCATTTCAACTTATACCAGTAAATGGTAATTAACCACATAAGGAGACCATTTTGAGGTCTGGGAAAAATAAAATGTAAATATTCTGGGAGGGTTTAGATGCCCATTAATTAAATTGTGCACCTAGCATGAGACCTTTTGGCTAACAGTGTTGCTGTACTGTACAATGTAGGCCTACAGTGTACGTGGTGGCAGAGTTTGCAAAACAAATGCACTCCCGATTCATCATCATATCATTCTACCAGGTAGACCTACTTTGCAGTCTACATTTAATTGGGAAGGTTTTTTGTGAAAGCCTTTAGAAATGTTCAAACACCGCATGATGACTGAATTGCGCATCGCAAAGATTCAAATAAGACTTCGGACCAAACTTTTTCAATACCTGCTTTGCTTACCCATTGTTGCCTTAAAGCATTGTTGTTTTTCTATTTAAAAAAAAAAGTGTGATTGAGAGAGTGAAAACCTGAAAAAAAACTATAGGAAAACATATACTTTTTCACTTCTTTCCTTCGCCAGACGGGCTGTTTTTTCTGGTCAAATTAGAGTATACCCACTTCACCAGGCACCACTACAGGTACTCATCATATATTAAAGGCAATACTATATTCTGTAACAGGTGCCAGTTCTCAATCAATAGAAACTCAAAAGGTGGACAACTACGACCCACTTCAAGCATTAAGTGTAACAATGTGTAAATACAATAGTTATTAAATTGATGTAGTTCTGTCCTTGAGCTGTTCTTCTCTAGTAATGTTCTGTATTGTGTCATATTTCATGTTTTGTGTGGACCCCCAGGAAGAGTAACTGCTGCTTACGCAACAGCTAATGGGGATCCTAATAAAATGACACGCTGTAACATAAAGTGTAACTGAAAAGAAAGGGATAGCAACTGTTACCCGGGCATCAAGGTTAAAAGCAGTCTTCTTAAGGTCTTGTAGTGCCCTCTGCATGAATTCAAATGCATGACAGTCCACACAGGGCCGACCTGCAAGACAATGTGACAAAATATAAAAACTGTGTTCATTATGATTCATTATAGGCTACTGCATTTGTGAAAACAAAAACAATATTTTAAGACGTTTTGTATTTACAATCAATACCTATCTGCTGATACACTTCCTCAATTGCTGTTGTCAATTGGTATAACCTATCGATTAGGCAATCAATCATAATTGATTGTGTTTGGGCCTAGATTTAAAAAAAAAAATCTTTATACACCTAGACAATAGTCATCCGCACTACAGTAACAGCCGCTCATTGTGTATAATCGCAAATGCAACAAAGACAATATATTAAATTAAACCACTTACTTTCAGCAGGGATTACTGTCCCTGCCTCCTGCTCCGCATCACTTGGCCTAAAACACAGGAGCTGCACGGCTAATAGCAGCATCACCGCTTGCAAATAGCCGCTCGATACCATACTGATGCTCGGTGCAAGATGTCAAGAGAAAGACCTGGAAAATGGAGATAGCGAATTTTAGCATATGATTCCTTATGATATATAATTAAGTTAATAAACGAAGCATTGATAGGATATATGAAAACGATTGTAGGCTACGTTTCCACGACTAAAGAAAGCAACACCAGCATCCATAATAACATCACAGATGCGGAGATCTCGTTTTAAATGGGCCAAGCTTTTTTTCATAAAGAAAAAGATCGGAAATATAACTAAGAACAGTATAACATTTAATGTAGGCCTACTCACTGTGGGTGATATTTTAAAGAAAATAAAAACAATGTAGCCTGCCGAAAGACGCCCACCTCAAGACGATTCTGTTGAATATTAATTCAAAGGGCAGAAGGCGCATGCGTATAGAACCCTTTGAGGGTCGTCACTAGTTACCACAGCCACAAAACCAAAATTGGCTCATAAAAATAAAATTAATTTAAGGTTAAGCATACATTTAGCAGTGTGGTTAAGGTTAGGGTTAGGTTTTGTGACAACTGTAAATTAGGCAAACGGATTATCTTCCACAAATCCCGTAAAATTAGGCCTATGCTAAATTATTTTCTTGATTTAATTTATTCATCCCAAATTGAATGTTGGCCTCCCTGGTTCGCTAATATTGTTCACATTTCTTCGCAGTCGCTTATTTGCATAACCTTATACAGAAATGGTTGTACAATAAATATTATCCGCACGTAGACGGACCATTAATTCCTACACATTAGTTCACTCTCTAAGTCAATTTTAGGAAAAGGGTTTGTATTATTAGACTTATTTGCAAAAGGGAAGTCAGCATTCCCTTAGAGTCAAACAGCAATGCTGTTAAAGACATACATCTCAAGTGTTCTGTAAACTCAATATTTTCAAAAGGCCATGTAAAATGACATTTGTTTTTTGGATAGGTAATAGGTGTGTTCCTTTGATCTCCCTCGACATGAACATGGGGTCCATGATATGTAGAATCCTTGAGACGACATTTAKAATTATTTAAGGTTAGGGTTTAGTGTAAGGACGTCCAAAGGATCCATGTTAGCACTAAGCATGAACATGGTGGGTGTGTCCTAACCAACCGTTCTAAGTTTTCTTAGCTAGGTAGCCTTTTAAAATGCCCGAACTCAAAACGCTTCTTTTTCCAAGATGGCGTCGATGAAGGATAGCGACACCGGCCTGTGGCTCCATAATAAACTAGGATCAACAGACGAACTTTGGGCGCCTTCTAGTATTGCTTCACTCCTCACCGTTTCAGTTATCGACAATATACGGTTGTGTTTTTCGAGTTTGTCGCCTCCAGTAAAGCTAAAAATCTTGCTCGGGATGCTGCATCTTCCGAGGCGGACTGTTGATGAGGTGGGTACGCGAGTTGCTATATGACTGACTGAACACTAGTTAGCCACTGCTACTAGTTAGTTTAAATGGGTTCTGCAGCAAGCAGCCTTGGTCGAGTTGCTAACTAACGTTAATATTTCCTGAGTGGGAAGTATAGTACACCATGCTTACAAGCTAACCGTTTCCAGGGTACACTTATCTAGGTGCATATGGCGTAGACTCTTCGCTTAGGGAGACCTGTTCCGAAGAGCCAAGTGTCTACAGCCAGGAGGTAGTTAGCTAGCTAACTGRCGTTTGTTTAGGCTCATTCTGTCCAGTCTCATAATTTGTTTACCTAACGCACATGCATTGRTTTCACAAACACCAAGTTAACTTAGTTAACTATCTAGCCTGACGTGTAACATTGAACCTGTTTGTAGTGTAGTCGCGAATTTTTTTTTTGTCTGAGAAGCGTTCAAATGCTCAACTTCTCGGCGCTTTGTCAGTCCAGGTGGATTCGCAWGTCTGCCAGGCTGCTTGTGCCATTTTGGAGGGCGTAACCAGCGAYCTAAGTTACAAGTCAAAATTGGGAAACGGCCTTTAAAATATATTTTTTAAATCGTCTAGTAGCTAAACGTTCTATTAACTTTGATACAGTCTAGCTTATTAACTACAACTTGTTGTAAACCAGGTGCACTACAATTTCTCGACATTGCTTTGTTTACCAATTATATTTCTGTGATGATTAATTGATTGAATTAACTACCTGTATACGTGTCATTTCAATTTCATGACCATCACAAAATCTACATATCCTGTAATGSATTATCACCGTCATTAGTCCACAGSGCTTTATTCTCCTAAATTACACAATTCACAGTCCCTGCGGCCTACTGTTCCACCATGTATTGGGCATACATATTTCCCATATTCCACTGTTCAGAAGCCTGATAGCTGCCAGAATTAAACTTGCRCAGCTCCTATTATTGCTGAACTGTGGGACCTTATATCTCCTTCTGGAGGACAGAAGCTCAAAACATTGGGCAAGACTGTGTGGGGTCCTCTATGATGTGCTTGGCCTTGTCCCTTGCCCGTCTATCATAGAGGCCCTGAAGTCTCCTGCACTGGACCCCAGGTTCACGGTCCTCCTGAGGATGCCCATGTTAGCAACTGACAGCCCACCAGGCCAGGAAACAAAGTCAGCACACACTCTATATGGAAGGTGTAGTAGTTGGATGTATTCCATTTCTGTGCCCTGCTCTAACCTCCACATCCACCTCCCTCTTATGCCCATATACACCCTGCCCCATGGAGATTCTATAATCAATTTCTTTCTATCAACAGACAGCAATGCATACTGTGAGCCATGTATGCATGTAAAGCCTGAAGACACATGACCATTCCACAAGATTGAATGATAAAAGTMTATTTATTTTTTAAATAATCTTGCTCTACTAACCTCCACAATCACCTCCTTTGACATGCAGATGAAGGAGGCCCTATCAGAGATCATCCAGCTGGCCACGGTGGACTCTGAGCCCTGGGTACTGATGGTGGCAGATATCCTTAAGTCCTTCCCAGAGACGGGCTCTCTCAACCTGGACCTGGAGGAGCAGAACCCTAACGTACAGGACATCTTGGGCGAGCTCCGGGAGAAAGGTGGGTACACTACCATAGGCTAGGGGTCACAAGTCAAGAGTAAAATGAGAGCAGAAGGGGACGTTGAGGATCATGGTTCTAGCTTTACAACTGGAATGACTATGATTATGTAAACTGTGCTTGGGTAATTTGTAGTACGGAATAGGATGCATGTTCCAGCATGTTGGTGCTGTTCTGACATCACCTGTTGGTTGGCCATCTATCAGAGTCCTACTTTTTCTTTATCACCTGTGAACATGTTAGTGCTTGTGCAGGTACTTGTTGGTTGCACCTGCCTGTTTCCATCACACTTCTGCTTTTGCTTCCTCTTTGGGGTCTAGGTTTGAGATGCTGTAAAAACAGGGCTTTATAAATACATTTGATTGATCTCCCCCTGCAGTGAGTGAGTGTGAGGCGTCGGCCATGCTCCCTCTGGAGTGCCAGTACCTGAACAAAAGCGCCCTGACCACCCTGGTGGGCCCACTCACACCCCCAGTCAAACACTTCCAGCTCAAGAGGAAGCCCAAGAGCGCCACCCTCAGGGCAGAGCTGCTGCAGAAATGTAAGAGAAGACACTTCACTCGATCCACCCACCCTGGGTGCATGTCAATAGTCTAGTGGCATCCTCATCATCTTCTTCATCTGGGGCCTATTAATACTGATCCAGGATCATGTTCCCCCTGTCCATGTAATGTTACTCATTATGATCTAAAAGGCAGAACTGATCCTAGATCACAACTCTTACTCTGAGACGCTTAATGAAGGTGGCCCCTGATGTGAAAAGCAAAAGTTAAAGCGCTATGGTGGATGCTTACTTGGGATTTGCTTTCACTTGTCCAGTTGTTTTTCGCACATCAGTGCAGGTAAAGGAAAGTAGATGAGAAAGTGAAGCCACTTTAGACTCTTCAGATGGTCCCAGTGCTTTTTCTGTATCAAAAAGGGGCTAAGGTGGTGGACGTGGCACGGTCAGCCCATCAGTGCGGCTGAATTCAGTCAAGGCCCCCAATAATAATGAAATAATGTTTTTAGAGGCCCCCATCTTGGCGGTTGAGAGAATTTCAGTGTTTTAAAGCCAATTTCTTGCAGAAAATGATATGCACATTTTTTCCCACACATTTTGCTATGGGGTGGGGAGAATTTGATCAGTTTAGCAAATTTCCTGCAAATCAAAATCAAAATTACATAAGTTTATTGGTCACGTWCACAGATTTGTAGACATTATCGCAGGTGCAGTGAAATGCTTGTGTTTCTAGCTCAAASTGCATAATACCTAACAATACACGCAATCTAAAAAGTCCGGACGAAACATTAGGAACACTTGCTCTGTCCATGACGTAGACTGACCAGGTGAAAGCTATGATCCCTTATTGATGTCACTTGGTAAATCCACTTCAATAAGTGTAGATGTAGGGGAGAAGACAGGTTAAAAAAAGGATTTGAGACATGGATTGTCTGTGTGCCATTCAGAGGGTTAATGGGCAAGACCAAAGATTTAAGTGCCTTTGAATGAGGTATGGTAGTAGGTGCCAGGCGCACTGGTTTGTGTCAATTACTGCAGCGCTGCTGCGTTTTTCACGCTCAACAGTTTCCCATGTGTATTAAAAGTGGTCGACTACCCAAAGAACATCCAGCCAACTTAACACAACTGTGGGACGCATTGGAGTCAACATGGGCCAGCAAGCAACCCTGTGGAATGCTTTCGACACCTTGTAGAGTCCATGCCCTGACGGCTTGAGGCTGTTCTGAGGGCAGAAGGGGGTGCAACTCAATATCAGGAAGGCGTTCCTACGGTTTTGTACACTCATTTGTACACTGGTGTATATGGATAGACAAGTCCTTTCCAAAGACTGCTCCCTCAAGCTGGAGCTGAGAGAAAATATTGCAGTTTGAGTAAATTTCCTGCAATTCTATGCATTTTGCCATGGCTAATGCTGTGTCCTTATGCTCAAATATTTTAACAAGTCAATACTTCTGAAATCATCGTTTTAGTCTGGCTTTTATTTTAGTGATTGTTGGTTCTCAAATATCTATTTAAAGATGCGTAGGTCTATCTTTTCTACATACTAGTTAGTCATTTAAGTTTACGCTGACAGTGTTTTTCCATCTTGAAAATAAATAATTTGGACTTAGGCGGCCCGCCCGAGACTTTTCTATGCAGAAAAGACCCCGACTCGCCATGTTTCGGGTCTCCTGTCCTTTGTAGGGTCCCTATAAAATCTCCGTTGCGGAGAACGCAGACGGAATCTAGACCTTAAAATGGAATTCAACAACATAAAAAAAATCGATTGAGCTTACTAGGAAATTAACTAAATGTATTGAGCATTTGTTCAAGATTATCATAAGACCTGAAGAAAATACATCAGTGATTCATATTTTCCTTCAACTTTCTGAAGAGGCAAAGGCACAGGAATTCACATGGGTGTGTGTGCACGCGTTTGTCGAACACTTTGCGTAGCCGTTAGCGATGATGCTAATGTAATGACAGCCGTCTTCTGGTAGATGGAAAGGCTTTCTCAAAAAACCACAATTAAATGTTAGTGGCAATATGTAACTTTTTGGTGTGACCCAACTAAATTCACAAAGAAATGTGAGTTATAGATCTATAATTCGACTTGAAAGCAAGTCTAAGAAGCAGTAGATCTGTTCTTTATGCGATATTCCTATGCTTCCTATTCTGTTTTGGTTTTGTACAATAGCTTCAAACAGCTGAAACAATATTTTTAATTATGGAAAATATATTTCACAGTGGTGTAGATGGTAAAATGATTCTCTTCACTATACTAGTTTATTTTGTCACAAACTGAAATTAGGTTAACTATTAGTTCTAGCAACAAGGAAATGGAGGAGCGATTTTTGAATAGATCAACTTTAATTTCAAAGTAGCCAATGTCTACCTGGCAGAATGATATCATTATTAGTGGCCTTTTGTTTTGCAAACTCTGCAATCACATGAGCGCTACAGAAACATCGCTAACCAAACAATTGTCTCATGTTGCACTTATATTAAAGGGTAACTACACCCAAAAATCTAGATTTCTTAGATTTTTCCCAGACCTCAAAAGTGGTCTCTTGATGTGGTTTAAGCATTGTTGTGGACTTAGAACATCAAATGTTTGTTTTTCTATATAAAAAAAAGTGTGATTTAGAGAACCTGAAACTGGGGAAAAACAGAAACCTGTAAAAACAAAACAGAGAAACTGGAATTTGGGGGGGGGAAATGAAATCAGGCAAAAAATACAATATTTTATAGGGCCCTACCTTTGTGCTAGTTTAGTGAATGGTCTTTTTCACATTTGTGAATGGACTCATGTTCATTACAGCATGCACTGGAAAATGAATATGAACGTTTCTTATTGGACAAGTTCATGTAGTCCCTCCCTATTTGTTATCTTCTGTTTGGTGCCAAATGAACAGCACCCTCTGGTGTATTCACTAGGAACCTAACGGAAGCAAAAAGGACAAAACTGGGTGGTACTTTACCTAAATTAGTTGTTTTAAACGTTTTCCACTGCAAATTTTTTTTGACTCATCGTTCTGTTGTGGTTTCAGCCACAGAGACGGCTCAACAGCTGAAGAAGACTGCGGGAGTGCCTTTCCATGCAAAAGGAAGAGGCCTGGTCAAGAAGATTGACACCACCAGTGAGTTTGACACACACACAGCAATTACAATACTCGTTGTTGCTAAGACTATGCATATGAACACTTACACATTCATACCCACGGGTGTCTAATTGGTTGCTGAGATATCATGTTTTATACTCTCCCTTCCAGCACCCCTCAAGGGGATCCCCAAAGCCCCGTTCCGCAGCCCCACCACCCCCAGTATGTTCAGCCCGCCGAGCAACCGCACACCCATTGCCCCAGCACGGACGCCCCTGCGCAAGGAGAGGGGAGTCAAGGTAACGAAGGGGCCTTAACAAGTCACCTTGTTTTCTTTTGAGGGATAGTTCACCCAAAGTACAAAATTACATTGGTTTCCTCATCCTGCAAGCAGTCTATGGACAAGGTAAGATCGCAATCCATGCTTTGGTTTTGTTTTCGGACAGTGGCCACACAAGCAAAACCAAAGCATGGATTGCTGTCTTAACATCGTTCATAGACTGCTTATACAGTAAGGAAACCAATATGTCATTTTGTAATACATTTTAAAAAAGGTGCTTCACAATAGACAGGAAGCAGGGTTTCCGTTATGAAAATGTGCTGGACATTTGACCAGTAGCATTTTAATTTACCGGACATTTGAGAAATGTACTGGACCCAAATGTATTGGGTGCGTAAACTGATTAGGGCGTCCACCCACGGTGCTCAGAATAACCAAAATCACATTTAGATRATGGTCATTCATCTTAACAGAACATGTAACTCCAGGATGCAACGGCGTGCATCCTTGTTCCTGAATTCCAATGCACACTTGGAAGATTTTAAAATAACTGTCCACATTTACTTTTCCTCAGCCAACAAGACGAGTAACAAACAGCAAAATCACGGCTGTGTGATCACGCTCTCCGCAGCCGACGTGAGTAAGACCTTTAAAACAGGTCAACATTCACAAGGCCGCAGGGCCAGACGAATTACCAGGACGTGTACTCCGAGCATGCGCTGACCAACTGGCAAGTGTCTTCACTGACATTTTCAACCTCTCCCTGTGAGTCTAATACCAACATGTTTCAAGCAGACCACCGTAGTCCCTGTGCCCAAGAACATTAAGGTAACCTGCCTAAATGACTACCGACCCTTAGCACTCACGTCTGTATCCATGAAGTGCTTTGAAAGGCTGGTCATGGCTCACAACACAGACCCACTCCAATTTGCATACCACCCCAACAGATCCACAGATGCTGCAATGTTTATTGCACTCCGCACTGCCCTTTCACACCTGGACAAATGGAACACCTATGTGAGAATGCTAWTCATTGACTACAGCTCAGCGTTCAACACCATAGTGCCCTCAAAGCTCATCAAGAAAGCGAAGGACCCTGGGACTAAACACCTCCCCCTGCAACTGGATCCTGGACTTCCTGACAGGCTGCCCCCAGGTGGTAAGGGTAGGTAACAACACATCCTCCATGCTGATCCTCAACACGGGGGGCCCCTCTGGGGTGTGTGCTCAGTCCCCTCCTGTACTCCCTGTTCACTCACGACTGCACGGCCAGCCACGACTCCAACACCCAAGTTAGCCGATGACACAACAGTGGTATACCAGATCACCGACAACAATGAGGGAGGAGATAAGAGACCTGGCCGTGTGGTACCAGGACAACAACCTCTCCCTCAACGTGATCAAGACAAAGGAAATGATTGTGGACTATAGGAAAAGGAGGACCGAGTACGCCCCCATTCTCATCGACAGGCCTGCAGTGGAGCAGGTTGAGAGCTTCAAGTTCCTTGGTGTCCACATCACCAACACACTATCGTGGTCCAAACACACCAAGACAGTCGTGAAGAGAGCGCGACAAAGCCTATTCCCCCTCAGGGGACTGAAAAGATTTGATATGGGTCCTCAGATCCTCAAAAGGTTTTACAGCTGCACCATCTGAGAGCATCCTGACTAGTTGCATCACTGCCTGTGAGAGGAAGTGATGTAGTGTTAGAGGAAGGCCCTAAAAATGGTCAAAGACTCCAGCCACCTTAGTCATAGACTTCTCTATGCTACCGCACGGGAAGCGGTACCGGAGTGCCAAGTCTAGGTCCAAAAGGCTTTTAAACAGCTTCTACCCCCAAGCCATAAGACTCCTGAACATCTAATCAAATGGCTACCCAGACTATTTGCATGGCCCTCTTTTACGCTGCTGCTACTCTCTTATCTATGCATAGTCACTTTAACTCTACCTACATGTACATATTACCTCGACTAACCGGTGCCCCCGCACATTGACTCTGTACCGGTCCCCCTTGTATATAGCCTTTGTTACTTTTATTTCTTAGGTATTTTTCAAAAAAAAACTGCATTGTTGGTTAAGGGCTTGTAAGTAAGCATTTCAATCGAAGTTCTACGCTGTTGTATTCAGTGCATGTGACAAATAAAATTGGATTATATGTATTTTCATCAATGAATAGGCAAAGCATTATTTAGCAATGGGATTATACATTTTTTTGCAGAATTCAATTTAATTTACTGTCTTAAAAAAAAAGCCTAAAGCTGGCTATTACAGGCTAACGGAAACCCTGATGGGAAGCTGTATTGAAAGGATTGTCATTGGTGGTTCAATGTGTTAAGCGATGCACATTATTGATGCACATTATTGTCTGTTCTTTAGTTGTTAGACATCTCAGAGCTCGATATGGTGGGAGCTGGTAGAGAGGCAAAGAGGAGAAGAAAGACTTTGGGTAAATGCATTTATTCATATTTTTTATCAACAGTGCATTCGGAAAGTATTCAGACCCCTTGACTTTTTCCACATTTTGTTACGTTAGACTTATTCTAAAATTGCTACTTTTTTTTCACCCATCAATCTTCACACTACCCCATAATGACAAAGCAAAAACTGTTTATACATTTTAGCAAATTTATAAAAAGTACTCTTTTCAGTACTTAGTTGAAGCATCTTTGACAGCAATTACAGCCTCGTCTTCTTGGGTATGACGCTAAAAGCTTGGCACACCTGTATTTGGGGAGATTCTCCCGTTCTTCTCTACAGATCCTCTCAAGCTCTGTCAGGTTGGATGGGGAGTGTCGCTGCACAGCTATTTTCACATCTCTCCAGAGATGTTCGATTGGGTTCAAGTCCGGGCTCTGGCTGGGCCACTAAAGGACATTCAGAGACTTGTCCCGAAGCCACTCCTGCGTTGTCTTGGCTGTGTGCTTAGGGTCGTTGTCCTGTTGGAAGGTGAACCTTCACCCCAGTCTGAGGTCCTGAGCGCTCTGGAGCAGGTTTTCTTTGCCTCAATCCTGACTAGTCTCACTGTCCCTCCCGCTGAAAAACATCCCCACAGCGTGATGCTGCCTCCACCATGCTTCCCCGTAGGGATGGTGCCAGGATTTCTCCAGACTTGACGCTTGGCATTCAGGCAAAAGAGTTTAATCTTGGTTTCATCAGACCAGAGAATCTTGGTTCTCGTGGTCTGAGTCCTTTAGGTGTCTTTTGGCAAACTCCAAACGGGCTGTCATGTGCCTTTTACTGAGTAGTGGCTTCCGTCTGGCCACTCTACCATAAAGGCCTGATTGGTGAAGTGCTGCAGAGATGGTTGTCCTTCTGGAAGGTTCTCTCATCTCCACAGAGGAACTCGAGCTCTGTCAGAGTAACCATCAGTTTCTTGGTCACCTCCCTGACAAAGGCCCTTCTCATCCGATTGCTCAGTTTGGTTGGGCGGCCAGCTCTAGGAAAAGTGTTATTGGTTCCAAACTTCTTCTATTTAAGAATGATGGAGGCCATTGTGTTCTTGGGGATCTTCAATGTTGCAGAATTGTTTTTGTACCCTTCACCAGATCTGTGCCTCGACACAATCCTGTCTCGGGGCTCTACGGACAATTCCTTCAACCTCATGGTTTGGTTTTTGCTCTGACATGCACTGTCAACTGTGGGACCTTTTTTATATAGACAGGTGTGTGCCTTTCCAAATCCTGTCCAATCAATTTAATTTACTAAAGGTGGACTCCAAGTTGTAGAAACATCTCGCAGATGATCAATAGAAACAGGATGCACTTGAGCTCAACTTCGAGTCTCATTGCAAAGGGTCTGAATACTTATGTAAATAAGGTATTTGTTTTTTAAATATTTGATAAATGTACAAACATTTCTAAAAACCTGTTTTCGCTTTTTCATTATGGGGTATTGTGTAGATTGCTAAGGATTTTTATTTGTTTAATCCATTTTAGAATAAGGCTGTAACGTAACAAAATGTGGAAAAAGTCAAGGCGTCTGAATACTTTCCGAAGGCACTGTATTTCTATCTAGCTAGCAGTCTTCAGTATTATTCACCGTCTTTGACTCACTCATTCTTATTGATCTCTTTCTCTCATGGTACAGAAACAGAGGCTGGGGAGAAAGCTGCCAAAGAGGAGGCTGTGGTGGAGAATGCTACACCAGACTATGCTGCTGGACTGGTGTCCACACAGGTAGGAAGAGAGGCACTGTCACGCAATTAACAAAGCGATTATTGAATTGTAACCTATTCAACGGGTGTTTTCAGAAACTGGGTGCGTTGAACAACGAGAGTGCCCTGCCGTCTACGAGTTACATGCCTGCTACTCCCAGTATGGTCCCCTCCTCCTCCTACATTCCCAGTTCAGAGACACAGCCAGGTGAGAGAGACATCTTCACACACCTAGATACCTGTTACTCAAATCTGTTACCCTCCATTTGGTCCTATACGAAGTTGGTTTTTGCAATATGGCACGGTTGTAGCACATTGAGTAAATAAGCCTTGTCCGAGCCAAAACGGTCTATAGGGCAGTCTCCTGTTTCTGTAGCGAGGCAGCTTGATTTACAATACTCGTAGCAGCTTGCCTTTTGATACACCACATGGAATTTGATGTATTGCTTTGACAAACTTCCTGGATTGACAAAGTTCTGACAAGATTTCCATCCGTACTTACTCCTATCCAATCTTCTGCACAACCAATTAGCGATTGATAGAGCGATAGTCTCAGATGTCGAAAAACGGAGTCTTTATTCATCCTCTTCTTTCTCTAGCGAATGCGGGCGGTTCAGGGCGTGACGCCCTGCAGTCGAGTCGACAGCCTGAGGAGTCGGCCACGCCCAGCGCTGCCGCCACCACCCTCCCCGGCCAGTTCAAACAAAGGACGCCCATGTACAACGCCGGCAACACGGCCGCCAGCCCCACCGCCCCCGCCTCCCCCAGCACCCCCGCCAGCACCCCCGCCAGTAGCAACGGCCCCCAGGCTGCCACCATTGCCACGCAGCCCGAGACTCCAGCCACACAGCCCCCCGCTACCCCCCAGACCAGCACGCCCCAGCCCAAAAAGAACCTCTCGCTTACTGTGAGTTGGATAAAGGCATCATTGGGACTCTGTTCCAACATTTGCACCACTATACTACTTAGAATGAAGCGATATATTGTGCATGCATTCTAAGATGAACTTGTGTTACTATGCGAGAATGTCACGCTTACATACAAACATTGACTGTAGAGATTGTAGTTTAGTATTTGTAATGGTGGTTTGGCATGCGATGGTGGTTTTTACTTAAGAGTTATGWAGTTTTGGCTTTGTTGAATGCACGTGACTCTGTATAAGAGCATCTGCTAAATGTCTAAAATGTAAACGCATGCAGTGTGGTGTGGCGTAATCTCTGTGCCATGTGTTGTGGTCCCCCCAGAGAGAACAGATGTATGCTGCTCAGGAAATGTTCAAGACCGCTAACAAGGTCACCAGACCAGAGAAAGCTCTCATCCTGGGCTTCATGGCCGGATCCAGAGGTACTGTACTGCTTTGTGCAAATACTCCCATTTCCCTAGATGAAGTCCACCTAGCGTATGAGTTTTGTGCTGTTGGAATTGCAATGTTTTAGTAATAAGTAACAGCTTTTTGCAACAGAGAATAAATATTCCCTCAAGTACAGGGGAGGCTGCTGAGAGTAGGACGGCTCATAATAAGGGCTGGAACTGCAAATTCCGACGTATTTGATACCATTACACTGAATACGCTCCAGCTGTTACCACGAGCCCGTCCTCCTCAATTAAGGTGCAACAGACCTGTGCTGGAGTATGTCCACACTGAGTTTAACGTAATAATGTTTTTAGTAATTTCGTGGGTATGTTCAAGTGCACTGGAGGCAGAGCTGGCTACACACACACACTTTTTAAAACACTCTTGCCCCACTGCGAGTTCTCCTGCTACGACACACACAAACTACACCTCTACCTGTTGGTGTATCCCCTCCTCCAGAGAACCCGTGTCCGGAGCAGGGGGACATCATCCAGATCAAGCTAAGCGAGCACACCGAGATCCTGCCCAAGGCGGACGGCACGGGCAGCACTACCATGCTGGTGGACACGGTGTTTGAGATGAACTACTCCACAGGACAGTGGACCCGCCTCAAGAAGTACAAGCCAATCACCAACACCTCCTGAGGTGGCTGCTGGCCTGCCTGCCGGGACTAAACACACACGTATACACATTTACATACACTCGGGTGGCCAGGGACTTGTCATACTCACACACTTGTGCAAATACACATGGGCCAAATCCAGCCCGTGAGAGAGGCTGGGGAGTGGGGGTGAACAGATCCCTCTTTCTCAAAGTTTCTTCATTGCCAAAAGGCAGGGACCTTCAAGACTCATTTCCGTTGGTTCGTTTTTCCTTTTCAGTTATGTCCCCTCAGATTACTGAACATTTGTGTGTTCGAGTCCTTATACCTTCTTTTCATAAGATACCTGTCAAGACCTGCTTTACTATGAAAAGGTGCAAGCATGCCACAACTGTCTGTTTTTCACTGTGAGAATGACGTTTACTGTATTCTTCCTACTTCGTCTGAGAACATGTAAGAAACTAAAGAGCCCAAACCATCAGTGAACGTGACAGAGAGGTTTCCTTTTTGCTGTGAAATTCTGTTTTGAAAAGTTCTGGAAAATGTTTCATTTTTCCATCCTTACCAAGGGAAGAAAAATAAAGTGAAAAATGTTCAGATTCCAGTGTTAAACAGTCCTTCAGAACCTCTCGCTCTCCTCCCAGACTATCATTCTAMTTTGGCGCTCATGATGACTAGGGTAAAGGTGTTCTATGGTAACGTTTT
Source organism: Salvelinus sp. IW2-2015 (assembly GCF_002910315.2). Taxonomy (NCBI): domain Eukaryota; kingdom Metazoa; phylum Chordata; class Actinopteri; order Salmoniformes; family Salmonidae; genus Salvelinus; species Salvelinus sp. IW2-2015. The sequence continues at coordinate 23,336,557 of NC_036840.1, read as the reverse complement.
GCTACGGTGTGCACTAATGAATACACCCCAGGGTTGGGGTAAAGTCCCATTTGTCAATTCGGGATATGAATTCCAATTCAAGCAAATGATTAATCAGATGAATTCTTTTTAGAAAGGTCTTTACTAATCGAACCACAGAAATGCACAGATTGGAATCGAGTAATACAGTATTCTTGTTCAAAAGTACTGGCTTTTAGGATCTGCATTCCTGTCAATTTGCAAAAGATAGCGGTTCACAGTAAGATCGATCGGAGTGAGTGGGACTTTGATAGTACAAAAGTCAATCATGGCTGACTAGACATTCTTTGTGCCAATAACATTCGCTTTCAGTGCAAACACAGACATTCTTTCTTCAGTGAGAGGTCATTGAACCAGACAGTTCCATTGGGGTAAGTGCTGAATAGTGTGTACTGTGTGTGTGTAATAGAGCTAGTCTGAGCACAAGGCTAAGGCTAGTAAACACACCCCTTTATCAGCAGTTAGGGACATACTTACTTCCCTTAACCAGAGATCTAGGATCAGATTATCCTACACCCAATTCTACCATTACCCATTAAAAATGGGTAAGGACAACAGTGCGGGGCAAAACATTTAGATACAAACATGCCTGTGACTTGTAGAAAAAGGAATCATGTCGGTTCTATTCATGACATTTCTATCTGCAACATTTGACCACCTTTCATACTGAACATGGCCCAGTGATCCTCAGGTCAGGGCCACTATCCATAAAGCGTCTTAGAGTAGGAGTGCTGATCCAGGATCAGGTCCTCCCTGTTCATGTAACTCGTTTATTTTGATTTAAAAAGGCCAAACTGATTGTAGACTGTCTCTTATACACATCTAGATGTGTATAAGAGTCCTACCCTGCAATGCTTTATAGATACAGGACAGGTCAGGCGGCTCCAGGGTCTCTCCAGCCTCCGTAGGTCTTCTCCAGGTAGAGGGCCATGGCTAGGGACAGGCGATCCTGGTGCTTCCCAGTCACCACCTGCACCCCCAGGGGAAGACCCTCTACACTCAACCCCAAAGGGCACTGGGTCACAGGCAGCCCCAGGATGTTGATGACCCCTGGGGATGGAGGGGGGAAGGATAGAGGGATGCAAATGAGAGAAATCTTTGGAGTATGTTGCATTCATTCAGTGGTGGTGTACAGACAATTCATTCTGTCACATATTTGTGACCGCAGCCCTGAATCATTGTGTGATTTGCCTGAAAGTTTGAATACCTCAAGTTATATTAAGATTTGGTTCATAGATTTATATGATTATTAGATATTGTCTTCCAGACCCTCTCACCTGTGTAGGCGAAGTTGAAGGGTGTGAAGAGGGGGTGGTGGTGTTTGGGGGCGAGGTGAGGGTGGGTGGGGTACAGGAGAACCCCGTCTGTACCCAACAGCTCCTCCATCTCCTTCTGTAGCTTCTCTTTCTGCTTCAGGATGAAGGGAGAGGGCTTGGATGAGCTGGTAATCTCTACCAGGGCCAGGCCTGGAACACACAGAGCAACAGAATGACCATGATTCCAGAGATAACACAGATTGATTAGCCTATACCAGAGATGGGCAACTTTGATGGGGGTGGGGGCCACAAAAGGGGCTGCGGAGGCACGTGGGGCTGCGTACCCACATCCATACCCCTCATGACAGTGAAGAGGAAGAATGTACGTTTTAGAGTTAATTTCCTGCAATACTGTGCATTTTGTCATGGGGCGTAGAGAAAATGTTGCCATTTTTAAAGTACGTTTGCTACAATTCTACACATTTTGCCATGGGGCAAAAAAATATTGCAATTTTATAACTCATTTCATGCAATTGTACTCATTTTGCCATAGGGAGGAGGAAAATGTTTGCCGTTTTTAATATGATAACCGATGATCAATGGACCCCTCCCCGGTCAGGAATTCGACCATGCTTACTACATGTTTAGATAGCTGGACGCTACACCAACCTACCAATGTAAAATKAAAATAGCTGACATGGGCTAATTGAAGGACTGCTGATGCACAACCACGTTTTGAAATGGCACCTTGTGTATTCTAACTCTCAACAATAAGTTGAGACCACAATTTTTGGGGGGGTCAAATTGGTCCGTGGGCCTACAAAAGGAGGGGCTGCCAGTTGCCCATCCTTGACCTATATCATCATGACAAGAGGACCTAAAGATACCATGTTTGATCAACTGACAGTTGACTCAGTTGATCAAAGTAGCTCTGGTTACTAGAATACACCCGGGCACGAACAATAGATAGGTCGACAAGGTCACTCAGTTGACTGGCAACACTTAAAACATATCACTAGACCCGAAACTACTATTACTAGACAGGATTGTCAATGTGTGTTTATGTTGTTACCAATAGCAGCCATGGTGTGAGGGGACCTTCCCATCATCCACTTGGCCAGCTCCCACACTGGCCACACCGGCCTCCCTGGTTCCCCCATCAACACTTGGAAGGGTGTGGGGCGCTGCGAGAAACACATACACACACGTATCTACACTGAACAAAAATGTAAACGAAACATGTAAAGTGTTGGTCCCGTGATTCATGAGCCGAAATAAGATCCCCCKAAATTTTCCATATGCACAAAAAGCTTATTTCTTTCAAATGTTGTGCACAAATTTGTTTACGTCCCTGTTAGTGAGGATTTCTTCTTTGCCAACAAAATATATCTACCTGACAGGTTTTGTATATCAAAAAGCTGTTTGAACAGCATGATCATTACTCAGGTGCACCTTGTGCTGGGGGCAATAAAAGGGCACTCTAAAATGTGCAGTTGTGTCACACAACTCAATGTCACAGATGTCTCAAGTTGAGGGCGCGTGCATTTGGCATGCTGACTGCAGGAATGTCCACCAGAGCTGTTGGAATGTTCATTTCTCTACCATAAGCCACCTCCAGTGTTTTAGAGAATTTGGCAGTACGTCCAACCAGCCTCTCAACCGCAGACCACGTGTATGGCATCGTGTGGTTTGCTGATGTCAATGTTGTTTAAAGAGTGCCCCATTGTGGCAGTGGGGTTATGGGGGCAGGCATAGACAACGAACACAATTGCATTGACGAGTTCCTGAGGCCTATTGTCATGCAGCCATCACCTCATGTTTCAGCATGATAATGCACACCCCATGACGCAAGGATCTGTACACAATAACCGGAAGCTGAAAATGTCCCAGTTCTTCCATGGCCTGCACACTCACCAGACATGTCACCAATTGAGCATGTTTGGGATGCTCTGGATCGACGTGTACAACAGCGTGTTCCAGTTTCCATCAACTTCGCACAGCCATTGAAGAGGAGTGGGACACTTTACACAGGCCACAACAGCCTGATCAACTCTATGCTTAGGAGATGTCGCGCTGCATGAGGCAAATGGTAACACCAGATACTGAATGGTTTTCTGATCCACGCCCCTACCTTTTGTTGTTGGTATCTGTGACGAACAGATCCATATCTATTCCCAGTCATGTGAAATTCATAGATTAGGGTCTAATGAATTTATCCCAATTGACTGATTGTACCTCAGTAAAATCTTTGAAATTGTTGCATGTTGCGTTAATATTTTTGTTCAGCATAGTTAGGATGGCAGTACTAGTGAGGCCTCATAATACCCCCATAAACGCTACCTAATGAAGAAGACAGCAGCAGCAGCAGTTGACCCACCTTGCCCTCCTTGTCGGGGAGCCCCATGTACGTATCCCAGATCTGGAAGCCATATTTGAGCCCAGAGAGACGCACCTCCTGAACCTTGACCCCTAGGTCAGACTCGAGCCGCTCCACCACCTGGTAGAAATACAGATGTCTTTGTGAATCTACGTTTGCGCGTGTGTGCGTGTTGCGGGTCTACTAGGCATTCTACTCACCCTCCTCTGGGCTTGAAGGAGCTGTTCATCTACAGCACTCACCAGAGGAGAGCCTCCATCGTGAGGGATAGAGAAGAAACGCAGGTTCCTCAGATCCACCTCAACGGACAAAGACAATCTGTACAGAGACATGGAGAGCTAGGACAGTTAAACAGGTGCTCAAAATGTCATGGTTTTGATATACACTACATAACCAAAAGTATGTGGACACCTGTTTGTCGAACATCCAAAAATCAGAGGCATTAATATGAAGTTGGTCCCCCGCTTTGCTGCTCTAACAGCCTCCACTCCTCTGGGAAGGCTTTCCACTAGATGTTGGAACATTGCTGCTGGAACTTGCTTTAGGGAGGTCGGGTACTGTTGTTGAGCGATTAGGCCTGGCTCGCAGTCGGCTTTCCAATAAATCCCAAAGGTGTTCGATGGAGTTGAGGTCAGGGCTCTGTGCAGGCCAATCAAGTTCTTCCACACCGATCTCGACAAACCATTTCGGTATGGACCTCGCTTTTTGCACTGCCCCAAACTGTTACCACAAAGTTGGAAGCACAGAATCGTCTAGAATGTCATTATATGCTGTAGCTTTAAGATTTCCCCTCACTGGAACTAAGGGGCCTAGCCCGAATCATGAAAAACTGCCCCAGACCATTATTCCTCCACCAAACTTTACAGTTGGCACTATACATGGGGCAGGTAGCGTTGTCCTGGCATCCACCAAACCCAGATTTGTCCGGCGAACTGCCAGATGGTGAAGTGTGATTCATCACTCCAGAGAATGCATTTCCACTGCTCCAAAGTCACATGGCGGCAAATTTACACCACTCCAGCCGACACATGGCATTGCGCATGGTGATCTTAGGCTTGTGTGCGGCTGCTAGGCCATGGAAACCTATTTCATGAAGCTCCCGACAAACAGTTATTATGCTGATGTTGCTTCAAGAGGCAGTTTGGAACTCGGTAGTGAGTGTTGCAAATGAGGACATGCGATTTTTATGTGTTATTGCTTCAGCACTCAGCAGTCTCGTTCTGTGAGCTTGTGTGGCCTACCACTTTGCAGCTGATCCGTTGTTGCTCCTAGACGTTTCCACTTCCCAATAACAGCACTTACAGTTAACCGGGGCAGCTCTAGCAGAAATTTGACAAACTGACTTGTTGGAAAGGTGGCATCTATGATGGTTCCATGTTGAAAGTCACTGAGCTCTTCAGTAAGGCCATTCTACTGCCAATGTTTGTCTATGGAGATTGTATGGCGGTGAACTCGATTTTATACACCTGTCAGCAACGGGTGTGGCTGAAATAGCCGAACCCACTCATTTGAAGGGGTGTCCACATACTTTTGTGTATATGTATGTATATATTTAGTGTAACTTCACAAAACTTAGTCGTATGGACATTAAACTTATTTGCATTTTTGTATGCCTGTAAACTACCCATGCACCATTGGTAGTTAGTTGTTTCTAGTTAGATGTGTTGAAGCCTTTACTGAGAATACTGTGTTGGGTGTTTTAGTCTGTTAAAGGTGTGATGGGTTGTGTACTTGTAAGCATTGGGTCCAGCCATGATCCTGAGCATGGGCAGAAGGTCCTCAGCATAACGACACATGGGGCCAGTACTGAGGTAGTCCTCATGACAACCAGAGGCAGGGGGGTACTGACAATCATTAGATATTACACCTACAAATAACACAGGAGAAACATGGCCAATTACACACACGCACTAGCATCTACATATACACCAACACACACACAAGGGGTACTCTATATTTACCTGGTGTGGTTTTATGGCCAAAAACGCCATTGAAGAAGCACGGCATACGGATACTTCCACCGATGTCAGAACCTATCCCGATCACCGATGCTCCACCGCCAAGTATACTACCCTCTCCACCTGCAGTCCACAGGAAAGGAGGGAAAGAAGAAGAGCGATTGAGATAGAGAAAGTAAAGCTTGTCCGAGCCAGAAAGGCCCATAGGGGCAGGAACCTATTGTCTGTTTCTGTAGGTGAGGTAACTTGATATAACAAGTAATTAATACGCACTATCAGTCCTTTGTTTTGGACATCTACCTGTGTTATTACAGCTGTAATACCGTTAACACATACCTTCCCGTGTTATTACCATTTTATAACACCTCACAATACCACACCTGAGCTGCCGCCTGGTGTCCTCTCCTGGTCATAGGGGTTATTGCAAATGCCGTATAGGTGGTTGTGGGACTCGGACCACATGCAGAGCTCGCTGGAGTTGGTGACCCCCAGGGGGATGGCCCCGGCCCTCTTTAACAGGGCCACGGGAGGGGCGTCCCCCACTGAAAGGACCCCGCGCCGGGAAACCACACCTGCGGTGTTAGGCATGCCTGGCGGACAAAGGGAACGGGTGGGGAGAAGTTGAACATACAGGTGGAACTGTAAACTAGGATATAATCCATGACAATTTGACAAATATTTGGAGAGTGCAATGGCTTGGGTCTGTTACGGTTGTGGACTAAGCTGGCAGATAGAGATATTCAAAACCGTTTTCATTTGAATAGGGACAGATGCACTTTACTGATGCTTATCTAGTGGGAATATCATCAAAGAATGTAATGTATCTGATGGTGACGAGGCAGAGGGAAAGTTGTTGATGGTCGAATGCTGTTATGGTGAGACCTTAGGACTGTAGGAGAGGGTCTGTGTGTGTGTGTGTGTGTGTGGGGGGGGGGGGGGGGGGGGTAGGTCTACCTATAGCAGTGTTTCTCAATCCTGGTCCTGGAGACCCAAATGGGTACCCTTTCTAATTTTTGCCCTTGTACTAACAGGCCTAAAGCACTAATTAAGGCTTGGTGATGAATTGATAAGTGAAATCAAGTGTGTTAATGCTAGGGCTTTGGGTCCAGGATTAGAAAACACTGACCTATAAGGTAGGCCTACACACTCACCCAGACCCGCTCTCATAGCCTCACTACAGGGTACACAACTACATGAGTAGGTACACAGTGTGGGAGAATACAGGAGAGGATCTAGGTCAGCCATTTTCAAACCTCTGCTTGAGGAACACCCCCAGACGTTTCACAATTTTAGTTGTAGTCCTGAGCTAGCTCAAGGGCTGGATGATTAGATGACAAGTTGAATCAGGTGTGCTAGTTCTGGAATAGTTCAAATATTSAAACAGCTGGGCGGTCTCCGAGGAGAGGTTTGAGAAAGGACTGTCTAGGTGAGTGTGTAGACCTACCCCGTAGAGCGAAGGCCTCTTTGACAGTGAGGGGGACCCCCAGCAGGGGAAGTCTATCCTCCAGAACATCCTCTCCCCCGGTCTCCTCCTCGATCAACTTGTCCACCTGGGCTGCCTCTAGCAACGCTGCTGCAAACCTGGAGAGAGGGAGGAGAGGAAGCGAGAGAGCAGAGGAGGAGAGGAAAATAGGGAGCAGAGAGGGAGAGGAATAGAGAGAAAGAAGAAAGAAATAGGCATATACAGGTTTAGTTGTGTGTCAGGACATAGTGGAGGTAAGGTGAAACTGCAACATTAGATTTGTAACCATATGACATTTAACCAGTCTAGTCCCGGAGTACTTGTACTTGCCTGTCCTGCACCATAGCATTGAGCAGCGGGTTCACCTCCTGAATCCTGTCAATGTAGGCCTGCACCACCTCCACGCTCGACACCTACACCAACCAACATACAGTACAGACAGTAGTGCGCCTGTGTGTGTGCATCAATTCCAGTCAATTCAGAGTAAACCAATTTCCAATTCAACATTTTCCTCATTGAAAAGCCCTAAAGATTGGAATTGCTGTAGTCATAAACTTCCTGAATTGACAATTGGAATTGACCCCAACCCAGTTTCATAAGGAGATAACAGCACAAGGCTGTTGCCTAAGAGCCTATTTCTGCTTGATCTTAAAATGTGGTCGGAGACGCCATATGGATGGTGTGACGCTATTTGCGGAGCCTCCAGAGGCACGCAGACGCCATATTGAGCTCTGTACCGTATATATGTGCGCATCTCAAATTTTGTAACAGTGTGGAGGGCTAGGTATAGCTCCGCATTGACATGATTGGTTGTCTAAACACAAACTGACTTCCTTGACAAAAGCTCTGCGCTACTCCGCGAAGCAGAAAAAGTATGAATGCCCTGACTTCTGCAGAGGCCATATCACCGTAAATGCTGCACGGCCAATGCAGACGTCGGATTGACCATGTAGCGCCTTTATGTAATGGACATGTGCAGACATGTGCAGAGTGCAGTCACAGCCCAACTGCTCCCAGAGAGCAACGCAGTAGCCTATCATGCAGCAGATAGGCTCTTTATCAAGCCGTTGTAGAACCCTGTCCTAAGCTTTTGGTATTTTATTAGAATCCCCATTATCTGTGGCAAAAGCAGCAGCAACTCTTCCTGGGGTCCACACATGGTGGATAAATGAAGATAACTCACGCAGCCCTTTTACCATTGGCTACACCATTCAGGCCTACGGCACCGGAACCGTACAAGTGGAAGCACTCCGGAAAAGTAGTATCTCGCGTAAAAAGAGATTAGAACATATAACCCGGTACCGGGTAGCCTACGGACCTCTCTCCGACGAATCCTTTGCGCGAGCTGCATCGCAGACATCATCAGCAGAGGGTTGGTGACCGGAAGAAGTTTGGTGAATCCACGGGACCGCCTGGGAGAGAGGAGTCGAAAGAGCGCAAAGAGCACGCCCGTGCACGCACTCAGAATCCATACCTGGGCCCGTTCTAGCCGGGTCAACGCCATGATCACAGCTTTGGTCACCACCACCGCACGAACTGTTTTGACAGCAGGACACTGTCGTCGTCTAACATAACAACTCCCGGCATGCAGCGTGTTATTATGGTTCTTATCTATAAATGGGTTGCAGCCGACCTCGCTATCAGGTCAGCTGTTATCTATTGGACAGATTCACGTTTAAACGGAAAGTGACAACTTTCGCGAGAGTTGTACTTCTCGGTAACCGATATTAGGTCAACCGTGGCTAAATTTTAAACCGATATGAAGTGGCCAAGTGTGTGAACAATCAAAAGGTTAATGGTTAACCATTTGGCATCGTGTACTTCGATACGTAGTCTATGAGAATAAAATGCACTGTATTGAATATATTAAATGTAAGGTATCAAGCAAACCAAATAAAGAAAATAAGTGTACAACATAGTAGACAACAAATTATTATAGTGACATATTGGTCACAAATCACTATTTGCTTAGCTAAATCCGCTCTTTTAAGCGAGCGCAATGAACTGTTATATCTACATTGCACCACATGGTAGCAGTATTGCTATGATAAAAACACGATGCGCACTCAGACAAACTGAGCAGGTAATCATCGGGGTAAATAACTGCGCAATGCATGTCAGTGGATTAGGAAACCAAACCCACGAAGTCTGCATTTTAACCATCAAAAATGCTTTCCACAAATCCACGTTCCAGAATTTCCCTCAATATCTACAGGACTCAAACTGTACTTGCTTTTCTTTTGAATATGTTATGCTTGTATATGCTAATTTAGTTGAAATATCTAGATGCAGCCTAATATTCTAATTAATTTAACATAAAATACAAAAATATGTAAAATGTAATTTTTTCTAATTCCACCTGATATGGCACATCGCGGGTCATTTGTCTCAGTAGCTTATTGCTAAATCAGAACTTTATATGAATGAAACAATGACTACATTTTGAATGTCACGGCTGTTGAAAGAGGAGGACCAAGGTGCAGCATGGTGAGCGTACATTTTCTTTATTGAATAAAAATGACGCCGAACAAAAACAACAAACACTACAAAAACAAACCGTGAAGCTACAGGCTATGTGCCCTAAACAAAAGTCAACTTCCCACAAACACAGGTGGAAAAAAGAGCTACCTAAGTATGGTTCCCAATCAAAGACAAAGATAGACAGCTGTCCCTGATTGAGAACCATACCCGGCCAAAACATAGAAATAGAAAATCATAGAAACACAAAACATAGAATGCCCACCCCAACTCACGCCCTGACCAAACCAAAATAGAGACATAAAAAGGATCTCTAAGGTCAGGGCGTGACATTGAAGGATTTTATTGCAATGATTCAGGGAAAACTAAGTGTATACAATATAAACGTAATCTTTAAATGTCTGCTAACAACCAATATAAAGGTGTTTAAACTTAATCTACCTTGTGCCTTAACTGAAAATATTCAACAGTCATATTGATACTTGTTATATCAATTTGMAAGAAATCACACCTTTTTATATACATAGCAACTTGACAAAAAATCTTTTGGCCACATCTGCTGTCTCCATGATTGATAAAAATCTATCAAAATGTATTTGTCACATGCGCCGAACACAACAGGTGTAGGTAGACCTTACGGTGAAATGCTTACTTACTAGTGCTTAACCAACAATGCAGTGTTTAAAAAAAGTAGGCCTAAATAAGAAAAATGTGCTAAATAAACGAAAGGAAAAATAGTAACAATAAAATAACAATAATGAGGCTATATACAATAATTGAGGTAATATGTAGATGTAGGTAGGGGAAAAGTGACTATGCGTAGATCATGAGCAGAGTGTAGCAGCAGTGTATGTGAAGAGTGTGAAGGAATGTGAATGTGTGTTTTGTGTCTGTGTGTGTGTGTAGTATGTGTGAGTGTGTGGTTAGAGTACAGTGAGTGTGCATTGAGCCTGTGCAGGAGAGTCAGTACAAAAGAATAAGGGGGTCAATGTAAATAGTCCGGGTAGCCATTTGATTAACTGTTCAGCAGTTTTATGGGTTGGGGGTAGAAGCTATTAAGGAGCCTTTTGGTCCCAGACATGGCACTCCGGTACCGCTTGCCGTGCAGTAGCAGAGAGAACAGTCTATGACTTGGGTGGTTGGAGTCTTTGACAATTTTTAGGGCCTTCCTCTGACACTGCTTGGTATAGAGATCCTGGATGGCAGGAAGCTCTGCCCGAGTGATGTACTGGGCCATACGCATTACCCTTTGTAGCGTCTTGAGGTCAGATGCCGAGCAGTTGCCATACCAGGCGGTGATGCAACCAGTCAAGATGCTCTCGATGGTGCAGCTGTAGAACCTTTTGAGGATCTGAGGTCCCATGCCAAATCTTTTTTAGCCTCCTGAGGGAGAATAGGTGTTGTTGTGACCTCTTCATGACTGTCTTGGTGTGTTGGGACTATGATAGGTTCATTAGTGATGTGGACACAAAGGAACTTGAAGCTCTCGACCCACTCCACTACATTCCCGTCAATTTGAATGGGGGCGTGCTCGGCACCCATTCGAAGTGAGCCTAGAAGGCATTTAGCTCATCTGGCCGCATCACTGGGCAGCTTGTGGCTGGAATCCCTTTGTAATCCGTGATAGTTTGCAAGCCCTGCCACATCCGACGAGCGTCAGAGCCAGTGTAGTAGGATTCGATCGTAGTCCTGTATTGACGCTTTGCCTGTTTGATGGTTCATCAGAAGGCGTAGTGGCATTTATTATAAGAGTCCGGATTAGTGTCCTTTAGCTCATTGCGGATGTTGCCTGTAATCCATGGCTTCTGGTTGGGATACGTACAGTACGTATGGTCACTGTGTGGATGACGTCGGCGATGCACTTATTAATGAAGCCGGTGACTGATGTGTTAAACTCCTTAATGCCATCGGATGAATCCCAGAACATATTCCAGTCTTTGCTAGCAAAACAGACCTGTATCTTAGCATCAACTTCAATGGGRCACTTCCATATTGAGCGCGTCACTGGTACTTTCTGTTTGAGTTTTTGCTTGTAAGCAGGAATGAGGAGATTAGAGTTATGTTCAGATTTGTCAAATGGATGGTGAGGGAAAGCGTTGTATGAGTCTCTGTGTGTGGAGTAAAGGTGATCTAGAGGTTGTTTTTGCCTCTAGTTGTACAGGGGACATGCTGGTAGAAATTAGGTATTTAAATCGGCCGGGAGCGCCGCCTCTGTGTGAGCATTTTCTTGTTTGCTTATGGCCCTGTACAGCTCATTGAGTGTGGTCTTAGTGCCAGTATCGGTTTGTGGTGGTAAATAGACAGCTACGAAAAATATAGATTAAAAATATTTTGGTAAATAGTATTGTCTACAGTTTATTATGAGGTATTCTGCACCATTGAGAGCATCCTGACTAGTTGCATCACCGCCTGGTATGGCAACTGCTCAGCATCTGACCGCAAGGCACTACAGATGGTAGTGCATACGGCCCAGTACGTCACTGGGGCCAAGCTTCCTGCCATCCAGGACCTCTATACCAGGTGGTGTCAGAGGAATGCCCTAAAAATTGTCAAGCGGAGCGCCAGGTCTGGGTCCAAAAGGCTCCATAACAGCTTCTACCCCCAAGCCATAAGACTGCTGAACAGTTAATCAAATGGCTACCCAGACTATTTGCATTGACTCCCCCCTTTTTTTACGATGCTGCTACTCTGTGTTTATTATCTATGCATAATCACTTTAGCCCTACCTACATGTACAGTACCAGTCAAAAGTTTGGACCTACTCATTCCAGTGTTTTTCTTAATTTTTTACTATTTTCTACATTGTAGAATAATAGTGACGACATCTAAACTATGAAATAACACATATGGAAACATGTAGTAACCAAAAAAGTGGTAAACAGATCAAAATATATTTTATATTTGAGATTCATCAAAGAAGCCTTTGCCTTTGTAACAGTATAACTTTATACCGTCCCCTCGCCCCGACACGGGCGCGAACCAGGGACCTTCTGCACACATCAACAACGGTCGCCCACGAAGCATCGTTTACCCATCGCGCACAAAGGCCGCGGCCCTTGCAGAGCAAGGAGCAACACTACTTTAGGTTTCAGAGCAAGTGACGTAACTGATTGAAACGCTAGTAGCGCGTACCCGCTAACTAGCTAGCCATTTCACATCCGTTACACTCACCCCCCTTTCAACCTCCTCCTTTTCCGCAGCAACCAGTGATCCAGGTCAACAGCATCAATGTAACAGTATAACTTTACGTCCGTCCCCTCGCCCGGGCGCGAACCAGGGACCCTCTGCACACATCAACAACGGTCGCCCACGAAAGCACCTCGTTATCCATTGCTCCACAAAGGCCGCGGCCCTTGCAGAGCAAGGAGCAACACTACTTCTAGGTTTCAGAGCAAGTGACGTAACTGATTGAAACGCTACTAGCGCGTACCCGCTAACTAGCTAGCCATTTCACATCCGTTACACCTTGATGACTGCTTTGCACACTCTAAAATTTGTTTAACACCTTTTTGGTTACTACATGATTCCATATGTGTTATTTCATAGTTTTGATGTCTTAACTATTATTCCACAATGTAGAAAATAGTAAAAATAAAGAAAAATCCTTGAATGAGTAGGTGTGTCCAAACTTTTGACTGTTTATTTACATTTACATTTAAGTCATTTAGCAGACGCTCTTATCCAGAGCGACTTACATAACCTCAATTACCTCGACTAACCTGTACCCCCGCACATTGACTTGGTACCGGTACCCCCTGTATATAGCCTTGCTATTGTTATTTTATTATTACTTTTTTTAAACTTGATTTTCTTAACTCTTATTTTTCTTAAATAAGTGACAAATACGATTTGATTTGAAAAGAAGGAAGCCTGTACAGATATGTCCTGAATACAAAGCGTTATGTTTGCGGCAAATCTAACACAACACATCACTGAGTACCACTTTTCATTTTTTCAAGTATGGTGGTGGCTGCTCATGTTATGCTTGTCATCGGCAAGGACTAGGGAAATTGCCGATTGCCGAATTATAGCTAAGCACAGGCAAGATCCTATAGGAAAACATGGTTCAGTCTGCTTTCCAACATACACTGCAAGACACAAATTCAGCTTTCAGCAGTATAATAACATAAAACACAAGGCCAAATATACACTGGAGTTGCTTATCAAGACAGCATTGAATTATCCCTAATCCCCCCTAGTTACAGTTTTGACTTAAATCGGCTTGAAAATCTATGGCAAGACTTGAAAATGGCTGTCTATGATCAACAACCAATTGACGGAGCTTGAAGAATTAAAAAAAGACAATCCAGGTGTGGAAAGCTCTTCGAGACTTACCCAGAGACTTACCCAATCGCTGCCAAAGGTGATCCGAACGTATTGACTCAGAGGGTTGATTACCTATGTAATCAAGATTTATTAGTGTTTTATTTTTCATAATCTTTTTACAAATGTAAAAAAAAATCTTCCACTTTAACATTACAGAGTATTTTGTGTAGATCTTTGACAAAACATGACAATAAAATCACCTTTAACACAACAAAATGTGGAAAAGGTAAAGGGGTGTGAATACTTTCTGAAGGGACTGTAACTTAAATACCTCATGATGTCTGCTTCCAACTCACACTCTCAAACATGTAGATCCCCTGAACGCAGCTCACTTTCCAGCCCACTTTCCAGCTCACACTCTCAAACACCTAGATCCCCTGAACGTAGCTCACTCTCCAGATCCCAATCACCTGTTCACACACCTGTATGTTATTATCACACACTATTTAGTTCAGTTATTTGCACCCCATCACTGTGAGGTATTGTTTGTTTTGTGACACATGTCTTTCAGAGTGCTGGGTTTCCTGTGATTTACTCCTCATGTGTATGACAGTTTTTGCCTGCCTCACGAACAACGCCTTTTACCTATTCCCTGCCTGTACTTTAGTCTATTGGATTTCCTGTTATCTACCTATTGCCTAGCATGAGCTAGTTCGTACCCCATCCCAACCCAAAATATAAGCTTGTTATACTCCAAACTTTGTAAATGAAAACAAACCACTAGCCTGAAAACATTATTAAAACTATCATTTTGATATCACCAATGGTTTACTGAAACGGGCAGGGAGAATGCTTTGTTATTGTTTTTACTGCTGATTGCCACTTTAAACAATCTATAACATTCTTATTAAATCACACACAATATTGTAAAATGTTAAACAAAAAGTGGTAATTGTAAGACAGGAACATACTACCCTCTAAAAAGAAAAGGTTCCTGGAGTATCCTTTAGGGGTTCTTCAAATTGAAACTGTGGGGGAACCCCTATAAGTTCTTCGGAGAACCCTTTAATTAAAAGGGCTCTTCAAAGAACTCCTTTTAATGCATTCTCAAAAAAAGTTTGAAGAACCTTTTGGGGTTCATTTTTTTTAAATAGTAATTTTACAGATGATTATCAAAACATGCACATTACAGTATTTTGTGGTAAATGTGAATGAAAAAAACTGTTTTGATAATGGTTTCATACAGATACCTTGTCCATAATGTAGAGGCCTATGGGATATTCATTGAAGAGGTAAGGGAGGAGGATGGTAAACGTGATCTGCATAACATACCAATACCAATTTTACAAGCGACAAACCTTACCTTAAATTGAGATCTTTACATTTTTCAGTTAAGTGCCTGCACATGCTGTCCTTTCAAATCCAAATGTTTCAGTTGGGCAGTTAGGTTTCTGCAAGAACTCCCACCAACTAAGGAGGTTCCTTGATGAACCCCACCTCCTATGAGGTTCTTGGAATAACCTTTTGGGGGCAATCACACATGATATTGTAAAATGTAAAACAAAAAGTGGTATTTCTACAACAGGAACTCACTATTGGAAAGTTCTACAGCCTCCAACTGAATCAGTGAATTATATCATCCAAATTCTGTATGTCCACATTGTTAAGAGGCATTGTATGCTATCCCCTACCAGCTCCAATTGCTACTTTCAGTTAGACAAACTAAAGATATGGAATAACTTAAGGCTGAACCTAGATATTAGAGAGATACTTCCCTAATCCCCCCTGGTTAATAACCATCTATTTCCACCATCCTTTTCAGACAAAGCTTTTGATATATGGAGACAAAATGGTGTGAAATCACTTTATGACCTTTATAAAGTTGGCGCCTTTGCATCATTTGAATATCTCTCAAAAACATTAAATATTCCAAAGTGCCACTTCTGTAGATACTTACAAGCCTGCGATTGGGCCAAAAAATAAACAACTAAATGATTTCCCACAGGTGCCATCTCTCAACATTTAAAATTATATATTCAAAACCAACTCAATTGCAAAAGGGAGTCTATCAGCTGTTTATACTAAATTACTAACTGTTGGGACTCCTTGATGTAAAGAAATTGACATCAATTTGGGAATCGAAATTTAAACCAATAGTTGAGAATGTACACTGAGTGTACAAAAACACTATGAACACCTGCTCTTTCCATAGCTTTCACCTGGTCAGTCTATGTTATGATCTCTTATTGATGTCACTTGTTAAATCCACTTCAATCAGTGATGATGAAGGGGAGGAGACAGGTTAAAGAAAGATTTTTAACCCTTGAGACAGTTGAGACATGGAATGTGTATTTGTGCCATTCAGAGGGGGAATGTCCAGTAATGTCCAATAGATTCCAGGTGCACAGGTTTGTGTCAAGAACTGCAGCGCTGCTGGGTTTTTCACACTCAACAGTTTCCCGTGTGTATCAAGAATGGTCCACCACCCAAGGGACATCCAGCCAACTTGACACAACTGTGGGAAGCATAGGAGTCAACATGGGCCATCATCCCTGTGGAATGCTTCCGACACCTTGTAGAGTCCATGTCCGACAAATTGAGGCAGGTCTGAGGGCAAAATGGGGGGGTTAATATTGTAAATCAATATTAGGAAGATGTTCTTAATGTTTTCTACACTCAGTGGGCTGGCGCAGCGGTCTAAGGCACTGCATCACAATGCTAGAGGCATCACTACAGACCTGGGTTTGATCCTGGGCTGTATCACAACCAGCCATGATTGGGCGGCGCAGGGGAGGGGAGGGTTTGGCTTGGGGGGGGCTCTACTTGGCTCATTGCGATCTAGCGACTCCTTGTGGCGGGCCAGGCGCCTGCAGGCTGATCTCGGTCATCAGTTGAACGCTGTTTCCGCCGAACACATTGGTACGTTCGGTTGTTAAGAAGCGCGGTTTGGCGGGTCATGTTTTGGAGGACGCATGACTCAACCTTCGCCTCTCAAGCCAGTTGGGGAGTTGCAGCGATGAGACAAGATCGAAATTGGGGAGAAAAAGGGGGTAAAATACAACCATAAAATAAACAAAGAAATCCTTCTATTTCTATATGTAGCAGTCAGGCTACATTTGTATGCCTCTGTCTACAATCAGTTCATTTTGTTGCATGAATTGCAGTGCATTTTCTTAGGCTACATTTTGCCAAATTGCATAGGCCACAAATCTTTTAGGGATGTGATGGAAAAACGATTTTTAAAATTCCCATGACAACTAGGCCAAATCAATATCTCATCTGCAATGCAAGTGACATACTGTACATTTATTGAATGTTTAGCCTCTATTCTCTTTCCTGTTTTTAATTACATTGAAATGAAGCGTTTCTGCATTTGCAATTAAGACGATTGTTTTATTGTTGGCCTATGCCTAAAGGCTATATTGTTTATGACCTGAATCAGTCACCCCTGTAAAACCTGCAACATTATAGCTTACAACGTGATTTATATCCTACAAAAGACGTGTGAAATTCAACAACTAGAAATCAAAGCAATTTCTAGACCTTTTAATCTCATTAGAAATTCAACAATTTAGCATCACAAAAAGCCCCCGAACAAAGTCTTATGTGGATCAAATGAACGAACCAATATTTGAAATATCAATAGGCTCTCATCCAAGCACACACAGTCATAGAAACCTGAGGAGATAATACGTTTCTGCACCTCATCGGTAAATTGAGATACACCCCCACACACTCTCTCTTGTAGGGTAAAGAGAATTAACATTTTGGGACGTGTAGAGACGGGACAGACTGAAAATGAAAGCAGTGGGTGGGTTTTAAAATTGCCAATTGACTTTGTTTGTGTCTCTAGTCTCTACAACCCACTTCTTCTTTTTATCAACAATCTACATGGAGAATAGAACCAGAAGTAGAATGAGACTCCATTACTATGGATAGAATATTGTATTTGAATGTCCTTGTCCCTGACAAACCTTGAGTTTGAGATCCTGAGTTGTTTGTATAGGCATAGATAGCTATACCACATTGTCATGTTTTATGTGTGTTAATGGTTAATATTATATGGATTTATCTCTATGAACCGGACGTACACAAACACACACACACACACACACACACACACACACACACACACACACACACACACACACACACACACAGAAGAAGCCTCAAGGGGCTCTTTCCATTGATTTATATTTTGATCTTTAAGCCATTTAGACACTAATGGATGGAAGCCAGGACATCCATCTCATCTTGTTATTTTCAGTCTTGTAGATCCTCAATATATCTATACCCCACTGACTGCTTCATAAGGTCTTCACAGTAATAGGACCCTATACTTTCTGCATAATGTTGACAAGAATTTATACACAAAAGGATTCTAATTCTGCAATCGATCATATCCACCACCAGCATATAGATTTAGATTTTATTAGGATCCTTTTGTATAATAGCGAAAAAGACATTACAGACAAAAGACTTTACAATTTACATACATTTAAAAGATTAACATGTAGTGTGCATGTGTGTGTGTGCATCTATCAGTTACACATACATGTCAGTACATACACACAACAAGTAGGTCACATGGGGGAGAGGCGTTGTGCCGTGAGTTGTCGCTTTATTTGTTTTTTTTAAACCAGGTTTGCTGTTTACTTGCACTGAATTAGATGGAAGGGAGTTCCGTGCAATCATGGCTCTGTATATTACTGTGTGTTTCCTTGAATTTGTTCTGGGCCTGGGGACTGTGAAAGACCCCTGGTGGCATGTCTGGTGGGGTAAATGTGTGTCAGTGGTGTGTGTAAGTTGACTATACAAACAATTTGGAATTTCCAACACATTAATGTTTCTTATAAAAACAAGAAGTGATGCAGACAGTCTTTCCCCAACTCTTAACCAAGAGAGACTGGCATGCATAGTATTGATATCAGCCCTCTGATTATGATGAAGAGCAAAACGTGCCACTCTGTTCTGGGCCAGCTGCAGCTTAACTAAGTCCTTCTTTGCAGCACTTTCACCATATGACTGGACAATAATCAAGGTAAGATAAAAGCATTCCAGGTGTCAGTCGGTCAGTCATTTAGTAAATGGAGTGTAATGTACTTCACACACACACGCACAAACAGACACACACACTACAACACAAACACACTCATTTAGTAATTTAGTAATTTTAGTAATTATGTTCTATTTCCAATGGGTGAGAGGATGAGAGCATACCCACTTCCTTATGATCCACTATCCTGCTACTTCAGTGTACCCTAGTGACTGACCCTGTCGGTCCCCCAAGGGGTACCACTAACCACCATGTCCCCTCCATTGGGATATCAGCAGCAGCTGGTTCCTGGAGGTGAGCAGGGGGTTCATCATGGAGCATGTGGCATCCCCCTCCTCAGTCTACCCCACCCCTCTACTCCTGTGGGGCATGTGGGGGTGCGTGAAACAGCTGGTGAGTTCCAAAAACCAATTAGAGCCCCCTTACCTTGCGGATCTGGACAGCCAATGAGAAACTAGGGGGAAGTGAGTGGGATCCTTAGTACCTGCAGGACTCCCATGTTGAGGTTTCTGTGATAATAATCATTTGTGGGTGCATATATTTGTCCTTTGCATATTCCAACTCTGCCCAACATGTTTCACCTTGTTGGCCCAGGGATTCAAACCAGCAACCTTTCAGTTACTGGGCCAATGCTCTAACCAATAGGCTACCTGCCATGACCTGTGTGCGTGTGTACACAGTTTGTTGCTGCACTGGTAGAAACGTAAGATGCAGGCTATATTCCAATGTTTAGTTCATGTAGACCTATCCACCTATATGTAGGCAGTATATGCCTATACATAGGCCTAGTATACAGCTACACCTATAGGCCTATCCACCTATATTCACATTTCTTTATATGAATATGTAGTCTAAAAGGTCAACAACAATAGCCTATGTGTCAGGAGCATATAAACTATAATCAATGACCAAGATGTAATAGCCTAATGCTCACCTATGCATATTTGTTTGGTTAAAGAACTATGACGCACTAACATATGGGGTCATGTGAGGTCAACACAATCATCTCCCATCCGTATCACACAGGCTACGTCCCAAATGACACTCTATTCCCCATAGGGCTCTGGTCAAAAGTAGTGCACTATGTAGGGAATAGGGTGCCATTTAGGATGCAAGATCAGTCTATTCTGAGACTTTAGCTAAATAATACATGGGATATGTCATTATCTAAACAATGGTGTGACTTGAGGGTTATGTTTCAGGGAGTCACTACCTGGGGTGTATGTGTGGATAAAAACCCCAAGAAAAAAATTGATAAATTATGCATTATAGTAGAGCCTAGAGACTATTCAAATGTTGCCAGTTGGTAGCCTACTGAATGGCACAAAGCATTTACCAGGGGCCGAATGTGACCACAGCCTGTTATGTGAACTATATCGGTATGTGGTGCGAGATGGCGCTTCAGTAAGAAGCAATTTATCACCGGGTGGCCCTGAGGTTGTACTGAGCTGTATTCCTCCATGTTCTACCTGGACTCAGGGGTAGACGTAACATAGTAAAAGGTAAATCCGAGACACTCCAATTAGTATGATATGTTATGTTTCGTATGGTATGTATTAATTTATGGACGTCCGTCATACGATACAATATGTTCCGAATGACAATTTCTATGATATGTTATGAATTGCAATTATTACAATATGTTATGAATTGCAATTCGTCAATATATCAAGAATTTGCAAAATGGCCTCCCTAGTATCGCAGCGGTCCAAGCCAGCCGTGACCGGGAGACCCATGTGGCGAAGCACAATTAGCCCAGCATCGTCTGGGTTAGGGGAGGGTTTGGCCGGGCGGGATGTCCTTGTCCCATCGCGCTCTAGTGACTTCTGTGGCGGGTTGGGTGCATGCACGGCCGTCAGTTGTACGGTGTTTCCTCTGACACATTGGTGCGGCTGGCTTCCGGGTTAAGCGAGCAATGTGTCAAGAAGCAGTGCGGCTTGGCAGGGTCGTGTTTCGGAAGACGCATGGCTCTCCACCTTCACCTCTCCTGAGTCCATACAGGAGTTGTGATGGGATGGGACAAGACTGTAACTACCAATTGGATATCACAAAAATTGGGGCAAAAAAGGGGTAAAAAAACATATGAATTTTCAAAATGTATTATATGTTTCAAATTCCAATTTGTTGTGGCTAACATTAGCTAGGAGTCTAGGTGGCGAACACTAATGTTAGCTAGATTAAGGGTTAAGGTTAGGGTGAGGGGAAGAGTTAGTTAACGTGCTAAGTAGTTGCAAAGTAGCTAAAAAGTAGTTTAAAAGTTACTAATATCCTAAAGTTGTCCGTGATGAGATTCGAACACGCAGCCATTGGGTTGCTAGATGTTCGCTTTTGGTTTTGTCTTAAGTAACATTCTGTCTTATGTAACCATACCAAACCTAACATACAGTGCATTRGGAATATGTTCAGACCCCTTTACCCTTTCCACATTTTGTTACAGCCTTATTCTAAAATAGATTCAATCGTTTTTCCCCCTTATCAATCTACACACAGTACCCCGTAATGACAAAGTCTCCCAGTCTCTGCCACTGAAAAACATCCCGACAGCATGATGCTGCCACCACCATGGTTCACCGAAGGGATGGTGCCAGGTTTCCTCCAGACGTGACGCTCGGCCTTCCGGCCAAAGAGTTCAATCTTGGTTTCATCAGACCAGAGCATCTTGTTTCTCATGGTCTGAGTCCTTTAGGTGCCTTTTGGCAAACTCCAAGCAGGCTGTCATTCGCCTTTTATTGAGGAGTGGCTTCCGTCTGGCCACTCCATCATAAAGGCCTGACTTGTGGAGTGCTGCAAAGATGGTTGTCCTTCTGGAAGGTTCTCCCATCTCCATAGAGGAACTCTGTAGCTCTGTCAGAGTGACCATCGGGTTCTTGGTCATCTCCCTGACCAAGGCCCTTCTCCCCTGATTGCTTAGTTTGGCTGGGCAGCCAGCTCTAGGAAGGGTCTTGGTGGTTCCAAACTTCTTTGGAAGGAGGCCACTGTGTTCTTGGGGACCTTCAATGCTGCAAAAATGTTTTGGTATCCTTCCCCAGATCTGTGCCTTGACACAATCCTGGCTCAGGGCTCTACGGACAATTTCTTCGACCTCATGGCTTAGTTTTTGCTCTGACATGCACTGTCAACTGTGGGACCTTATATAGACAGATATGTGCCTTTTCAAACCATGTCCAATCAATTGAATTTACCACAGGATGACTTCAATCAAGTTGTCGAAACATCTTAATGATGATCAATGGAAACAGGATGCACCTGAGCTCAATTTATTTTGAATCTCATAGCAAAGGGTAAATACTAAATACTTATTTCTGTTTTGTCTAAAAACCTGTTTTTGCTTTGTCATTATGGGGTATTTTGTGTAGATTGATAAGAGGAAAAAAATATTGTATCTATTTTAGAATAAGGCTGTAACGTAACAAAATGTGGAAAAGGTCCAAGGGTATGAATACATTCCGAATGCACTGTATCATAGTAATTTCAGTATCCCATATCTACATTTCCTATGTTACGTTTAGTCTATGAGACCAGTCTGTGATGTTCACAACTGAGGAAAATGTATAAATAGATGTCGAGTTGCACTTAAGGTACTGCAGGTAGACTATGCGTGCTATGTGTGTTTACCTTGAGTTTCTGAGATAGGTGAACATTGTTGTTAGTTTGAAAGCAGCCGCAGGTGAAGTTTTTGAAGGTGATGACCGTGATGACGCGTGGACCCGCCCAACTGCTTTTTCGCCAATAAGAAGCGACACTAAAAGTCGCACTGTTTTCTCAGTGCAGTGCAGAGCAGACCACGACAAACAGAGGCAACGGGACTTGAAACAGGGGACCGTGCAGGAGCGGGACGGTAGACAAGGCTGATTAATTAGAGAAATAAAAGGCACCGTAATCCAATACCACGGCCGGGTCAGGGCGCGAGAGGCAGAGGACACCGTTGGCTAGGCTACCTGTAGATTTGATCAAGGGCATGTAAGTCGCATCAATGCTTTAGTGCGGTCATGCATGCATGATTCCGTCCTAGAGCGTTTTTTTTTGCCATTATTTTCCACTTTGAAATAGTGTAGGCATAGGCTATATTTTTGTGTATATTTAGTTGTGTGAGAGAGTAGTGACAGACGAATCCAAAAACTAAGCCCAGCTCTGCATTTATAATTGATGACCTGCAGTCAAGCTGACAGTGGTCGAATAAAGTCTGTTACGAATGCGCTACTCTCTCGCTTTCTGTCTACCGAAAACATCAAACGTGCCCAAAGAACCTCTCTTCGTCCGTCCACCGGTTGTTTTCAACCTGAACATTTGCCTGTTTGTTTATGCAGCCTGTTATTCTTGTTTCTATTGAATGATCAATCAAGATCCATTTGAAAAGGCTACTGTTATGTGATTTGGTCAAGTTAGGCTATATAGCAGCTCTGTGTGTGCAAATTCTGTTCTACAATGAAGCGGCGATATCGCGCTGCTTTCATGACATGTATCAGGACAGACCAGCCATAGATAAGTAGGCTACACAAATAACAGCGGCGAACCACGGTAAACGGCCTCTTTTCTATTTTAAAGCCTAGTGGCTTCCTTCTGTCAGGGAGAAGCAGAGTCCAGGATCATTAAACAATACGCACGGGCATAGCCGCGGGAAATAGGGGTGCTAAGGGTGCTGTATCACCCCCTGAGAAATCATTATATATATATATATATATAGAGAGAGAGAGAAAAAAAAATCCACAAAAGTAGTGCACTGGGCCTTTTCCTGTATTAGCAGAATGATATAACCCTCTGTAGTGTAGGCAATTATTATTTATTTTTGTAGTTGGTCTTTTTCACAAAAGTAGTGCACTGGGCCTTTACTAGTCCTGTACTAGCTGACCATATAGAGCCCCACAGTGGAAGTGTCCTAATACGCATAAAACCTAGCGGTCTAACAGGGAAATGGTTCCAATAATTTTCCCACCATTCATTTTTCCAATAGGGTATATTATAAACACTTAAAATAAGGACTGTTTCGTGTAGGCTTAACCTGGAGTGATGTTTTGATAACCATTTAAATCTCTCTAGAACAAGGTGACTTATCAATAAAGTTGCCTCTATTTACTCTGTTTTGAAAACGCTAATTAGCGTCCAGGTAGACTTCATGCAAGACTACAAATCCCTGCAAGCTCCTGCACGTCATCTCTAGCTGACACTTTTGCTAATAGATATTGTGGCAATTTATTAATTACTACATTTAGCTAACATTAGCTAGTTAATCCAGAGATTCTTCACTTTGCCTCGATTCATCAGTTTCATCCAGATCATGGCATTTACAGTTCTTTATAATAGCCACATTAGCAGCTAATTGGCGTGTAATTTTTGGGGGGTAAATACATTGATAAGTCACCTTGTCCTAGAGAGATTTACAGTTATCAAAACGTCACGCCATGGTAAGCCTACACAAAACACAGCCCTTATTTTAAGTGTTTCTAAAATCCCCTATAGGAAAAATAGTGGGAAAACGATTGGAACCATTTCCTTGTTTGAACGCTAGGTTTTATGGGTATTATGACTCATACTGTGGTACGCTATAGCCGTTTGTAGCAGGAATTTATTTTGTTCCCCTCCCCAAACATCTTCCTGCGGCTATGCGCACGTGAAACCGGGTTTCAATTGGTAGAAAATGTGTGCCCTTTCCACTGCATAAGCAGACAGTAGGAAACTGAATTTTACTGAGGGAGAGAGAAGGGGGTGGATATATCTGCCTATATCTTTACAGCATGACGGAATCAAACACCGCGCACAAGCGATGTCGAATGCGCCAGGATTGATGGAAGTTGTGTAGGCTTAAGTTTCTAAAAGAAGAAATACACAAACTTGAAGACAGACAGCTGTTTTCTGTTAGCTTTAGAGATCGAGGGTACTTTGATCGTGAATTAATCTGTTTCTCCCTCGTTCTGATACTCAGTATCCAGTGTGAAGCTCAGCCATTTTACCGGATCCTCTCGCTTCTGCGGAGGACATGGGAAATGTAAACCGTGTTGGATTTTGAGCTGCGTGCATGTCCCGCCCCCCTTCGCATCCTGGGATAACTGAGATGGAGCGGGTCGAGATGGACCGGGACCAGGAGGCGGCGGAGCCACTCGTCCACGGGCCGAACCGAATCAGGCCCTCGTCCTACCGGGCTCTACGCAGCGCCGTGTCAAGCCTGGCCCGTATAGATGACTTCATCTGTGAGAAGATTGGCTCGGGCTTCTTCTCAGAAGTGTTCAAGGTAAGGTAAATTACATGTAAGAGTTTGAAGATCAGGGCCTGTCCTGTATTCTATTCACAAAGCGTCTCAAAGTAGAGGTGGGGCGGCAGGTAGCCCAGTGGTTAGAGCGTTGGTTTGGTTACAAGATCGAATCCCAGAGCTGACAAGGTAAAAATCTGTCGTTCTGCCCCTGAACAAGGCAGTTAACCCACTGTTCCTAGGCCGCCATTGAAAATAAGAATTTGTTCTTAACTGACTTGCCTAGTTAAATAAAATAAAAGTAGAGCTGATCTATGATCAGTTTTCACTTATAAATCATAATGAATATGATTAGCGATAGGCCTAGACAGAAAGGTCCCAAATCCTAGACTAACATTCTTATTTCTTATTCAGATCCTTTATTCTGAAATGCTTTGTGAATATTGGTCCAAAGTAGTTCAACTTGGCCTATTGACTTGTTTAAGGAGGTCTAGGCTTAGTGCTAAACAGTGTGGGATAGGATAGCCTTTGGACATCTGAGCATCCCTGGTGAGGTCATCATTGACACCAAGCATGAAACATGAATGACCATTGATGTTACCTGACGCCAGGTGTTTTTGTAGGCAAGTGATTAGTTGGCCTTTACTATACTCTCTATTGGCCTATACCCTTGTGGGGTTGTGTGTACGAAGGAGGCTTCAGTATAATTGGCCTCTTTGGAAGGACACTTTCCACAAAAGCTCTTTCTGAAATGAATGGCTTGTAGAAAACAAGCTTCTAAATACTGTACCTAACATTCAAGGTGCTAGATAAGGTAGGCTTGCGCATACAGTGCTGATGATGATGATGGATCATAATAGGGAAGATTATTTTGCCACTAGTGACCACAGCACCACATCGACCCCCACCAGAACCCAGTGACGGTGAAACACTGAATTTCCAATTCTCTTCCATGCTTTTCAATTAGGAAAATTTGGATTGAAATGGAATTGACCCCAAACCTATAGCCCACATTACAGGGAAGGGAACGGAGTGTGTTGGTGTGAAAATTATACCTGTTCCTGGATGGTAGGTCTACTGCACATGCAGAGGTAGATGGTAACCTTACTCTGTCTAAACAACATGAGTGGAAGTCAAGGGGGGTTCAGCCTGGGATGCATCCCAAATGGCACCCTCTTCTCTACACAGTGCACTACTATTGACCAGATTAGTGCACTACGTAGGGAAAAGTGCTATTTGGGACAGTCACGGACTAACCTTATTCCTGGTTCCTCTCCTGTTTCACTAAGCCTTATAATGTTCAGGTAGCCTATTGGTTAGAGCGTTGGGCCAATAACCGAAAGTTTGATGGTTTGAATTCCCGAGGTGAAAAATCTCCCAATGTGCCCTTGAGCAAGGCACTTCCCTCTAATTTGCTCCAGGGGCACTGTACTACTATGGCTGACTCTGAAACACATTCTACTGCACTTATCCAGTGAATGTGACAACAAAAACATCTTTGTCAAGTTTTTTCCATAACATTGGGCCAGGGGTTTTCCTTGACCTCTCTTTATAATAGGAGCATAGTAACACAACTGTCACAGTGCCCTTTGGATGTGCAGTTCACATGCAAATGATTTGGTCTTTGTAGGTGCTGGCTGTAAAGATGCCTCTCTTGATTTGAGTAATCTGCCCTTTGATAACTACGTATAAATGCAAACGTATTACTGCAGTGATAAAAACTACGAGTTCCAATCTAGCTGTTGTAAAGTTCAGATGACATGACCGTAATAGAGGCATAAATGAGCCTCGCAATAAATCTGCGAAGATAAACTGAAAATTATCGACACCGACCATATTGATCTCTTATCGCAGGCATTTTGCTGACATCATTCATTACGATAAGGTGCCTATACTAGAGAAATGTCAAGTTTGAAATTAAATCAGTTTGCTAATATGGGTGATTGTTAATGGGACAATTGATGGCTACAAAAACCAAACTACTAGTAGTAGTTCAAGGATAATAAAAAAAACTGTGGTGAACATTGTTTTAAATATATCGTTCTATTTATCGTTATCTGGCAATTTATCGCAATATACATTTTTGTCCATATAGCCCAGCTTTACCTCGCAACTCTGTATTGCATACCGTAAATTATCTTCTCTCCACTCTGTCCTTTGACATCTGCTTTATAACGCAGCATCTCTGTGGTCTAAAGGGACCAGGAGTTTTTTTGCTCAGTCACACACACACACACACACACACACACACACACACACACACACACACACACACACACTCTGAAGCATTGACTCTTAATAATTAAATATAAATGGAGCTCCACAAAGACACTTGGCACCCTGCCATCTCTAGTGTTACACTCTTGCTCTCTCACACTCTCCAGGCTCAGTTAATGCTTTCCTCATGGCACTCAGTCAGCCAGGCAGACATGTATACCTCCGCACTGCCATTGTGCAAGACAAGGAGGGGTGCGCGTGTCAAGACAAATCCTTCAGGTGCTGCTTTGTATCTTTTTTCTTTAATAATTTTCAAAGAACTGCAAGAGCGTGCTCCCTAGACCTGCCTGATTGCAGAACTGTAAGTGTTACTTCCTGTAGAGGCAGGAAGGATATTTTTTTTCTTCCCCCTCTTCAGATCTAACTGAAACAGAACTAGAATGTTCCATTCGAGTTATTCTAATTCTATGGGAAGGAGCACAGACCTACCTTAGGTGTCAAACCTGTCCTTCTCAAGGATGAAAGAATGGCGATTGAAAGATGAAGGGATGATGGGAATAGAAGATTGGTAGAGAGGATGAATGTTTTTGTTGTTTGTACTTTTACCCCATTTTCTCCCCAATTTCGTGATATCCAATTTGTAGTTAGTCTTGTCCCATCGCTGCAACTCCCCTACGGACTCGGGAGAAGCGAAGGTCGAGAGCCATGTATCCTCTGAAACACGACCTCGCCAAGCCGCACTGCTTCTTGACACACTGCTCGCTTAACCCGGAAGCCAGCCGCACCAATGTGTCGGAGGAAAAAACCGTACACCTGACGACTGACGTCAGCTTGCAGGTACCCGGCCCGCCACAAGGAGTCTCCTGGTCACGGGCCTGCTGTGACACCGCCTGGGATCGAACCCGGGTCTGTAGTGATGCCTCAAGCACTGTGATGCAGTGCCTTAGACCGCTGCACCACTCAGGAGGCCCCTAGAGAAAGGATAATACATACATATAGGTAGGAGGGAATATGAAGGTACATGTATTGAGCGATTTAAAGTAAGAGTTGTAGTGTTGAGTTGATCAAAGTAAGAGTTGTTGTAGTGTTGAGTTGATCATTGGAGGCTGCTGAGGAGAGGACGGCTCATAATAATGGCTGAAACAGAGCGAATGTATTTGATACCGTTCCACTGATTCCGTTCCAGCCATTAACACCAGCCCGTCCTCACCAAACTTCCTATGCTTGAGGTAACTGGGGTTGGAGTTTGTCATTAGTGGGATCAAATCAAAATTTATTTGTCGCATGCGCTGAATAGGTAGCCCTTACAGTGAAATGCTTGCTTACAAGCTCTTAACCAACAATGCAGTTTTAAGAAAAAAAAGTGTTAAAGTATTTACTAAATAAACTGAAGTAAACAATATATATATATTTTTTTAAATAAGAGCTAAAATAACAGTAATGAGGCTATATACAGGTGGTACCGGTAGTGTCCATGTGTCCCTTATGACTTGGTGGTAGAAGCTGAAGACTTTTGGACCTAGACTTGCTGCTTCGGTACCGTTTGGCGTGCAGCAGCAGAGGAAACAGTCTATGACTAGGGTGGCTGGAATTTTTGGGAAGTTTAGGGCCTTCCTCTTATTTTATTTTATTTCACCTTTATTTAACCAGGTAGGCTAGTTGAGAACAAGTTCTCATTTACAYCTGCGACCTGGCCAAGATAAAGCACAGCAGATTGACACATACAACAGCACAGTTGGTTAGGAGCCCGTGAAGCGGCAGCCATCTCCTCCGGCGCCATCAGACATCAGATCTGTGACTGATGGAGCTAGTTCTGAGTCATGTGGCGAAAAGTCACTCGGTCAATGAGTCATCACCCTAATGACGAGCACTAATTGACACTAAAGGCTTCCACAAGCCTCTGTTCGGCTGGCGCCTAGCCAAACTCACCTAGGTGAACCTAACCTAACCTTAAAAGGCCTTCACGTGAACGAGGGGAAAAAACGCTGTTTGTCACCGTTGCAAATATACGCTTTCTCAAACTAGTCAGATTAATTCTAAGGTAACTCCAGAAATGTCCTTTTAATTTTGACGTTTGTGCCGAGGAGATCTTAGTTGGGCAATTTTAGATCTAAGATGTTTGGTGCAGTATTTCGCAAGTGAAAAAAAATTGCATGAAAACCAGTCATCTATCATTTAATGATAACAAACACTTAATTGAATAATCCCTATTGTTGACCAATGACCGACAAAGGGGTGTAGACTTCGGCTACTGAAATTCGGCTAACAAAAACATCAATGTTGTCATAATATAGGCACAAACTGTTTCTGAGAAGCATGCGAACACCTTTAGGGCATACGCAGTCAGCAGGGGTGGGGTGTATTCATTAGTGCAAACCGTAGCAAAATGTTTTGCAACAAGAGTTTCTATTGGGCAAATTCAGATAGGTCCCTCTCTGTTTTATCCCGTTTTCTTGCATTTGGTTCCTAGTGAATACACCCCAGGAGAGTGGAAGATGACAACATGCAGTTCCCAGTGCATACTTCATACTGCGATCAAAAATGAAATAAACCAAACTAAAATAAAAAAAAATGAAATAATAGTAACTCTGAGACAAACGAAAAACCAAGGCACTCAATACTGGTTAATGATTTTCTAGTCATAGGAAAATATACACATGACAAATGTTAAATCAGAACGCTGTGTATGTGGGGTGTAATAAGGACAGTTGGTGAATAATAGGCATAACTAGTCTGTGTGTGTCAGTACCAAGCTGCTGCCAGCTGCTTTTGACATCAGGTGGAAACAGTGACGGCAAGAGCCACACACTGCTGTCAACAACATTCACAAAACAGTGGTGTGTGCGTGTCGATGTGTGTTCACACTTAGCTGGGTTTTGCTAGAACAACATGCAGACGTTTTCCATAGCTAAATGCTTCAAATGTCAACATAATCAGATAGTAAAAAAAAGAGAAGGATATACACTATATACAAAAGTATGTGGGCACCCCTTCAAATTAGTGGATTCGGCTATTTCAGCCACACCTATTTCAATCTCCGTAGACCAACATTGGCAGTAGAATGGCCTTACTGAAGAGCTCAGTGACATTCAATGTGGCACCGTCATAGGATGCCAACATGTCAGTTCGTCAACTTTCTGCCCTGCTAGAGCTGCCCCGGTCAACTAAGTGCTGTTATTGTGAAGTGGAAATGTCTGTGAGCAACGGCTCAGCTGTGAAGTGGTAAGCCACACAAGCTCACAGAACGAGACCGCAGAGTGCTGAAGTGCGTATCGCACAATAATCGTCTGTCCTCGGTTGCAACACTCACTACCGAGTTCCAAACTGCCTCTGGAAGCAACGTCAGCACAATAACTGTTCATCGGGAGCTTCATGAAATGGGTTACCATGGCCGAGCAGCGTCAAACAAGCCTAAGATCACAATGCGCAATGCCAAGCATCGGCTGGCGTGGTGTAAAGCTCGCCGCCATTGGACTCTGGAACAGTGGAAACGCATTCTCTAGAGTGATGAATCACTCACCATCTGGCAGTCCAACGGACTAATCTGGGTTTGGCGGATGCCAGGAGAACACTACCTGCCACAATGCATAGTGCCAACTGTAAAGGTTGGTGGAGGAGGAATAATGGTATGGGGCTGTGTTTCAAGGTTCGGGCTAGGCCCCTTAGTTCCAGTGAAGGGAACAGCATACAATGACATTCTAGATGATTCTGTGCTTCCAACTTTGTGGCAACAGTTTGTGGAAGGCCCTTTTCCTGTTTCAGCCTGACAATGCCCCCGTGCGCAAAGGGAGGTCCATACAGAAATGTTTTGTCGATCGGTATGGAAGAACTTGACTGGCCTGCACAGAACCCTGACCTCAACCATCAACCACCTTTGGGATGAATTGGAATGCCTACTGCGAGCCAGGCCTAATCGCCCAACATCAGTGCCCGACCTCACTAATGCCTTGTGGCTGAATGGACGCAAGTCCCCGCAACGTTCCAACATCTAGGTGATTTTGGAATGAGATGTTCGACGAGCAGGTGTCCACATACCTTTGGTCATGTAGTGTATTTCAAATTGAACTCTGCTTTTCATTTACCACCACAGATTGATCTACAACATGATTGTGTTATAATTCATTCTTATCAATATATTGGCCTATTTATTGTATTGCATCAGTCACTTTGCAAGCCTGCTGAGTGGTAGTTTCTGTGTGATGTGTGTTTGTAGCTTCTTGCTGAGTCTCTCTCTCTTTCTCTCGTGTCCCTCTCACTCACACTTTCTTTCTACGCAGGAGGAGAAGGATGATGCTTGGTCTGTCAGTCTGGTTAAAATCACTGCTGCATTTGCACAGAGGAGATTAGTGTGTGTGTGTGATTGACAGCCTGGATTAAGCGCTGATGGGCAATGCTCTCCTCTAGGGTCCTGTTGTCCCAGCTGAACCGAAGTTTGTCAGAGGAGAATAGACAGGTTCTGGGAAGTCTACCCTTTTGGAAAAGCGCAACAACAATACTGAGGAACTACTCCGTAAACTGACTTTTGCACATGCACGCGCATGCAAGCACTCACACACTAACACACAGGCACACACACCCACACAGATCCATCATCGACTGTCACTCGTGTTTGTGATCTGTTACAGTAAGTGAGCATTACAAGTCAGTAAGTCTGTGTTTATTGGCTGAGGATCTGCGATTAGAAGGAAGGGGGGAGGTGGCGACGACTGGGAGGTTGTGGGGTTAGGAGAGGAGGAGGAGACGACTGTGGTGGAGGAGGGGTGGTATGGGCTGACACTACCAGTTTTGACTTGAAGCTCCCATTCAGGGGCTTGGCTAGCACAGCACTTTCCCTGCTTCATTGTCTCTCTCCTCCTACCTTTCCTTTCCAGTCAGGACTTGCTCTCCTGTCAATCAAGATGTGTCTGTCTGGGGCTGTCTGTCTGGGGCTGTCTGTCTGGGGCTGTCTGTCTGGGGCTGTCTGTCTGGGGCTGTCTCTGGGGCTGTCTGTGTATTCCCTTTTTGTTTCCACATGAGCTCACATGTTGTTATAGACTATATACACGTGCACATAATTTGTATTTAAACACTTTGTTGTTGTACTTTTACCCCTTTTTTGTCCAAATTTCATGATATCCAGTTGGTAGTTAGTCTTTCCCCATCGTTTCAACTTCCCTACGGACTCGGGAGAGGCGAAAATACTTGGTATTGAAATGCATGTGCACATACTTGGTAATTTAAATTTAAATGCATTGTGGAAATTCTTATACAGGGTCACTCGAAGTTGATCATTGTATATTATCAGCGTGCTGGAGAGGTTCCATCCAACTCAATGCACTGTAGTACACATGTCAATCAGGAGCTCTGCTGGGGCAGTCCCAGCAGTTGTCTTATATACGGCTATACACAGACAAGTTATATTTGCATTAATTAATCAATCATTACAGTTTTGTTTCATTCATGTGACCGACCAATACTGGTTCATAACATGTGACAGACCAATACCTCACTAGGCTTCTTCTCTCTAAGCTGAGACCTTGAAACTGCGATATCTTTCGTTCTCAAAACAAGGTCTGGGCATACTGCCAAATTGCAGCTACTGATAGTGAGGATTTGTTCAGTCAGCCACTTGCATGAATACAGAAATTGGTTTATAGAACAGCACATGAATTGAACACAGAAATTAGTTATCAGAAAAGCACAAACATTACAATTCCCATTACAACATATTTGGTGTGGTTTAAATGCATGTAGCACATACACTACCATTCAAAAGTTTGGGGTCACTTAATAAAAAAAGTCATTTTTTTTTAAGAAAATCAACTTTTTTTTGTTCATTTTTAAATAACATCAAATTGATCAGAAATACAGTGTAGACATTGTTAATGTTGTAAATGACTATTGTAGCTGGAAACGGCAGATTTTTTAATGGAATATCTACATAGACGTACAGAGGTCCGTTTATCAGCAACCATCCCTCCTGTGTAATGAATGTATTGGAATTGACTGATTTCCTTATGAACTAACTCGGTAAAATCCTTGAAATAGTTGCGTTTTATTTTTGATCAGAATACTTTGCCGTTCTTGACATTTTCCTTGCTCTGTGTGTGTGTGTTTACAAGCCCCGTGTCCCCACATGTTATGTAGGGTGTAAAGAGCTTGTTATACCCGCTACGCCCCTCCCTCAGCTCTCTGGCCCCTCCCTCAGCAGTACAGTGTAGGTAAGTAAACAGGCCAGGGATGTGTTAATTTGGCTCAAACTGGCGTGTGTGACTACCTGGACTTGGCCAACAAGAAATGGTTGTTTTTGTTTTTCGTTGCGCAATGCTTTGCTATGTGGTCTAGGGAGTTGTGGAGGTGTGACTGTGTAGGGGGACCGGGACTGGTAGTAAGCCCAGAGAGAGGTGGGAAGGGTGGAGGAGCAGCGGGATTATTATTWTTTTTTTTACAATGATGCAGAAAAGCGGGGGAGAGAGCTTCTTTTGATGTCCTGGAGCTGCATGCTCTTACTTGTTCCTGCAAGGCCTGCCACAGACACCGAGCGAGAGAGGTGCAGTGCTGTCATAGCATGAGAGACAGGAGTCTTAGGGTGTATGTTTTTGCGTGTATACACAATTTGCACACGTGCGATGCTCAGTACTGATGTTGTGTAACACACTAAATGGTTTACCATTTAGGTAGGTAAGGAGTGTATCTGTGTATCACGTCCTGGTCTAGAGAGTCTAGACACTGGGTCATGTTCTATTTAGAGGCTCCACAGGAAGACAGTCAGTCGGGACCTCCCTGCCTGTTATGATGGACCTGTTCTTAGCTAGCAGCCCCACATGTATTCCCTGGGCTCCCGAGGAGCGCAGCAGTCTATGGCACTGCTTCTCAGTGCTAGGGGCGTCATTACAGACCCTGGTTCGATTCCAGGCTGTATCACAACCGGCCGTGATTTGGAGTACTATAGGGCGGCGCACAATTTGGCCCAGCGTTGTCAGGGTTTGTCCAGGGTAGGCAGTCATTGTAAATAAGCATTTGTTCTTAACTGACTTGCCTAGTGAAATAAAACATCTCTAAGTCACCAAGAAAATAAAGCTTTTAGTCAAAACAGAACCAAAGAGAGCGTATGCATGCAAGTCATTTCTAAATGCTGTCTGTTCAGCCACACATTTTTCTCTTGGTCTGTGTTTCTCTCCAGTGTGATTAGAGGTCACCATAACTCAGAGCCTCTCATCAGCCAATGACCGACAGCCCTGCACATGTCCACTGATGCCCCTGGCCTTTTATCTGCTAAATACCAGCACTTCGCATGCAAGTGTGTGTGTCTGAGTCAGATTRATTGGGCGTCTCCGTGTTCCCGTCACTGGAATGCTGATATCACACATGCTCACTGTTTACCTGTGATTATGGCGCTCTGACACACACACACCTGAGGTAGACTCTCACACCACGTTGCCATGGTACTCCTATTTTAGCTTGTGGCTTCTGGACACATTCCTATAAACATGATTACTGAGCACTTGTTTATTTGAGCTGAAATTCTGCATGAGGATGGGACTAAACGGTTAGCCCAGACAGACCGTACAGCCTTACCTAATACAGTTCAGTTCTGCTGGTTCAGCATTTGGCTCATGTCTGCATTATGTGTGCGCCTATTTGTGTGAGTGCGTGTGTGTGCGCGTCTTTGTGTGAGGGAGCCACTGTCCTGTTCTACTGGCCTGTAAATCTACTGATGTCGTTAAATCCTGTAGAGATGTTATAAATCAGATGGGGGGGGGGAATAAACCATAGAGCTAATCTTCATTGTACAATGCATAGCTCTTACTGTTAGTGCGTGCGAGCCAGCGGAGTAGGGGTGAAACGGTGTGTGTGGGAGGGAGAAAGTGTGTTCTTCAGTCTCTCGAGTCCTTTCACTCCTCTCTTTTATCTGTCTCGGTCTGCCTGAAGGGATAGACTGCAGCGGATGGACCAAATCGA
The DNA here is from genome assembly GCF_002910315.2 of Salvelinus sp. IW2-2015. Lineage (NCBI taxonomy): Eukaryota > Metazoa > Chordata > Actinopteri > Salmoniformes > Salmonidae > Salvelinus > Salvelinus sp. IW2-2015. The sequence goes on along the minus strand of NC_036840.1, from coordinate 23,301,344 downwards.
GATCGGGTGTGTTCAAGCAGRAAACCTAAAGTCGACGAGTGACGTCGGGGGAGGTGCATCTCTGACAGCCGAAAGTCGGACACTCTAGTGGTTTTCCAACCGCAAGGCTCCGATCAACATGGCTGCCGTTGTTTTTATAACTTTCTTCCGTATAAGTGTCAAACTGCTCTATACCCTGATATCACACACTCAGAAACGGAAAGCATAACGTGTGTACAATAATTCACTGGTTAGAGGTCTCATCACTTTCATTTGTATCCCCTGTAGTTCCAGAATCGCTTAAGTTTGTTCCCGTTTCAGTCATATCTTTGGCCATGTTCGTGTGGGTCAAACAAAAACACCCTAATATGTTGACAAATAGTGCCTCCCGCAATACAGTTAGTGAGAAGCACCTGCAGTGACTTGAAGGCAACTTCATTAAAAACGGCATGACCTTGGATCACATGATTTTTGTGAAGTTCGTGCATTAGTCGCAAGTCAGACACTTTTTATRCCCATAATGCAACACACTTTGAAAGGCGTGAGTGGCCAATGATGGTCAACGTCTTGACGAAAGTGATCCGCTTGACTGCGACCGTTGACTGCACACTGTAAGTATGGTAGTACTGCAGCCTTGAATTAAGAGGCCTGACGTGTGTTTTGTTTTTCTGTCTGGTCTGCTGGCCAACTCCTATCCAGGCCACTGTCACATTGACGATGTCGCCATACTCTTGCAGAATTTTCACTTGTGATTTACCTCTGTGTTTTACCCAAAAGGCTCAGACTTCTGTTTCCATCTACGCGGGCCGGCACCCGTGTCTGACTGGGCCATGGCTCTGGCGGATCTGCTCTCACTTGGGGCCAAAGCAAGGCCCCGGGTACTTTTCAGCTTGCATTTACATCATGGCTAACTGAACTTTAACACCTTCTCACAAAGCAACAGTCTTGAATGATGCAGAGGTTGTTGATTCTGCTTGCCACAAGTCTTAAGGGTCACACTCCTGATGGAAACACAATGACACTAGAGTTGACATTAACATGAAACACTGGTGACACATGTGTMGGTAAAGGCGTCCGCATGCCGAACTCTGCTAAGCGACCCGGACGAGTGTGCTCGCATCCTCCCTTAAAAGACCTTTGCTTGAAAAAAGCGGCAATAGTATGGTTTGTCCATTTTGAGACGCTGTGGTCAGAATAAACTTCATCCAAAAACTCAAATCTGTAATTAAGTTGGTGTTTTTGCCGAGGAGATCTTAGTCGAGCAATTTTACATCTAAGTTGTTTGGTGTAGTATTTCTGAATGAATTTATTGTTGCAAGAAAACGAGTCGTCTCTCGTTGAATGACAGACTTCATTGAAGAATCCCTACTGATGACCAATCACCGAAGGGGCGTAGACTTCGGCTAACAATTTTAGGCTTGCCTCAAGAAAAAAGTGTGCCCGAACAACTGAAAAAACCCTTACAGAAGACTAAAACAAACAAAAATTCACAAAATCTCGTCATAATATGCACCAACTCTTCCGAACTGTTTCTGCTGGGAAGCATGCAGACCCCCTCTTTGAACACTCGCTGTCTTCCGCGCGCTCTCTTTCGCTCAGGCACTCGCACTACCAAATGTAACACACAAATTCCCACATACTGACAAACATGACAGTAACACTTACAGTACTAAGTGGATTGTTTTTGTGGACTGTTAGAGTACTTAGTGGTTGTCTATATGGTTTATTAGTTAGACGGGCAGGAGTCAAAGCCTCTCAGAACTCACATATAGGGGATAAGACAACACATCACCATGGTGACCACCAGACACTCACCAACAGCTTAGCCAGAGTAGAGCCATATAGTKCTGACTCTAGAACACAGGCCAAGACACCAGAACAGTTGGGTGGAAATGCATACTAGAACTGGGAACCGAAGATCCAATTTACGAGTTCACATTTTCAGTTCTCGTAACTACAGTCTCTGCTGCCCGATGTCAAATGGTGTGTCGAACTTAACTGTGTCATATCTTCTGAGGTCTGACCCTAGTGATGGTTCCCCCCTCCTGTCTCTCTGTGTAGGTGCAGCACCGTATCAGTGGCCAGGTGATGGCGCTGAAGATGAACACCATGGCCAGTAACCGAGCGAACATGCTGAGGGAGGTCCAACTGATGAACCGCCTGTCTCACCCCAACATACTCCGGTCTGTCCATCTTTGGACTTGTATTAAAACACACACTTTCTTTCCATATGAAAGCTTTAGTCAACAGGGCAAATCCTCAGTATACACATTTGAGCCATGCAGTTATAACACATTGTAAAACTTGTCATGAGAGACTCATATTACCTGTTTTTGAAATTGAAGAGTATCTGGTAACACCTTTTTATATACCGGCGCTGTTGAATGGAATAAACTACCATAGCAACTCAAAGCATGTTTGTTTTTTCATGTCTGCATGTAGTGCTCTAAACCAGGGGTACTCAATTCTTCCCCTACAAGGTCCGGAGCCTGCTGGTTTTCCGTTTTACCTGATAATTAATTGCACACACCTGGTGTCCCAGGTGTAAATCAGTTCCTGATTTAGAGGGAAACAATGAAAACATTTAGTGGAACTGGATTTGAGGTCTAGAGTTGCGTTTGAGGGCTCTAGACAATGGCAATGTGGTCCTTTTTTATTTGTTCTGCGTTATCTGTATAACCAAAGTATGGCTAGTAGGCTAGATCAACTGTGTAGCATAGAGGCTTAGTATGTTTAAGTTTTTAACCATTTATTTAAGAGGAACACAATGGAAATGCGTTTACAAACTTTTTTTGTCATCTGAATGTAAATGCATTATCCACATTTGGTTGTATTGCGTTTTTAAATTGTCTAATAAATCTATCCTAGCTAGTTTTCTAATTGTCTTCCTCTCTCCTGTCTCAGGTTTGTAGGGGTGTGTGTTAATGAGGGACAACTCCATGCATTGACAGAGGTAAGATGTCTCTTTAAACTCCGGTAGACTGAATAGGATCTAGAGAACACTGGACAGATTGAACTATACAAAACAAAAATATAAACGCAATGGTTGTATTGAGTTACAGTTCATATAAGGACGTCAGGCCCACCCACTGAGAAGCCAGGCCCAGCCAATCAGAATTATATTTTTTCCTCCACAAAATGGCTTTATTACAGACAGAAATACTCCACAGTTTCGTCAGCTGTCTGGGTGGTTGGTCTCAGACTATCCCGCATGTGAAAAAGCTGGATGTGGAGGTCCTAGGCTGGCGTGGTTACACGGTTGGACGTACTGCCAAATTCTCTAAAATGACTTTGGAGGCGGCTTATGGTAGAGAATGTTCTTTTCTCTGTCAACCGCTCTGGTGGACATTCCTGCAGCCAGCATGCCAATTGCACACTCCCTCAACTTGAGACATCTGTGGATTTGTGTTGTGTGACACAACTGCACATTTTAGAGGCCTTTTATTGTCCCCAGCACAAGGTGCACCTGTGTCATGACTGCTGCTTAATCAGCTTCTTGATATGCCATGTCTGTCATGTGGATGGGTTATCTTGGCAAAGGAGACATGCTCACTAACATGGATGTAAACAAATTTGTGCACAACATGTGAGAGAAATAAGCTTTTTGTGCGTATGGAAGATTTCTGAGATTTTATTTCAGCTCATGAAACAATGGACCAACACTTTACTTGTTCTGTTTATATTTTTGTTCAGTATACTTGAACACTGACGGTTCACTTCTGTATGGTTAGGCTGAGGAAAATCTGAAGTAGAGGCAATCATTTGATTGACGGGTGCCATTGTCATGGCTACCAGACAGCGACCTGTTTCTCTCTTCCAAAATAGAGTTGATCTCAGTTGAGAATAACCTGTATAAATCAAGGTTAAGGGAACCTGTCATTTGATTGACACTTGGTTGCGTGTGGTTGTCATGGTTACTTCCAGTACATCAACGGGGGTAACCTGGAGCAGCTGTTGGACAGTGACCGGTACCTGTCGTGGTCAGTCAGGATGGGCCTGTCTCTAGACATCGCTAGGGGCCTGCAGTACCTCCACACCAAAGGCATCTTCCATAGAGACCTCACCTCCAAGGTAGGAAGCACGCATATAAACACACACACGTAGGAACACACACATCTGGTCATTGTACATACTTCAAATGTTATTTGTTGCATGCGCCAAATACAACCGGTGTAGACCTTACCGTGAACTGCTTACTTACAAGCCCTTGACCAACAATGCAGTTCAAGAAGAGTTAAGAAAATAGTTACTAWATAAAGTAAAAAATAATAAAAAGTAACACAATAAAATAACGAGGCTATATACAGGGGGTACCGGTARCGAGTCAATGTGCAGGGGTACAGGTTAGTCGAGGTAACTTGTACATGTAGGTAGGGGTAAAGTGACTATGCACAGATAATACAGTGTATAGCAGCAGTGTAAAAACAAATGGAGGGGGTGGGTGTCAATGTAAATGGCCCGGGAGGCCATTTGATTAATTGTTCAGCAGTCTTATGGTTTGGAGTTAGAAGCTGTCAAGGAGCCTTTTGGTCCTAGGCTTGGCGCGCCGGTACCGCTTGCCGTGCGGTAGCAGAGAGAACGGTCTGACTGGAGTCTTTGACAATTGGATGGCAGGAAGCTTGGCCCCAGTGATGCACTGGGCCATATGCACTACCCTCTGTAGCGCCTTGAGGTCAGATGCCGAGCAGTTGCCATACCAGGCGGTGATGCAGCCAGTTAGGATGCTCTCGATGGTGCAGCTGTAAAACTTTTTGAGGATCTGAGGACCCATGCCAAATCTTTTCAGTCTCCTGCGGGGGAAAAGGGGTTGTCGTGCCCTCTTCATGACTATCTAGGTGTATTTCGTTGGTGATGTGGTCACCAAGGAGCTTAACTCTCGACCCGCTCCACTACAGCCCCGTCAATGTGAATGGGGGGCTGTTCAGCCCGCCTTTTCCTGTAGTCCACGATCGTCTCGTTTGTCTTGCTCATATTGAGGGAGAGGTTGTTGTCATGGCATCACACTGCCAGGTCTCTGACCTCCTCCCTATAAGCTGTCTCATCGTTGGGCACGCAGCAAGCCACACATACATACACACTCCATAAAACACAATAGTGCATACTCAAGTACACAGTTATCTATTATAATAAATCGATTTACCAGGGTCCATATTCATAAAGCTTCTGAGTGCTGATCTAGGATCGTTTTAGCCTTCTGGATCGTAATGAATAAAATGATATGGACAGGAGGGACCCGATCCTAGATCATCCTATTCTGAGACGCTTTGTGAATACGGGCCCTGACCTCTGTCTTCCTGGTTGTCTGTCCTGCAGAACTGCCTGGTGCGTTGGGAGAGTGGCCAGTGTACGGCTGTGGTGGGGGACTTGGGCCTGGCAGAGAAAATACCAGAGTACAGGTCAGTTGAGTCCATATATCATCCATCTATCAGCATGCACTGATTTAGATAACACACTTGAATGGCTGCTCCCTCTCGCTCTCTCTCGCTCCATCTCAATAGCTCGTTAGCTCTCGCCTGCTCTCGCTCGCTCTCTCTTTTGCTTTCTCCATCCATCCATCCCTCTCTCTCATTCACTCAGCCAGTATTTTATGTTAGGTTTAGCTCTAGTGTTATTGCGCTTCCATCAGGAGTATTGTAGACACAGCTCTACCGTTAGGATCAGCTTCCTCTTCCCCAATCCTAACCATTATGTGTACAGGAAAAACACACAACACTGACCTTAGATCAGTGTCTTAGGAGGCCATTCATCCCACTGAAGCGCAGTCCGATTTTCGAAAGACTGCGAGACTCTTTAGCCTGAAGAAGTTGCGCTTTACCCGCTGCATCGAACGGTGCGATTAAGCCCCTGTTTCAGGGGCGAAGGACTGTTTCTAGCGGCGTTCGTTCACACCCAACCCCAGTTTGTTAATGATGCTGACATTTACGCCTCGTATTTTATGAGTCGCTTCAGCCTGCGTTGAACACAGATTGCCAGCGCGTGTTTTTTAAACCTTTCAGCTTCTCCTTGATGACGGGAGTTAATGTCCTGGTGGCTATAGCTCATATTAGGTACAGATCCAGGAGCAGCTTACGCTCCCTCAATCCTAACCTGAACTATTAGGGCTAAAACACAGAAACTGACCTTGGCTCAAACACTCTTACCCTGCTGGCCTCTTCGCTGTGGTAAATGGGTCTGTATCCTGTGTCTGATGGGAGGCAGCTGTTGCGTTAAACAGAGACCGCGTGTGTGTGTGTGTGTGTGTGTGTCGTTTCCGCTCACTCTGTTTGTCTTATGGTCACCCCAGTGTTTACCTTGTGTTTTTGCGTATGTACAGGCTCTTTGTTTTGGTACCCCACAACAAGTTCTTGTGTACCGTGCATGCTTTTAGGTGTGAGTAAATTGATTTGACAGTGGAACACGTTAGTATTTGGCACCAGTGAATGTCTGCTGTGTGTTGACTGGACTTCCTCTATTGCAGCGTTTATTAACACGCATACACTTGTCAGAGTTTTTTTGTTGTTGTGTTGCCTTTATACATATTGTGTGTGTGTGTGAGCTCTGCCTCCGAGAGAGAGCGGGCGAGAGACACAGATGGAGTTCAGGAAAGCTTTCCAAATAAGGTCAAACTATTCCAGCACACTCTTTCTCTCTCCTCTTTCTTTCTCCCTCTCCACCTCTCTCTCTCCCGTCCTCTAACACCGCCTCACCGGCGACTCTCCCTCCCTCCCTCTTCCACATCCCCAAATGGTGTTTACACTGGGAGCTACGAATGTCTGTCTGCATTCCTCTCCTCTCTCTCCTCTATCGCTCCCTCTTTCTTTCTCAGCTCCCATAACTTCCCTTACTATGATGATGGGGGGGGGGGGGGGGGGATATTGATAGTTACATTTTGCTAAATAATTTGGGAAGATATTATATTGTTATTTGACTCCAAGTATTGATTAGTAAACATTTGCTGCTGTAGGTAGAGTTGGCGCTGTAAACCCGGTATTTTTCTTCCCATAGCTTATTCTCCATCTTTTTTTAAATTGTGAGACAATGTTTTCAGCGCTTTAAAAAAAAAAGTGTTTCCCTGACTGATCAGAACTTGTTTTCTCATGCTCTCTCGTCTTTCTGAAGCAGACATATGGTGAGCAATATGTTTGGAACATCGAATCGCACTATCGAGTCGCAATCCATATAGAATCGTGAGAAACGCAATACATATCGTGTCGGCACCAAAGTATCGTGATAATATCGTATTGTGAGGTCCCTGGCAATTCCCAGCCCAATCTATTTCTGCAATATCATGGTTCACAGTGAGATAGAAATAGCAGAGAGGAAGTGACTGCCAGCAGGATGTGTCTGCCCGTTTTTGCCATATATATATATATATACACACTAGTTTTACCCCATATGGTTAATGAACTAGAGCATGATGATGCTAGTTCCAGTCTTGTTGGTTTGTCAGTCTCACTTGCTGTTCTCTGTGTGAGCTGTAGTGCCTGTATTAATGACTCCGGGTGGAACTTTCCCCTAGGTAGGATACAGGTCTAGGATCAGCTTCCCCAATCCTAACCTTAACGTCATTGCCTGTCATAATGCCCCGTTCCTGTCTTCCTCAGTGAGGGGGCAGACCAGCAGCCCTTGGCCGTAGTGGGTTCCCCCTACTGGATGGCTCCAGAAGTGCTGCGAGGAGAGATCTACAACGAAAAGGTGGACGTATTTGCGTACGGCATCATCTTGTGTGAGGTCATCGCTAGGATACAGGCTGACCCTGACTTCCTCCCACGCACAGAGGTATGTTCATCACACTCAACATGCACACACACACACACACACACACACACTACCTCACACACACACACACACTACCTCACACACACAATCAGTTTTCCCAATATTATTGTGTGGTGTAGACTTTGTTAAAACGTTTCCCTCTTCTGCCCATTGTATGTAACTGCAGTATAAAAGCCTCTCGGGCAGTAAGTCGCAGTACTTTCATTGAAGTCTCTGCTACCATTGTCTCTATTCTATTGTGCAAATGAGTGACTTTGTGTCTCCCTATGGATCTGTTTCAACACTACCTCACACACACAATCAGTTTTCCCAATATTATTGTGTGGTGTAGACTTTGTTAAAACGTTTCCCTCTTCTGCCCATTGTATGTAACTGCAGTATAAAAGCCTCTCGGGCAGTAAGTCGCAGTACTTTCATTGAAGTCTCTGCTACCATTGTCTCTATTCTATTGTGCAAATGAGTGACTTTGTGTCTCCCTATGGATCTGTTTCACTGAGAGAGGTGTGTGATGCTCTGTCTGTCTGTAGGACTTTGGTCTGGACGTCGAGACGTTCCAGCACATGGTGGGAGACTGTCCACCTGCCTTCCTGAGCCTGGCTGTCACCTGCTGCAATGTAACGCGCACAAATCCTCTTATACCTTTTCTCGCTCTCTCTTTCCCCTRCTATCGTTTCGCCTTATTCCTTCTCCTGCGTACTGTGACTTTTGAGGAACGGACTTTTTTTCCCCGTCTCTTTCGCTCATCTAACGCTCCGTCCGTCCATCTCTCTCTCGCAGATGGATCCAAAGCGCCGTCCGTCGTTCTCAGAGATTGTAACGGAGTTGCAGAGGAGAGAGACCGAGAGGACGCAGAAAGACGAAGCTGCACTAAAGGGTGTGTGTGTGTGTGGGTGTGGGGGGGGGGTTAAAGAACACCGGGAGGTCTTAGGTAGTCGGGGGGGTTCTACGAACAGCAAATGCTATATCTATCAGCACTGTGTATTCAGACAGGCATCATTAAAACTTTTGGAATTGAGCTGAGGCAGCTGGTTATATGGGGTGGTATCCTGGGGATATTCTGCTGGAAAGATGGATAGATTAGGGGTGTGCAGATAGCTTGACGGGTAAGAGCGTTGGACCAGTAACTGAAAGGTCGCAGGTTCGAATCCCCGAGCTGGTAAGGTGGAAAATCCCCCAACTGCTCCCCGGGCACCGATGATGTCGATTTTAAGGCAGCCCCCCTGCACCTTTTTGATTCAGAGGGGTTGGGTTAAATGCGGAAGACACATTTCAGTTGAACGCCTTGTTGTCAAACTGACTAGGTTTCCCCTTTCCCAAGATTTGAATGTTGTATGTTTTTTCTCAGGCTTACAGTCTCAGCAGATTGCCAGCCGTGTATTATTCTTATTGAATCTGTCTCCGTCTCCAGATCTCGGCCCACTGAGGAGGCGCTTCCTCTGTCTCCCCGGCGACCCTCGCCTCTGCCGCAGCAAATCAGACGTGCTCCCTCCGGCCGTGCTCCCCACTCTGGCGCCTCCCACCCGTGTCAACCCCTTCTCCCTGCGAGAGGACCTAAAAGGAGGCAAGATCAAACTGTTCGACACGCCCAGCAAGTCATTCATCTCTTTAACGTTCACCTTACCCAAACCCCCGGATCCTTGTACCTCGCCCTCAGACAGAGAGGGGGGTACCCCCCGAGGAAGGCTCCACAGACGCTGCTTATCCCTTCCTTGCACCCCCCCACCAGATCTCCTGCCCCCCACCACCAAAGACGATACCACAGAAAAAACGGGAGTGTTGCCAACTGATCTAGACACTGAGAATGATGAGGGGAATGTAGAGAAGGAGATAGAGGAGCGGGGAATCGTGAAAGAGAGATTTACCTTTGAGTCGAATGAGTTCGTAGACGAGGAGGTGGTGGAGAGGAGGAAGAGCAGCGAGGGCCTCACGGGCGATGACTCAGGGCTTCCTCTCGATCCAGAACTGCTGTCATTGGACCAGCTGAGCGAGGAAAAGGAAACTGACCAGGAAGTGGAACCTATGGATTGCACCAGCTCCCCTGACACTCTAGATGGCACTCTCCCTCCACTCTCTTCTTTCCCAACTCTTCCACCTTATTCCAAACCCTCCCCACCCACCTCCACCACATTCACCAACGGCTGGGGTAATGTTCCCCCCGTCTTCAATGGTCCTCTCTGCCTGCCCCCCCTCCCCACCCCTCCCATGGACAACAACAATAGCACCACGGTTGTCATTAGTCGGCCTCTGGGATGGCGGGGCACCAACCAGAACCACTCACCTCCTGGTAGGCCCATTGGGGGCTCTCCCTCGCTGTTCGGGTCCGGTAATGGTTCTGGTCCTTCTCTGGAGCAGGAGGAGATGATCTCGTGTCCCGGTTGCTGTCTGGTGGGTTTCCGGTTCCCCTCTCTGTGTTTCCGCACGCCCCCTCGCCGGAACCCCTATAAGAACCTGAACAGGAACGGGGACAGTACTGGGGTCACCCGAGGGCTGCTCTATAAAGGGCCTAAAGGGATACCGCCCTCRCCTACCAACCCCGAGCCTGGCCCTGGTCTAGCCCTGCCTGTGGCTCAGACATAGAGATAAAGAATGCCCTAACCACAGATCTAGGATCAGATTACCCAACCCCATTAGTCTAACCTTATTTCTTAGGAGGGAGCGACTGGAAACTGACCTTGGATCAGTGCCTATGGGCTACTTCATTCCATTCTTACATATAGATGGTTACATAGCTGCTGGTGGGAAGGCACTGCTGTGCTGGTGGTCTGAGTGGTGGGTCGCCCTCTGCTGGACTGAGGCGGTATTGTTAATGCTGTACTGTATAATCCAGTATCACGCTATACTGATAAGGGGAGTGAGCTGAGATCTCACAGATCCCTACAGTGGATGAAGGCTGGTAAACTGACTGATTTTAATAAAGAAGCAATGACAATACTTTCCCTCAGCATGACAGCACTTGTATTGGTCAGAGCCATATTTAAATGTAAGCTAAACATGGCTTTGGTATTGGACCAATCCCATGGGATATGTATTTTATGATATCCTTCTATGCTGTGGTCCATGGCTCCTTTTCTGACAGTCACAGTTGTAAGTACTATTTTTGAATGGTGGTGGTGTTGCTACGATGACGAATGTTATGGAATAGTGTTACTTATGAGATGTTGTGAAATATGAATGTTATTATTTAGATGTTTGATGCTGTCTGAACGGTCGAAGGCTCAGCAAGTTTGCCTTGTGTTCAGGCTGCTGCACAGCTGTACGGTGCAACCTGGAGAGGCTACGTACGAACAGGGCAATGAAAGGTGTGTGTGATCCGTACACTGTCCTGTTGACTGATATCTTGCTGTGTGATCTCTTTTACGGCCCTCGTGGTCCTCGGGACAAAGCACTTATTATTAAGGTTTTTATTTTATGACTTTTTGTTTTATTATTTTTTGCGAATGAATGGTCAAAGACCTGGTTCAACAAAGAGATGTACAGATTCATATTATTTAAAAATGGCATTGAATAAAACCATCGAATGGGACGACTGTCTCCTTTTTCTCTAGCTCTATTCACGTGCCATGAATAACTAGGAAGCATCAAGTAGTAGTAACTTTGAAAATAGTGACTCAAGACTATGTACTTGAATATATATATATCTACAAAGCTTGCAAGGTGGTTCTTTTCCCTCTGTTTCCTGTCTCACTTGTCTTTGAGCTTCAGACCATTTCCTCTCACACCCGTGACTARTGTGTCACGTCCTGATCCTTGCACCCCCTGCCCGTCTTTATCTATACCTTACATCTATTCTTTATTTATCTCTCTCCCACTCTCTCTCTCTCGATGTAGGTAAGTGACTGCTTACGCTACCTCTTTCCTATTCAACTTTGGAAAATGATTTGTTATGCATTTTACTGTCATGTAGACGACGTTGCGTGCATCAGGGTAATTACATCAATTTGTTCTCCCCTACCTCAAGGAGATTTTGTTTTGGAAAAAGATTTAGGCTGCGTCCTCGGTCTTTCTCAGCCTGTGGTCTCGCTCACCTGTGTCAACATGGTGACGGTACCAGGTGTGCTGCCGACCCTTGTGTTAACAGGACTGTGTGTCCACATCACAGGTAAGTCTGTTGCTCCCTCAAACCCACCTTAAATAACCCGAACCCTCCATATTGGGGACAGTGGCTGATCTAATTTACACCATCTATGGGGGGGCTCACCAGAGTTACTCATATGGTTTGATCTCAATGGTTTACATAGCCAACTATAGGTTAAAATAGTGTCAATCATGTTATGTATGTGAATTGTTTACGCATAGTTATCCTTGTTTCTGTGATAGGCTACACTTTCATATTCAAGATATGTGAGATTGTGTGTGTGGTCTATTCCTGTGTGTGTTGACTTTGTGTTCCGTGTGAACTCTCAGGATCATCTAGAGCCGTCTGTACCACCAGTCTGTATTCCCTGAACTTAAACTGTGTCCTGCAGTGGGATTGTCCACAGGCCAACGCTACCACCACCTACACCGTCCAAACTAAGACTCAGGGGTGTGTGACTCCTCATTGCTCACTACTGACTTAATGGACTAGTATCTAAATATCTTCTTAGCTAAATGCTGTTCCAAGATTTGGGGGTCTGTCTGCTGTCTCTATTGACCTAATCGATCTAGCTCTAGTATGCTGTATTACTGTTCTGCTATTTTCTAGAATTGGTAGTGAATTGTTTCATAGAAAACCTCTACATTGATGTATCTTCTGTGATGTTTGTTCTGTGTGTAACTACGTTATAGTCATTTTAAGTGGAGTATTTTTAAATCAAGTCGTTGAAGGTTGTAATCAGCAGTAGGATTCTGATTAGTCATTTACTTTACAATGAAGCTAATATGAATAGTGCAACTGTTGGGAGTGTGAGGGGAAGGCTAGCCTAGAAAGGGAAAGCAAATTATTGTGTGAACAAAGCGCTCTGACGACGCGGAGAGGAGCCGGCGAGAGGGGTAGCGTGAGAGGTGAATTTCAAACTTGTGGTTTTGGCAGGGAAACCTCAAAGGGTTTTAATCAGAGGGATGAATCAGTCACTCGAGTCCATGGTTGGTTGACTTTTTGGGTAGATAGGCTCCGATAGATAGGCGCTATTGTTTTCTACCACAGCCGTGAAAACACCCTGGCTGCTCCTCTCCCCTGCCGCCTGGTTTCAGTCATAACCATCACCACCCGTTTAGTCCAACAACCAGTGTGTGTCTGTTATCTTGTGTGGGTATTGCATATTTTCAGAAAGGATATTTCCACATTTTAATAGATCGGAATAATAAATACTATGTAGTTTATCTCCGTGTTTGTGTATGTTTCTATGTATATAGTACCAGTCAAGTTTGGACACACCTACTCATTCCAGGGTTTTTCTTTATTTTTACTATTTTCTACGTTGTAGAGTAGTGAAGACATCAAAACTATGAAATAACACATGGAATCATGTAGTAACCTAAGTGTTAAACAAATCAAAATATATTTGAGATTCTTCAATAGCCACCCTTTGCCTTGATAACAGCTTTGCATTCTCTCAACCAACTTCATGAGGTAGGCACCTGGAATGCATTTCAATTAACAGGTGTGCCTTGTTAAAAGTACATTTGTTGAATTTCTTTCTTTCCTTATTGCATTTGAGCCAATCAGTTGTGTTGTGACAAGGTAGGGGTGGTATACAGAAGATGGCCCTATTTGGTAAAATACCAAGTCCATATTATGGCAAGAACAGCTCACATATGCAAGGGAAACGACAGTCTATCATTACTTTAAGACATGAAGCTCAGTCAATCTGGAGAACTTTCAAGAACTTTGAAAGTAAAAACCATCAAGTGCTATGATGACCGCCACAGGAAATGAAGACCCAGGACTACCTCTGCTGCAGAGGATAAGTTCATTAGTTACCAGCCACAGAAATTGCAGCCCAAATAAATGTTTCACAGAGTTCATGTAACAGACAGATCTCGACATCAACTGTTCAGAGTAGACTGCGTGAATCAGGCCTTCATGGTCGAATTGCTGCAAAGAAACCACTACTGAAGGACACCAATAAGAAGAAACGTGCTTGGACCAAGAAACACGAGCAATGGACATTAGACTGGTGTAAATCTGTCCTTTGGTCTGATGAGTCCAAATTTGAGATTTTTGCTTCCAACCGCCGTGTCTTTGTGAGATGCAGAGTAGAGGAACAGATGATTTCCGGATGTGTGGTTCCCTCTGTGACGCATGGAGGAAGAGGTGTGATGGTGTGGGCTTGCTTTGCTGGTGAAACTGATTTATTTAGAATTCAAGGCACACTTAACCAGCATGGTTACCACACCATTTTGCAGTGATACTATCCCAACTGGTTTGCGCATATTGGGACTATTGTTTGTTTTTCAACAGAACAATGACCCAAAACACACATCCAGGCTGTGTAAGGGCTATTTGACCAAGAAGGAGAGCGCTGCATCAGATGACCTAGCCTCCACAATCCCCCAACCTCAACCCAATTGAGATGATTTGGGATGAGTTGGACCGCAGAGGGAAGGAAAAGCAGCCAACAAGTGCTCAGCATATGTGTGAACTCTTTCAAGACTGTTGGAAAAGCATTCCTCATGAAGCTGGTTGAGAGAATGCCAGTGTGCAAATCTGTCAAGGCAAAGGGTGGCTACTTTGAAGAATCTCAAATATAAAATATATTTGATATGTTTAACACTTATTTTGGTTACTACATGGTTCCATATGTATTATTTAATAGTTTTAATGTCTTCACTATTATTGTACAATGTAGAAAATAGTCCAAATAAAGAAAAACCCTTGAATGAGTGTCCAAACTTTTGACTGGTACTGCGTGTGTGTGTTGCAGGGATTCGTGGCAGGACGTGGAGAGTTGTGTGCGGTTCTCCTCCCAGCTGTGTGACCTGTCCGAGGCCTTCTCTAACTTTGAGGTGTACAACCTGATCCGCCTGGGCCTGCACCAGGGCCCGGGGAGTCCAGTCTGGACACAACAACTTGGGTTTGACGTCCGTGATTTCAGTCAGTAGCCTGTCTCTCCTCTAAGACCTGTCACGTATCTTGCCTTGGCGATTTATTGTTCAATACACTGCAGAGTTCAAACAGCGAGGGCTAAAATGGCTACAGGCGCTCACATGAAGAGATTGTTGTGATTTGAAATTAAAGTGGCTTCTTTGTTTCTCCTCTCCTCAGACTTCAGCAGTCCCTCCGTCTTGGTTTCTCTGTCTGGAGAGAAGCTGGTCGTGGAGGTGCACTTACCTTGTTCTAGCAGAAGGGATTGTCTTCCTCTGCAGAGCTGCTGTCCACTGTCAAATTTTATTGACCTCTGTGTCAACGTGACAGTATATAACCAACAGAACTCCTCTGACTACAAGGTACCCCTGTTGCCATCTGCAATACCACTTTTTGCTCACCCTCCTTCTTTTCTCTTGCTCGCTCTCGTTCACACTCGTTCACACATCCTATTTCCTTTCTACCTGCTGCTATGTAAGTAGTACAATGTTAAGGAGTGAGTGCTCAAAGCAGAAACTACACTCTTATGTTTCCAGTGGTGTAAAGTACTTATGTAAAACTACTTTAAAGTACTACTTAAGTAGTTTTTTTTAGTCTAGKCATACTTTACTATTTATATTATTATAGAACTTTTTTWWTTTTTATTTTTACATATTTTACTTCACTACATTCCTAAATAAAAGTGTACTTTTACTTTCCCTGATACCCAAAAGTACTCGTTACATTTTGAATGCTTAACAGGACAGGAAAATGGTCTAAGTCACACACTTAACAAGAGAACATTCCTAATCATCCCTACTGCCTCTGTGCCATTGCGGAATCACTAAACCCATGCTTCGGTTGTAAATGATGTCTGAGTGTTGGAGAGTGCCCCTGGCTATCCGTAAATTCAAAAAACAAGAAAATGGTGCTGTCTGTTTTGCTTAATTTAAGGAATTTGAAATGATTTATACTTTTACCTTTTGGTACTTTATTTTAGCAACTACATTTACTTTTGATACTTAAGTATATTTTAAACCAAATACTTTTAGACTTTTACTCAAGTAGTGTTTTACTGGGTGACTTTCACTTTTACTTGAGTCATTTTCTATTAAAGTACCTCTAATTTTACTCAAGTATGACAATTGGGTACTTTTCCCAGCACTGGTTGTTACTTCGTCTGCTGCATGTTTTTTTTGTGTGCATTTGTTAGTACAAGTGTCCTTGATTGGCTCTGTGACACACTGTCTGAAACAGCCTCTCTGATTGGCTGATCCTCTTGCATGTGTCTGATACAGCGTTTGTGATTGGCTGGTCCTATTGCAGACGCAGATTGGTTTGGCCCAGAAGATGGTGTACGGGGCAGAGTTCTCAAACCTGGTCCCAGGACAGGACTACTGTGTCGTGGCTAACTTCTCCATCAGTCCGACCACCTTCCCCCAGGCCTCGTCTCCTCCCTCGGACCCCAGCTGTGTCCACCATGCTGGCCCAGGCCTAGGTTAGAGGTTTACGTTGGGTTAAGGTTGAGTCGGGGTGTGGACATGAAGCTCGGGTTATGAATACAACCCTAATTACAAAATGACGTGTGTTTGTTTCCCAGGGTTGCAGCCAGTGTTGTTGGGGATAGGAGTGTGTGCTGTACTCTTCTCTCCTCTCCTTGCTCTGGCTCTGTACCTGCTGAAACAAAAACGAGATGCACCACACGTAAACCGACTCCCCAAGACTCTAGTAAACTGTCCTTTATTCTTTTGAAACAAACACATTGAGTATTTAATTTCATTTGTGTATAGTACTATATAAAATGCAGTATTATCTTGAATGTCCTTGGGTATATCATTACACTGTATTTTTTTAACGCAGGCATCTCTTCAGGCATTCCTCCAGGACTTGCCGGAGTCCCCTTCAGACCCTGTTGACCCCAGTGACATTGTAGACGACCACCTCTCCATCCTGTCCTCTTTCTCCAGCTGTGTCTGCACCAAGGCCCAGGCCCCAAGCCTAGGTAATAGGTACAACAGCAACCCCTTCCTCAGTGACTATAGGTCAGGCAACATGCACTGGAACACTGAGGGAATGGAGCTGGACCTGAACTCTGGCAGCACCATATCCCTGCCATGCTCCACTGTGCCTATAGGCCTACATATGATCCAGTGCAGCTTTGATTCACCTCGACAACCACATCCAGGGCCCAATGTGCCAGTACTACCGTACCCTGGCTCTCTAGCTCTGTCAGAGGCCGTGGAGGGCCAGGTGGTCCCGCTGTGTTCTGTGAGGTTTGGGAGGGTGAGTGAGGGGGACGGGGGTGAGAACCTAGAGGGACTACAGTGGTGTAACCTGTAGCACGTTGCACTGCAGTACTCACAATGCTATGTTTAACATATTCCTTTGAACGCCACAGTGCTGAGAGGAGTTAAAAAACTGTATTGACCATTTGTTAATTTTTTAAAAATGTTGTCCTCAGCTTACAGGCATACATTGTCAGTTCCAACCGGACTGTGGTAAGGTCCAGCACCTTACCAAGGTCAACCATAACAAGGACAATACTGGACTGTGTAATCATAAACATATACAGGGGACGATGGATGGGAAACAGTGATTGGTCCTATAGTTCTGGAAACCACATTAGCCTGCGTATGGCTCATAATAATATCACTGTGTCTGGGGGATTTTGATTTATAATGTTGGGGGTTGGATCATGAGTCCAAACTAAACAGTGTGTTTGCCTGCCAATCATAAACGTTACTTCTCAGGCATCCAACAGAGATCGCATCTAACCTTGAACTTTGTTTTTTTGGAGCAGCTTTTTATGGGTTCTGCTATATTCAGTCAATTCATCAGGAAACCTGATCGAAGATGGTCGCTTTGTGTGCTGGCTAGCTCTGCAGCTGAGGTGGTGAAGTTGGATTGGGGATTTATGTGGTGTTCAACAGGCAGTAAAAAATGTTGGGGGGGCTTGCATGTTATTTTGGCATTAATAAGTGTCACATCAGTTTGCAAACAATACAATAAAATAAAATAAATCAATGAGTTAATAAAGCCGCATACAAACATGGTCTCTTTTTTGCTTTCTAAGGCAGCTCCAAAATGCAGGTGGTTCAGCCTAGCTCAGTGCTTTCTGTGGTGGTGGGGCAGGCAGCGGAAAATACGGAGCGTAGGTTTTGGTAATGTTCTCTAGTTGTGCCGTGATTGGCTCAGTGTTCTGTCACTCATAGGGACACTACATCACCGCCAAGTCTAAGGGTAGAGCTCGAAAATTCAAGCCCCTTGGGTTCTGCCATAGAGTTAAATTGGAACTGTCCATCCAAGAAGGCTCAAGGTCATTGGCCACAGATAGGACTACATATCTACAGTAGCTTTAAAAAAATATATATTTTAATTTAATTTTTTTATAAATTTTACCCCCTTTTCTCCCCAATTTTCGTGGTATCCAATTACTAGTATTTACTATCTTGTCTCATTGCTACAACTCCCGTACGGGCTCGGGAGAGACGAAGGTCGAAAGCCATGCGTCCTCCGAAACACAACCCAACCAAGAAACACAACTGCTTCTTAACACAGCGCGCCTCCAACCCGGAAGCCAGCCGCACCAATGTGTCGGAGGAAACACTGTGCACCCGGCTCCCTTGGTTAGCGTGCACTGCGCCCGGCCTGCCACAGGAGTCGCTGGTGCGCGATGAGACAAGYATATCCCTACCGGCCAAACCCTCCCTAACCTGGACGACGCTAGGCCAATTGTGCGTCGCCCCACGGACCTCCCGGTCGCGGCCGGCTGCGACAGAGCCTGGGCGCGAACCCAGAGTGTCTGGTGGCGCAGCTAGCGCTACGATGCATACAGTAGCTTTGATTGGACTGATCATGTCAACATCTTACTTTCAAAATCTTAGCTAGCAGTCATCATGAATCAAGTTGACAATCTACTGGCAAATCCTTTTCAATCCTTGTATATGAAGAGAAATTATAGATAAAACGTATCGGTGCTCATCGGCCATTGGACATAAACATTACACAACAAGTTGGAAATCGCAAATTCAACAGAGTGGTTTGGAAGGAGTCAGTGGCTAACTGCAAGCATTGCAAAGCAATCACTAGTCTGCTTTTCAGTGGAGTTGCTGTGTGGTCCCAAGTCTCTTTTACAAGCTTAAAATTCTAAACATTCAACGTTGGCCATGCTGTCAATGATGCATGATTTGTGCCATGCTCAAAACAACTTAACTCAGAACAGCGAAATCTTGAGGAAAAAATGAGTTCCGACTGGGAAAATACATTTTGAACGGTCATCCAACTCAGAATTGTAAAACGGAACTCGGGCCTCTTTCTAGAGCTACGACCTGAAGATCACTGACGTCGTCATGATTCAATCTTTTTTGAGTTCCCAGTTGTCTTGAAAGCACCATAAATCCAGAGAATGCCAGACTTTGGTGACAAAATTTGCCCAAGAAGGACCGCCGCGCCACCTTCCTGTTCAAGTGAGCACAGCACAAGGTGAGTCCAAAAATGTCTTGTATGCTACTGCATAAATTATGTAATATGCCAGGGAGGTATGTAAACTGTAGCTAAGAAAGTAATACTAAGTGTGTGTAATCATTTGGTCTATTTTTTCCCTCTTAATTTTGCCTACTGTTCTGACTTCGTGGTGCACATGTAGCCTATAACCTGTTCTAGAGAAATGTAATCATTGAATATTGTAAGAGCTTTCATTGTCTGCTTATATGCCCCCTTTATTTATCCTACGGTTCTGACTTGGTGTACAGGGAGAACACTGTAAGAATGGTCCATGTTCTGAATTCTGTCGCTGTACATTTCAAAAGTGTTGAACAAGTAGTTATATTGACTACATCCGTCTTTTTTTTATCCATCCACTTGTCCCCTTATGCCATAGTTTGTACAGCTCAATTGTCAGTTYAGCAAGCTGACTTAAACATTTGTTTAAGCAAGTCAGCCATGTTTTTTTTTTTATGTAGTAAATGAGGCTGAATGAACTTTCGTTGGCAAAGGCTCCGCTGATAGCCAGGTGTAGCAGTGGTAAGGTGTTGGGACAGCTTTATGTATGCACCGTTTGTCACTGTTATAGTGCAATTCATGTATTGTTTAGTGTTGAGGCTTTGCTGGCATGCATCCCACATTTTCTTTTTGTCCCACCAACCAGATTTACATGCTAAAATCGTCACTGTCGACAGGGTGACCTTTTCGAAAAGGACTAATTCATGCTAGTGTCAAAGTGAATAAATGATACATTTGCTTTCCATTCGGTGCATCCTGTTCTGTAAATTTCAAGTTTCATATTAACCAGAGGGAGAAACAGATGTATAGAGTACAGCAGAGCTTGAAAAAAAACACCACCCACAAGCCTAATAAAAACAGTAACCATGAGTTCAGCTTTGTAAGACTTCGTTGCACAATGCTTGATAAGTGTAATTGCTGAAGTTCTTTATGTATAGTTCCCATTCCAACACCATAAGGACATGTAAATTGAGTGAATAATAAATGTTTGTCAAGTGTTTTTGTGCAATATCTTGCTTTTGTTTTTCATTTCCCKAACCAGTTCTAAATGGATGACCTTAAAATACAGAAGTACTACAGTTTTTTTTTTTGTATATAAAATTAAAAGCATCTTAAGGGTTGTTACAATTCCACCTGCGATGGTAAATTCATAAAGTCCTGGTACCTTTGAACATGCAGAAGTGTACATGCAATGTGTAGAAGTGTCATGTTTTATGAGGTATAAGAAAGATCTGACATCTAAAAAGCAACTTAAAAATACTACAATAGTGAAGTCTATTCCCTTCAAACAAATTGTTGTGTTGCTCTTGGTCAGGGTGTCAGATCAAACACGACAACCACACAGGCATTACCACACAACTAACCACCTGTCATCTCCAGCTGCAGCGTCTTCGACTGACCTAGATTTAGGATGAAACCAACCACGCGTTCTAAACTAAATGGACCTTGATTTGTAAAGATAAAACATTGCCTTGTATGATCACGGGGTTTTAAAAGTCCTCTGTTGGAATACGACGTGTAAAATAACCAGAAACAGCATATTGCCCTTTATGACCATGATAAATGACATTCAGCGCTACATATGAAGGAGCAATGGTGGTTCATCTCTCACACAGGAAATCCTGACTCACAGGATGAACTCACCCCACAGCATTGCCATCATAACAACCATCCCACTGTGTGTTGATGCTCAATGGACAGCGCCAGCCATCATAAGTGTCAAAGATTTGCATGGCATCCCTGGAGACAAAGGGGACCATGATACTGTAGTCCTCCGTCGGTTGATACTGTACAGTGAGACACTGGACCTACTACAATAACCATTGTACCACACACAAGTCCCAACAGATTCTTTTGCGAAGTGTGTAAACGCACTAACACACAACACCAGTGTTGTACTGTATCAACATGGTTTTTATTTGTCCATTAGTTTTATATCTATATATAATATATACAAAATGAAAACACATCAGTCATTGTTTTGTTTTGTTTTTGCAGTAGAGGTTGGCCTCTATTCAGCAGTGTCCTGGATGGATCATCTCAATCTCTCACACACACAAGGGCGGGGGACCGGGTGTTACTATGGATACAACCCCTCCTGTCCATCCATCGTTCAGATGATCTTTCGGTCCTTCTCATCTGCGCCAGTACTGGAGGAGAGATGGGAGACGGAACACCACTGTTAGATGACCCTCGCACATCTACAACACACTCAGTCTTTTACCAATACAGCGTTATAGAAATAAACACTGCTACCTACCTACAGTTAATCAGTAATCTCGGTTAACCCAGAACTAAAGTCTCGCTTAATTGGTCAGATGCTCGATGAAGAATTGGGTCCATATGTGTTAAGAGGAGAGAACGAAGAGCTCCACTTTCTCTCTTTACAAGTCTATGYGCCAAATGTCCCCTCCCGAAATTCTAAAGATGCCACCACCTGCAAAATTGTGATTTGCCCAAAGCACCAGAACTAACGCAGCTAGTTATCTCACACATCCTGTTGTATCATGAAAGATCTACGGTACCATTTGTTTACGTAGACTGTCCACAAAATATTAAGTAATCAGTCACCCCCCCCCCGATGAGAGAGACCCACTAAACTCCTGTTGAGAAAGACACACACACTAAGCCCCTGCTGAGAGAGAGAGACACACACTAAACCCCTGCTGAGAGAGAGAGACACACACAACCCCTGCTGAGAGACACACACAACCCCTGCTGAGAGACACAC